>NC_092144.1:31774862-32077217 GCF_043159975.1 Macaca nemestrina
ACTTCTTTGTGTTCTGTGAAATCATCTCACAGAGTTACAGCTTTCCCCTCAAGAAGCCTTTCGCTAAGACAGTTCTTGTGGAATTGACAAAGTGATATTTGGAAGCCCTTAGAGGGCAATGGTGAAAAAGGAAATATCCTCAGATGAAATCTGGAAAGAAGCTTTTTGAGAAACTGCTTAGTGTTCTGTTAATTCATCTCACAGATTTACATCTGTATTTCGTGGATCTCTTTGCTAGCCTTATTTCTGTGGAATCTGAGAACAGATATTTCGGATCCTATTGAAGACTATAGGGCCAAAGGAAATAATCTCCGATAACAAAGAGAAAGAAGCTTTCTGAGAAACTTCTTTGTGTTCTGTGAAATCATCTCACAGAGTTACACCTTTCCCCTCAGGAAGCCTTTCGCTAAGACAGTTCTTGTGGAATTGGCAAAGTGATATTTGGAAGCCCATAGAGGGCTATGGTGAAAAAGGAAATATCCTCAGATGAAATCTGGAAAGAAGCTTTCTGAGAAACTGCTTAGTGTTCTGTTAATTCATCTCTCAGAGTTACATCTGTATTTCGTGGATCTCTCTGCTAGCCTTATTTCTGTGGAATCTGAGAACAGATATTTCGGATCCCATTGAAGACTATAGGGCCAAAGGAAATAATCTCCGATAACAAAGAGAAAGAAGCTTTGTGAGAAACTTCTTTGTGTTCTGTGAAATCATCTCACAGAGTTACAGCTTTCCCCTCAAGAAGCCTTTCGCTAAGACAGTTCTTGTGGAATTGGCAAAGTGATATTTGGAAGCCCTTAGAGGGCTATGGTGAAAAAGGAAATATCCTCAGATGAAATCTGGAAAGAAGCTTTCTGAGAAACTGCTGAGTGTTCTGTAAATTCATCTCACCGAGTTACATCTGTATTTCGTGGATCTCTTTGCTAGCCTTATTTCTGTGGAATCTGAGAACAGATATTTCGGATCCCATTGAAGACAATAGGGCCCAAGGAAGTAATCTCCGATAACAAAGAGAAAGAAGCTTTCTGAGAAACTTCTTTGTGTTCTGTGAAATCATCTCACAGAGTTACAGCTTTCCCCTCAGGAAGCCTTTCGCTAAGACAGTTCTTGTGGAATTGGCAAAGTAAAATTTGACCCTTAGAGGGCTATGGTGAAAAAGGAAATATCCTCAGATGAAATCTGGAAAGAAGCTTTCTGAGAAACTCCTTAGTGTTTTGTTAATTCATCTCACAGAGTTACATCTGTATTTCGTGGATCTCTTTGCTAGACTTATTTCTGTGGAATCTGAGAACAGATATTTCGGATCCTATTGAAGACTATAGGGCCAAAGGAAATATCCTCCGATAAAAACGAGAAAGAAGCTTTCTGAGAAACTCCTTTGTGTTCTGTGAAATCATCTCACAGACTTACAGCTTTCCCCTCAAGAAGCCTTTCGTTAAGACAGTTCTTGTGGAATTGGCAAAGTGATATTTGGAAGCCCATAGAGGGCTATGGTGAAAAAGGAAATATCCTCAGATGAAATCTGGAAGGAAGCTTTCTGAGAAACTGCTGAGTGTTCTGTTAATTCATCTCACAGAGTTACATCTGTATTTCGTGGATCTCTTTCCTAGCCTTATTTCTGTGGAATCTGAGAACAGATATTTCGGATCCCATTGAAGACTACAGGGCCAAAGGAAATATCCTCCGATAACAAAGAGAAAGAAGCTTTCTGAGAAACTTCTTTGTGTTCTGTGAAATCATCTCACAGAGTTACAGCTTTCCCCTCAAGAAGCCTTTCGCTAAGACCGTTCTTGGGGAATTGGCAAAGTGATATTTGGAAGCCCATAGAGGGCTATGGTGAAAAAGGAAATATCCTCAGATGAAATCTGGAAAGAAGCT
This sequence comes from Macaca nemestrina, assembly GCF_043159975.1. Lineage (NCBI taxonomy): Eukaryota > Metazoa > Chordata > Mammalia > Primates > Cercopithecidae > Macaca > Macaca nemestrina. The sequence goes on from NC_092144.1 coordinate 31,776,738, forward strand.
TTCTGAGAAACTGCTTAGTGTTCTGTTAATTCATCTCACAGAGTTACATCTGTATTTCGTGGATCTCTTTGCTAGCCTTATTTCTGTGGAATCTGAGAACAGATATTTCGGATCCCTTTGAATACTATAGGGCCAAAGGAAATATCCTCCGGTAACCAAGAGAAAGAAGCTTTCTGAGAAACTTCTTTGTGTTCTGTGAAATCATCTCACAGAGTTACAGCTTTCCCCTCAAGAAGCCTTTCGCTAAGACAGTTCTTGTGGAATTGACAAAGTGATATTTGGAAGCCCTTAGAGGGCAATGGTGAAAAAGGAAATATCCTCAGATGAAATCTGGAAAGAAGCTTTTTGAGAAACTGCTTAGTGTTCTGTTAATTCATCTCACAGATTTACATCTGTATTTCGTGGATCTCTTTGCTAGCCTTATTTCTGTGGAATCTGAGAACAGATATTTCGGATCCCATTGAAGACTATAGGGCCAAAGGAAATAATCTCCGATAACAAAGAGAAAGAAGCTTTCTGAGAAACTTCTTTGTGTTCTGTGAAATCATCTCACAGAGTTACAAATTTCCCCTCAGGAAGCCTTTCGCTAAGACAGTTCTTGTGGAATTGGCAAAGTGATATTTGGAAGCCCCTAGAGGGCTATGGTGAAAAAGGAAATATCCTCAGATGAAATCTGGAAATAAGATTTCTGAGAAACTGCTGAGTGTTCTGTTAATTCATCTCACAGAGTTTCATCTGTATTTCGTGGATCTCTTTGCTAGCCTTATTTCTGTGGAATCTGAGAACAGATATTTCGGATCCCTTTGAAGACTACAGGGCCAAAGGAAATATCCTCCGATAACAAAGAGAAAGAAGCTTTCTGAGAAACGTTTTTGTGTTCTGTGAAAACATCTCACAGAGTTACAGCTTTCCCCTCAAGAAGCCTTTCGCTTAGACAGTTCTTGTGGAATTGGCAAAGTGATATTTGGAAGCCCATAGAGGGCTATGGTGAAAAAGGAAATATCCTCAGATGAAATCTGGAAAGAAGCTTTCTGAGAAACAGCTTAGTGTTCTGTTAATTCATCTCACAGAGTACATCTCTATTTTGTGGATCTCTTTGCTAGCCTTATTTCTGTGGAATCTGAGAACAGATATTTCGGATCCCTTTGAAGACTATAGGGCCAAAGGAAATATCCTCCGATAACAAAGAGAAAGAAGCGTTCTGAGAAACTTCTTTGTGTTCTGTGAAATCATCTCACAGAGTTACAGCTTTCCCCTCAAGAAGCCTTTCGCTAAGACAGTTCTTGTGGAATTGGCAAAGTGATATTTGGAAGACCCTAGAGGGCTATGGTGAAAAAGAAAATATCCTCAGATGAAATCTGGAAAGAAGCTTTCTGAGAATCTGCTTAGTGTTCTGTTCATTCATCTCACAGAGTTACATCTGTATTTCGTGGATCTCTTTGCTAGCCTTATTTTTGTGGAATCTGATAACAGATATTTCGGATCCCTTTGAAGACTACAGGGCCAAAGGAAATATCCTACGATTACAAAGAGAAAGAAGCTTTCTGAGAAACTTCTTTGTGTTCTGTGAAATCATCTCACAGAGTTACAGCTTTCCCCTCAAGAAGCCTTTCGCTAAGACAGTTCTTGTGGAATTGGCAAAGTGATATTTGGAATCCCATAGAGGGCTATGGTGAAAAAGGAAATATCCTCAGATGAAATCTGGAAAGAAGCTTTCTGAGAAACTGCTTAGTGCTCTGTTAATTCATCTCACAGAGTTACATCTGTATTTCGTGAATCTCTTTGCTAGCCTTATTTCTGTGGAATCTGAAAACAGATATTTCGGATCCCATTGAAGACTATAGGGCCAAAGGAAATATCCTCCGATAACAAAGAGAAAGAAGCTTTCTGAGAAACTTCTTTGTGTTCTGTTAAATCATCTCACAGAGTTACAGCTTTCCCCTCAAGAAGCCTTTCGCTAAGACAGTTCTTGTGGAATTGGCAAAGTGATATTTGGAAGCCCCTAGAGGGCTATGGTGGAAAAGGAAATATCCTCAGATGAAATCTGGAAAGAAGCTTTCTGAGAAACAGATTAGTGTTCTGTTAATTCATCTCACAGAGTTACATCCGTATTTCGTGGATCTCTTTGCTAGCCTTATTTCTGTGGAATCTGAGAACAGATATTTCGGATCCCATTGAAGACTATAGGGCCAAAGGAAATATCCTCCGATAACAAAGAGAAAGAAGCTGTCTGAGAAACTTCTTTGTGTTCTGTGAAATCATCTCACAGAGTTACAGCTTTCCCTAAAGAAGCCTTTCGCTGAGACAGTTCTTGTGGAATTGGCAAAGTGATATTTGGAAGCCCATAGAGGTCTATGGTGAAAAAGGAAATATCCTCAGATGAAATCTGGAAAGAAGCTTTCTGAGAAACTGCTTAGTGTTCTGTTAATTCACCTCACAGAGTTACAACTGTATTTCGTGGATCTCTTTGCTAGCCTTATTTCTGTGGAATCTGAGAACAGATATTTCGGATCCCATTGAAGACTATAGGGCCAAAGGAAATATCCTCCGATAACAAAGAGAAAGAAGCTTTCTGAGAAACTTCTTTGTGTTCTGTGAAATCATCTCACAGAGTTACAGCTTTCCCCTCAAGAAGCCTTTCGCTAAGACAGTTCTTGTGGAATTGGCAAAGTGATATTTGGAAGCCCATAGAGGGCTATGGTGAAAAAGGAAATATCCTCAGATGAAATCTGGAAAGAAGCTTTCTGAGAAACTGCTTAGTGTTCTGTTAATTCATCTCACAGAGTTACATCTGTATTTCGAGCATCTCTTTGCTAGCCTTATTTCTTTGGAATCTGAGAACAGATATTTCCGATCCCTTTGAAGACTATAGGGCCAAAGGAAATATCCTCCGATAACAAAGAGAAAGAAGCTTTCCTAGAAACTTCTTTGTGTTCTGTGAAATCATCTCACAGAGTTACAGCTTTCCCCTCCAGAAGCCTTTCGCTAAGACAGTTCTTGTGGAATTGGCAAAGTGATATTTGGAAGCCCATAGAGGGCTATGGTGAAAAAGGAAATATCCTCAGATGAAATCTGGAAAGAAGCTCTCTGAGAAACTGCTTAGTGTTTTGTTAATTCATCTCACAGAGTTATATCTGTATTTCGTGGATCTCTTTGCTAGACTTATTTCTGTGGAATCTGAGAACAGATATTTCGGATGCTATTGAAGACAATAGGGCCCAAGGAAATAATCTCCGATAACAAAGAGAAGGAAGCTTTTTGAGAAACTTCTTTGTGTTCTGTGAAGTCATCTCACAGAGTTACACCTTTCCCCTCAGGAAGCCTTTCGCTAAGACAGTTCTTGTGGAATTGGCAAAGTGATATTTGGAAGCCCATAGAGGGCTATGGTGAAAAAGGAAATATCCTAAGATGAAATCTGGAAAGAAGCTTTCTGAGAAACTGCTTAGTGTTTTGTTAATTCATCTCACAGAGTTACATCTGTATTTCGTGGATCTCTTTGCTAGACTTATTTCTGTGGAATCTGAGAACAGATATTTCGGATCCTATTGAAGACTATAGGGCCAAAGGAAATATCCTCCGATAACAACGAGAAAGAAGCTTTCTGAGAAACTCCTTTGTGTTCTGTGAAATCATCTCACAGACTTACAGCTTTCCCCTCAAGAAGCCTTTCGTTAAGACAGTTCTTGTGGAATTGGCAAAGTGATATTTGGAAGCCCATAGAGGGCTATGGTGAAAAAGGAAATATCCTCAGATGAAATCTGGAAAGAAGCTTTCTGAGAAACTGCTGAGTGTTCTGTTAATTCATCTCACAGAGTTACATCTGTATTTCGTGGATCTCTTTCCTAGCCTTATTTCTGTGGAATCTGAGAACAGATATTTCGGATCCCATTGAAGACTACAGGGCCAAAGGAAATATCCTCCGATAACAAAGAGAAAGAAGCTTTCTGAGAAACTTCTTTGTGTTCTGTGAAATCATCTCACAGAGTTACAGCTTTCCTCTCAAGAAGCCTTTCGCTAAGACCGTTCTTGTGGAATTGGCAAAGTGATATTTGGAAGCCCATAGAGGGCAATGGTGAAAAAGGAAATATCCTCAGATGAAAACTGGAAAGAAGCTTTCTGGGAAACTGCTTAGTGTTCTGTTAATTCATCTCACAGATTTACATCTGTATTTCGTGGATCTCTTTGCTAGCCTTATTTCTGTGGAATCTGAGAACAGATATTTCGGATCCCATTGAAGACTATAGGGCCAAAGGAAATAATCTCCGATAACAAAGAGAAAGAAGCTTTCTGAGAAACTTCTTTGTGTTCTGTGAAATCATCTCACAGAGTTACAAATTTCCCCTCAGGAAGCCTTTCGCTAAGACAGTTCTTGTGGAATTGGCAAAGTGATATTTGGAAGCCCCTAGAGGGCTATGGTGAAAAAGGAAATATCCTCAGATGAAATCTGGAAATAAGATTTCTGAGAAACTGCTGAGTGTTCTGTTAATTCATCTCACAGAGTTTCATCTGTATTTCGTGGATCTCTTTGCTAGCCTTATTTCTGTGGAATCTGAGAACAGATATTTCGGATCCCTTTGAAGACTACAGGGCCAAAGGAAATATCCTCCGATAACAAAGAGAAAGAAGCTTTCTGAGAAACGTTTTTGTGTTCTGTGAAAACATCTCACAGAGTTACAGCTTTCCCCTCAAGAAGCCTTTCGCTTAGACAGTTCTTGTGGAATTGGCAAAGTGATATTTGGAAGCCCATAGAGGGCTATGGTGAAAAAGGAAATATCCTCAGATGAAATCTGGAAAGAAGCTTTCTGAGAAACAGCTTAGTGTTCTGTTAATTCATCTCACAGAGTACATCTCTATTTTGTGGATCTCTTTGCTAGCCTTATTTCTGTGGAATCTGAGAACAGATATTTCGGATCCCTTTGAAGACTATAGGGCCAAAGGAAATATCCTCCGATAACAAAGAGAAAGAAGCGTTCTGAGAAACTTCTTTGTGTTCTGTGAAATCATCTCACAGAGTTACAGCTTTCCCCTCAAGAAGCCTTTCGCTAAGACAGTTCTTGTGGAATTGGCAAAGTGATATTTGGAAGACCCTAGAGGGCTATGGTGAAAAAGAAAATATCCTCAGATGAAATCTGGAAAGAAGCTTTCTGAGAATCTGCTTAGTGTTCTGTTCATTCATCTCACAGAGTTACATCTGTATTTCGTGGATCTCTTTGCTAGCCTTATTTTTGTGGAATCTGATAACAGATATTTCGGATCCCTTTGAAGACTACAGGGCCAAAGGAAATATCCTACGATTACAAAGAGAAAGAAGCTTTCTGAGAAACTTCTTTGTGTTCTGTGAAATCATCTCACAGAGTTACAGCTTTCCCCTCAAGAAGCCTTTCGCTAAGACAGTTCTTGTGGAATTGGCAAAGTGATATTTGGAATCCCATAGAGGGCTATGGTGAAAAAGGAAATATCCTCAGATGAAATCTGGAAAGAAGCTTTCTGAGAAACTGCTTAGTGCTCTGTTAATTCATCTCACAGAGTTACATCTGTATTTCGTGAATCTCTTTGCTAGCCTTATTTCTGTGGAATCTGAAAACAGATATTTCGGATCCCATTGAAGACTATAGGGCCAAAGGAAATATCCTCCGATAACAAAGAGAAAGAAGCTTTCTGAGAAACTTCTTTGTGTTCTGTTAAATCATCTCACAGAGTTACAGCTTTCCCCTCAAGAAGCCTTTCGCTAAGACAGTTCTTGTGGAATTGGCAAAGTGATATTTGGAAGCCCCTAGAGGGCTAAGGTGGAAAAGGAAATATCCTCAGATGAAATCTGGAAAGAAGCTTTCTGAGAAACAGATTAGTGTTCTGTTAATTCATCTCACAGAGTTACATCCGTATTTCGTGGATCTCTTTGCTAGCCTTATTTCTGTGGAATCTGAGAACAGATATTTCGGATCCCATTGAAGACTATAGGGCTAAAGGAAATATCCTCCGATAACAAAGAGAAAGAAGCTGTCTGAGAAACTTCTTTGTGTTCTGTGAAATCATCTCACAGAGTTACAGCTTTCCCTAAAGAAGCCTTTCGCTGAGACAGTTCTTGTGGAATTGGCAAAGTGATATTTGGAAGCCCATAGAGGTCTATGGTGAAAAAGGAAATATCCTCAGATGAAATCTGGAAAGAAGCTTTCTGAGAAACTGCTTAGTGTTCTGTTAATTCACCTCACAGAGTTACAACTGTATTTCGTGGATCTCTTTGCTAGCCTTATTTCTGTGGAATCTGAGAACAGATATTTCGGATCCCATTGAAGACTATAGGGCCAAAGGAAATATCCTCCGATAACAAAGAGAAAGAAGCTTTCTGAGAAACTTCTTTGTGTTCTGTGAAATCATCTCACAGAGTTACAGCTTTCCCCTCAAGAAGCCTTTCGCTAAGACAGTTCTTGTGGAATTGGCAAAGTGATATTTGGAAGCCCTTAGAGGGCTATGGTGAAAAAGGAAATATCCTCAGATGAAATCTGGAAAGAAGCTTTCTGAGAAACTGCTTAGTGTTCTGTTAATTCATCTCACAGAGTTACATCTGTATTTCGAGCATCTCTTTGCTAGCCTTATTTCTTTGGAATCTGAGAACAGATATTTCCGATCCCTTTGAAGACTATAGGGCCAAAGGAAATATCCTCCGATAACAAAGAGAAAGAAGCTTTCCTAGAAACTTCTTTGTGTTCTGTGAAATCATCTCACAGAGTTACAGCTTTCCCCTCCAGAAGCCTTTCGCTAAGACAGTTCTTGTGGAATTGGCAAAGTGATATTTGGAAGCCCATAGAGGGCTATGGTGAAAAAGGAAATATCCTCAGATGAAATCTGGAAAGAAGCTCTCTGAGAAACTGCTTAGTGTTTTGTTAATTCATCTCACAGAGTTATATCTGTATTTCGTGGATCTCTTTGCTAGACTTATTTCTGTGGAATCTGAGAACAGATATTTCGGATGCTATTGAAGACAATAGGGCCCAAGGAAATAATCTCCGATAACAAAGAGAAGGAAGCTTTTTGAGAAACTTCTTTGTGTTCTGTGAAGTCATCTCACAGAGTTACACCTTTCCCCTCAGGAAGCCTTTCGCTAAGACAGTTCTTGTGGAATTGGCAAAGTGATATTTGGAAGCCCATAGAGGGCTATGGTGAAAAAGGAAATATCCTAAGATGAAATCTGGAAAGAAGCTTTCTGAGAAACTGCTTAGTGTTTTGTTAATTCATCTCACAGAGTTACATCTGTATTTCGTGGATCTCTTTGCTAGACTTATTTCTGTGGAATCTGAGAACAGATATTTCGGATCCTATTGAAGACTATAGGGCCAAAGGAAATATCCTCCGATAACAACGAGAAAGAAGCTTTCTGAGAAACTCCTTTGTGTTCTGTGAAATCATCTCACAGACTTACAGCTTTCCCCTCAAGAAGCCTTTCGTTAAGACAGTTCTTGTGGAATTGGCAAAGTGATATTTGGAAGCCCATAGAGGGCTATGGTGAAAAAGGAAATATCCTCAGATGAAATCTGGAAAGAAGCTTTCTGAGAAACTGCTGAGTGTTCTGTTAATTCATCTCACAGAGTTACATCTGTATTTCGTGGATCTCTTTCCTAGCCTTATTTCTGTGGAATCTGAGAACAGATATTTCGGATCCCATTGAAGACTACAGGGCCAAAGGAAATATCCTCCGATAACAAAGAGAAAGAAGCTTTCTGAGAAACTTCTTTGTGTTCTGTGAAATCATCTCACAGAGTTACAGCTTTCCTCTCAAGAAGCCTTTCGCTAAGACCGTTCTTGTGGAATTGGCAAAGTGATATTTGGAAGCCCATAGAGGGCAATGGTGAAAAAGGAAATATCCTCAGATGAAAACTGGAAAGAAGCTTTCTGGGAAACTGCTTAGTGTTCTGTTAATTCATCTCACAGAGTTACATCTGTATTTCGTGGATCTCTTTGCTAGCCTTATTTCTGTGGAATCTGAGAACAGATATTTCGGATCCCTTTGAAGACTATAGGGCCAAAGGAAATATCCTCCGATAACAAAGAGAAAGAAGCTTGCTGAGAAACTTCTTTGTGTTCTGTGAAATCATCTCACAGAGTTACAGCTTTCCCCTCAAGAAGCCTTTCGCTAAGACAATTCTTGTGGAATTGGCAAAGTGATATTTGGAAGCCCATAGAGGGCTATGGTGAAAAAGGAAATATCCTCAGATGAAATCTGGAAAGAAGCTTTCTGAGAAACTGCTTAGTGTTCTGTTAATTCATCTCACAGAGTTACATCTGTATTTCGTGGATCTCTTTGCTAGCCTTATTTCTGTGGAATCTGAGAACAGATATTTCGGATCCCTTTGAATACTATAGGGCCAAAGGAAATATCCTCCGGTAACAAAGAGAAGGAAGCTTTCTGAGAAACTTCTTTGTGTTCTGTGAAATCATCTCACCGAGTTACAGCTTTCCCCTCAAGAAGCCTTTCGCTAAGACAGTTCTTGTGGAATTGGCAAAGTGATATTTGGAAGCCCTTAGAGGGCTATGGTGAAAAAGGAAATATCCTCAGATGAAATCTGGAAAGAAGCTTTATGAGAAACTGCTTAGTGTTCTGTTAATTCATCTCACAGAGTTACATCTGTATTTCGTGGATCTCTTTGCTAGCCTTATTTCTGTGGAATCTGAGAACAGATATTTCGGATCCCATTGAAGACTATAGGGCCAAAGGAAATAATCTCCGATAACAAAGAGAAAGAAGCTTTCTGAGAAACTTCTTTGTGTTCTGTGAAATCATCTCACAGAGTTACAGCTTTCCCCTCAAGAAGCCTTTCGCTAAGACAGTTCTTGTGGAATTGGCAAAGTGATATTTGGAACCCCGTAGAGGGCTATGGTGAAAAAGGAAATATCCTCAGATGAAATCTGGAAGGAAGCTCTCTGAGAAACTGCTTAGTGTTTTGTTAATTCATCTCACCGAGTTATATCTCTATTTCGTGGATCTCTTTGCTAGACTTATTTCTGTGGAATCTGAGAACAGATATTTCGGATCCTATTGAAGACTATAGGGCCAAAGGAAATATCCTCCGATAACAAAGAGAAAGAAGCTTTCTGAGAAACTTCTTTGTGTTCTGTGAAATCATCTCACAGAGTTACAGTTTTCCCCTCCTGAACCCTTTCGCTAAGACAGTTCTTGTGGAATTGGCAAAGTGATATTTGGAAGCCCATAGAGGGCTATGGTGAAAAAGGAAATATCCTCAGATGAAATCTGGAAAGAAGCTTTCTGAGAAACTGCTTAGTGTTCTGTTAATTCATCTCACAGAGTTACATCTGTATTTCGTGGATCTCTTTGCTAGCCTTTTTTCTGTGGAATCTGAGAACAGATATTTCGGATCCCTTTGAAGACTACAGGGCCAAAGGAAATATCCTCCGATAACAAAGAGAAAGAAGCTTTCTGAGTAACTTCTTTGTGTTCTGTGAAATCATCTCACAGAGTTACAGCTGTCCCCTGAAGAAGCCTTTCGCTAAGACAGTTCTTGTGGAATTGGCAAAGTGATATTTGGAAGCCCCTAGAGGGCTATGGTGAAAAAGGAAATATCCTCAGATGAAATCTGGAAAGAAGCTTTCTGAGAAACTGCTGAGTGTTCTGTAAATTCATCTCACAGAGTTACATCTGTATTTCGTGGATCTCTTTGCTAGCCTTATTTCTGTGGAATCTGAGAACAGATATTTCGGATCCCATTGAAGACAATAGGGCCCAAGGAAATAATCTCCGATAACAAAGAGAAAGAAGCTTTCTGAGAAACTTCTTAGTGTTCTGTGAAATCATCTCACAGAGTTACAGCTTTCCCCTCAGGAAGCCTTTCGCTAAGACAGTTCTTGTGGAATTGGCAAAGTGATATTTGGAAGCCCATAGAGGGCTATGGTGAAAAAGGAAATATCCTCAGATGAAATCTGGAAAGAAGCTTTCTGAGAAACTGCTTAGTGTTTTGTTAATTCATCTCACAGAGTTACATCTGTATTTCGTGGATCTCTTTGCTAGACTTATTTCTGTGGAATCTGAGAACAGATATTTCGGATCCTATTGAAGACTATAGGGCCAAAGGAAATATCCTCCGATAACAACGAGAAAGAAGCTTTCTGAGAAACTCCTTTGTGTTCTGTGAAATCATCTCACAGACTTACAGCTTTCCCCTCAAGAAGCCTTTCGTTAAGACAGTTCTTGTGGAATTGGCAAATTGATATTTGGAAGCCCATAGAGGGCTATGGTGAAAAAGGAAATATCCTCAGATGAAATCTGGAAGGAAGCTTTCTGAGAAACTGCTGAGTGTTCTGTTAATTCATCTCACAGAGTTACATCTGTATTTCGTGGATCTCTTTCCTAGCCTTATTTCTGTGGAATCTGAGAACAGATATTTCGGATCCCATTGAAGACTACAGGGCCAAAGGAAATATCCTCCGATAACAAAGAGAAAGAAGCCCTCTGAGAAACTTCTTTGTGTTCTGTGAAATCATCTCACAGAGTTACAGCTTTCCCCTCAAGAAGCCTTTCGCTAAGACCGTTCTTGGGGAATTGGCAAAGTGATATTTGGAAGCCCATAGAGGGCTATGGTGAAAAAGGAAATATCCTCAGATGAAATCTGGAAAGAAGCTTTCTGAGAAACTGCTTAGTGTTCTGTTAATTCATCTCACAGAGTTACATCTGTATTTCGTGGATCTCTTTGCTAGCCTTATTTCTGTGGAATCTGAGAACAGATATTTCGGATCCCATTGAAGACTATAGGGCCAAAGGAAATATCCTCCGATAACAAAGAGAAAGAAGCTTTCTGAGAAACTTCTTTGTGTTCTGTGAAATCATCTCACAGAGTTACAGCTTTCCCCTCAGGAAGCCTTTCGCTAAGACAATTCTTGTGGAATTGGCAAAGTGATATTTGGAAGCCCATAGAGGGCTATGGTGAAAAAGGAAATATCCTCAGATGAAATCTGGAAAGAAGCTTTCTGAGAAACTGCTTAGTGTTCTGTTAATTCATCTCACAGAGTTACATCTGTATTTCGTGGATCTCTTTGCTAGCCTTATTTCTGTGGAATCGGAGAACAGATATTTCGGATCCCTTTGAATACTATAGAGCCAAAGGAAATAATCTCCGATAACAAAGAGAAAGAAGCTTTCTGAGAAACTTCTTTGTGTTCTTTGAAATCATCTCACAGAGTTACAGCTTTCCCCTCAAGAAGCCTTTCGCTAAGACAGTTCTTGTGGAATTGGCAAAGTGATATTTGGAAGCCCATAGAGGGCTATGGTGAAAAAGGAAATATCCTCAGATGAAATCTGGAAAGAAGCTCTCTGAGAAACTGCTTAGTGTTTTGTTAATTCATCTCACAGAGTTATATCTGTATTTCGTGGATCTCTTTGCTAGACTTATTTCTGTGGAATCTGAGAACAGATATTTCGGATCCTATTGAAGACAATAGGGCCAAAGGAAATATCCTCCGATAACAAAGAGAAAGAAGCTTTCTGAGAAACTTCTTTGTGTTCTGTGAAATCATCTCACAGAGTTACAGTTTTCCCTTCCTGAACCCTTTCGCTAAGACAGTTCTTGTGGAATTGGCAAAGTGATATTTGGAAGCCCATAGAGGGCTATGGTGAAAAAGGAAATATCCTCAGATGAAATCTGGAAAGAAGCTTTCTGAGAAACTGCTTAGTGTTCTGTTAATTCATCTCACAGAGTTACATCTGTATTTCGTGGATCTCTTTGCTAGCCTTATTTCTGTGGAATCTGAGAACAGATATTTCGGATCCCATTGAAGACTACAGGGCCAAAGGAAATATCCTCCGATAACAAAGAGAAAGAAGCTTTCTGAGTAACTTCTTTGTGTTCTGTGAAATCATCTCACAGAGTTACAGCTGTCCCCTGAAGAAGCCTTTCGCTAAGACAGTTCTTGTGGAATTGGCAAAGCGATATTTGGAAGCCCATAGAGGGCTATGGTGAAAAAGGAAATATCCTCAGATGAAATCTGGAAAGAAGCTTTCTGAGAAACTTCTTAGTGTTCTGTTAATTCATCTCACAGAGTTACATCTGTATATCGTGGATCTCTTTGCTAGACTTATTTCTGTGGAATCTGAGAACAGATATTTCGGATCCCTTTGAAGACTATAGGGCCAAAGGAAATATCCTCCGATAACAAAGAGAAAGAAGCTTTCTGAGAAACTTCTTTGTGTTCTGTGAAATCATCTCACAGAGTTACACCTTTCCCCTCAGGAAGCCTTTCGCTAAGACAGTTCTTGTGGAATTGGCAAAGTGATATTTGGAAGCCCCTAGAGGGCTATGGTGAAAAAGGAAATATCCTCAGATGAAATCTGGAAAGAAGCTTTCTGAGAAACTGCTTAGTGTTCTGTTAATTCATCTCCCAGAGTTACATCTGTATTTCGTGGATCTCTCTGCTAGCCTTATTTCTGTGGAATCTGAGAACAGATAATTCGGATCCCATTGAAGACTATAGGGCCAAAGGAAATAATCTCCAATAACAAAGAGAAAGAAGCTTTGTGAGAAACTTCTTTGTGTTCTGTGAAATCATCTCACAGAGTTACAGCTTTCCCCTCAAGAAGCCTTTCGCTAAGACAGTTCTTGTGGAATTGGCAAAGTGATATTTGGAAGCCCTTAGAGGGCTATGGTGAAAAAGGAAATATCCTCAGATGAAATCTGGAAAGAAGCTTTCTGAGAAACTGCTGAGTGTTCTGTAAATTCATCTCACAGAGTTACATCTGTATTTCGTGGATCTCTTTGCTAGCCTTATTTCTGTGGAATCTGAGAACAGATATTTCGGATCCCATTGAAGACAATAGGGCCCAAGGAAATAATCTCCGATAACAAAGAGAAAGAAGCTTTCTGAGAAACTTCTTTGTCTTCTGTGAAATCATCTCACAGAGTTACAGCTTTCCCCTCAGGAAGCCTTTCGCTAAGACAGTTCTTGTGGAATTGGCAAAGTGATATTTGGAAGCCCATAGAGGGCTATGGTGAAAAAGGAAATATCCTCAGATGAACTCTGGAAAGAAGCTTTCTGAGAAACTGCTTAGTGTTTTGTTAATTCATCTCACAGAGTTACATCTGTATTTCGTGGATCTCTTTGATAGACTTATTTCTGTGGAATCTGAGAACAGATATTTCGGATCCTATTGAAGACTATAGGGCCAAAGGAAATATCCTCCGATAACAACGAGAAAGAAGCTTTCTGAGAAACTCCTTTGTGTTCTGTGAAATCATCTCACAGACTTACAGCTTTCCCCTCAAGAAGCCTTTCGTTAAGACAGTTCTTGTGGAATTGGCAAAGTGATATTTGGAAGCCCATAGAGGGCTATGGTGAAAAAGGAAATATCCTCAGATGAAATCTGGAAGGAAGCTTTCTGAGAAACTGCTGAGTGTTCTGTTAATTCATCTCACAGAGTTACATCTGTATTTCGTGGATCTCTTTCCTAGCCTTATTTCTGTGGAATCTGAGAACAGATAGTTCGGATCCCATTGAAGACTACAGGGCCAAAGGAAATATCCTCCGATAACAAAGAGAAAGAAGCTTTCTGAGAAACTTCTTTGTGTTCTGTGAAATCATCTCACAGAGTTACAGCTTTCCCCTCAAGAAGCCTTTCGCTAAGACAGTTCTTGTGAAATCGGCAAAGTGATATTTGGAAGCCCTTAGAGGGCTACGGTGAAAAAGGAAATATCCTCAGATGAAATCTGGAAAGAAGCTTTCTGAGAAACTGCTTAGTGTTCTGTTAATTCATCTCACAGAGTTACATCTGTATTTCGTGGATCTCTTTGCTAGCCTTATTTCTGTGGAATCTGAGAACAGATATTTCGGTCCCTTTGAAGACTATAGGGCCAAAGGAAATATCCTCCGATAACAAAGAGAAAGAAGCTTTCTGAGAAACTTCTTTGTGTTTTGTGAAATCATCTCACAGAGTTACAGCTTTCCCCTCAGGAAGCCTTTCGCTAAGACAGTTCTTGTGGAATTGGCAAAGTGATATTTGGAAGCCCATAGAGGGCTATGGTGAAAAAGGAAATATCCTCAGATGAAATCTGGAAAGAAGCTTTCTGAAACTGCTTAGTGTTCTGTTAATTCATCTCACAGAGTTACATCTGTATTTCGTGGATCTCTTTGCTAGCCTTATTTCTGTGGAATCGGAGAACAGATATTTCGGATCCCTTTGAATACTATAGGGCCAAAGGAAATATCCTCCGGTAACAAAGAGAAAGAAGCTTTCTGAGAAACTTCTTTGTGTTCTTTGAAATCATCTCACAGAGTTACAGCTTTCCCCTCAAGAAGCCTTTCGCTAAGACAGTTCTTGTGGAATTGACAAAGTGATATTTGGAAGCCCTTAGAGGGCAATGGTGAAAAAGGAAATATCCTCAGATGAAATCTGGAAAGAAGCTTTTTGAGAAACTGCTTAGTGTTCTGTTAATTCATCTCACAGATTTACATCTGTATTTCGTGGATCTCTTTGCTAGCCTTATTTCTGTGGAATCTGAGAACAGATATTTCGGATCCCATTGAAGACTATAGGGCCAAAGGAAATAATCTCCGATAACAAAGAGAAAGAAGCTTTCTGAGAAACTTCTTTGTGTTCTGTGAAATCATCTCACAGAGTTACAGCTTTCCCCTCAAGAAGCCTTTCGCTAAGACAGTTCTTGTGGAATTGGCAAAGTGATATTTGGAAGCCCATAGAGGGCTATGGTGAAAAAGGAAATATCCTCAGATGAAATCTGGAAAGAAGCTCTCTGAGAAACTGCTTAGTGTTTTGTTAATTCATCTCACAGAGTTATATCTGTATTTCGTGGATCTCTTTGCTGGACTTATTTCTGTGGAATCTGAGAACAGATATTTCGGATCCTATTGAAGACTATAGGGCCAAAGGAAATATCCTCCGATAACAAAGAGAAAGAAGCTTTCTGAGAAACTTCTTTGTGTTCTGTGAAATTATCTCACAGAGTTACAGTTTTCCCCTCCTGAACCCTTTCGCTAAGACAGTTCTTGTGGAATTGGCAAAGTGATATTTGGAAGCCCATAGAGGGCTATGGTGAAAAAGGAAATATCCTCAGATGAAATCTGGAAAGAAGCTTTCTGAGAAACTGCTTAGTGTTCTGTTAATTCATCTCACAGAGTTACATCTGTATTTCGTGGATCTCTTTGCTAGCCTTATTTCTGTGGAATCTGAGAACAGATATTTCGGATCCCATTGAAGACTTCAGGGCCAAAGGAAATATCCTCCGATAACAAAGAGAAAGAAGCTTTCTGAGTAACTTCTTTGTGTTCTGTGAAATCATCTCACAGAGTTACAGCTGTCCCCTGAAGAAGCCTTTCGCTAAGACAGTTCTTGTGGAATTGGCAAAGCGATATTTGGAAGCCCATAGAGGGCTATGGTGAGAAACGAAATATCCTCAGATGAAATCTGGAAAGAAGCTTTCTGAGAAACTTCTTAGTGTTCTGTTAACTCATCTCACAGAGTTACATCTGTATATCGTGGATCTCTTTGCTAGACTTATTTCTGTGGAATCTGAGAACAGATATTTCGGATCCCTTTGAAGACTATAGGGCCAAAGGAAATATCCTCCGATAACAAAGAGAAAGAAGCTTTCTGAGAAACTTCTTTGTGTTCTGTGAAATCATCTCACAGAGTTACACCTTTCCCCTCAGGAAGCCTTTCGCTAAGACAGTTCTTTTGGAATTGGCAAAGTGATATTTGGAAGCCCCTAGAGGGCTATGGTGAAAAAGGAAATATCCTCAGATGAAATCTGGAAAGAAGCTTTCTGAGAAACTGCTTAGTGTTCTGTTAATTCATCTCACAGAGTTACATCTGTATTTCGTGGATCTCTTTGCTAGCCTTATTTCTGTGGAATCTGAGAACAGATATTTCGGATCCCTTTGAAGACTATAGGGCCAAAGGAAATATCCTCCGATAACAAAGAGAAAGAAGCTTTCTGAGAAACTTCTTTGTGTTCTGTGAAATCATCTCACAGAGTTACAACTGTCCCCTAAAGAAGCCTTTCCCTAAGACAGTTCTTGTGGAATTGGCAAGCGATATTTGGAAGCCCATAGAGGGCTATGGTGAAAAAGGAAATATCATCAGATGAAATCTGGAAAGAAGCTTTCTGAGAAACTGCTTAGTGTTTTGTTAATTCATCTCACAGAGTTACATCTGTATTTCGTGGATCTCTTTGCTAGCCTTATTTCTGTGGAATCTGAGAACAGATATTTCGGATCCCATTGAAGACTATAGGGCCAAAGGAAATATCCTCCGATAACAAAGAGAAAGAAGCTTTCTGAGAAACTTCTTTGTGTTCTGTGAAATCATCTCACAGAGTTACAGCTTTCCCCTCAAGAAGCCTTTCGCTAAGACAATTCTTGTGGAATTGGCAAAGTGATATTTGGAAGCCCATAGAGGGCTATGGTGAAAAAGGAAATATCCTCAGATGAAATCTGGAAAGAAGCTTTCTGAGAAACTGCTTAGTGTTCTGTTAATTCATCTCACAGAGTTACATCTGTATTTCGTGGATCTCTTTGCTAGCCTTATTTCTGTGGAATCTGAGAACAGATATTTCGGATCCCTTTGAATACTATAGGGCCAAAGGAAATATCCTCCGGTAACAAAGAGAAGGAAGCTTTCTGAGAAACTTCTTTGTGTTCTGTGAAATCATCTCACAGAGTTACAGCTTTCCCCTCAAGAAGCCTTTCGCTAAGACAGTTCTTGTGGAATTGGCAAAGTGATATTTGGAAGCCCTTAGAGGGCTATGGTGAAAAAGGAAATATCCTCAGATGAAATCTGGAAAGAAGCTTTTTGAGAAACTGCTTAGGGTTCTGTTAATTCATCTCACAGAGTTACATCTGTATTTCGTGGATCTTTTTGCTAGCCTTATTTCTGTGGAATCTGAGAACAGATATTTCGGATCCCATTGAAGACTATAGGGCCAAAGGAAATAATCTGCGATAACAAAGAGAAAGAAGCTTTCTGAGAAACTTCTTTGTGTTCTGTGAAATCATCTCACAGAGTTACAGCTTTCCCCTCAAGAAGCCTTTCGCTTAGACAGTTCTTGTGGAATTGGCAAAGTGATATTTGGAAGCCCATAGAGGGCTATGGTGAAAAAGGAAATATCCTCAGATGAAATCTGGAAAGAAGCTTTCTGAGAAACAGCTTAGTGTTCTGTTAATTCATCTCACAGAGTACATCTCTATTTTGTGGATCTCTTTGCTAGCCTTATTTCTGTGGAATCTGAGAACAGATATTTCGGATCCCTTTGAAGACTATAGGGCCAAAGGAAATATCCTCCGATAACAAAGAGAAAGAAGCGTTCTGAGAAACTTCTTTGTGTTCTGTGAAATCATCTCACAGAGTTACAGCTTTCCCCTCAAGAAGCCTTTCGCTAAGACAGTTCTTGTGGAATTGGCAAAGTGATATTTGGAAGACCCTAGAGGGCTATGGTGAAAAAGAAAATATCCTCAGATGAAATCTGGAAAGAAGCTTTCTGAGAATCTGCTTAGTGTTCTGTTCATTCATCTCACAGAGTTACATCTGTATTTCGTGGATCTCTTTGCTAGCCTTATTTTTGTGGAATCTGATAACAGATATTTCGGATCCCTTTGAAGACTACAGGGCCAAAGGAAATATCCTACGATTACAAAGAGAAAGAAGCTTTCTGAGAAACTTCTTTGTGTTCTGTGAAATCATCTCACAGAGTTACAGCTTTCCCCTCAAGAAGCCTTTCGCTAAGACAGTTCTTGTGGAATTGGCAAAGTGATATTTGGAATCCCATAGAGGGCTATGGTGAAAAAGGAAATATCCTCAGATGAAATCTGGAAAGAAGCTTTCTGAGAAACTGCTTAGTGCTCTGTTAATTCATCTCACAGAGTTACATCTGTATTTCGTGAATCTCTTTGCTAGCCTTATTTCTGTGGAATCTGAAAACAGATATTTCGGATCCCATTGAAGACTATAGGGCCAAAGGAAATATCCTCCGATAACAAAGAGAAAGAAGCTTTCTGAGAAACTTCTTTGTGTTCTGTTAAATCATCTCACAGAGTTACAGCTTTCCCCTCAAGAAGCCTTTCGCTAAGACAGTTCTTGTGGAATTGGCAAAGTGATATTTGGAAGCCCCTAGAGGGCTATGGTGGAAAAGGAAATATCCTCAGATGAAATCTGGAAAGAAGCTTTCTGAGAAACAGATTAGTGTTCTGTTAATTCATCTCACAGAGTTACATCCGTATTTCGTGGATCTCTTTGCTAGCCTTATTTCTGTGGAATCTGAGAACAGATATTTCGGATCCCATTGAAGACTATAGGGCCAAAGGAAATATCCTCCGATAACAAAGAGAAAGAAGCTGTCTGAGAAACTTCTTTGTGTTCTTTGAAATCATCTCACAGAGTTACAGCTTTCCCTAAAGAAGCCTTTCGCTGAGACAGTTCTTGTGGAATTGGCAAAGTGATATTTGGAAGCCCATAGAGGTCTATGGTGAAAAAGGAAATATCCTCAGATGAAATCTGGAAAGAAGCTTTCTGAGAAACTGCTTAGTGTTCTGTTAATTCACCTCACAGAGTTACAACTGTATTTCGTGGATCTCTTTGCTAGCCTTATTTCTGTGGAATCTGAGAACAGATATTTCGGATCCCATTGAAGACTATAGGGCCAAAGGAAATATCCTCCGATAACAAAGAGAAAGAAGCTTTCTGAGAAACTTCTTTGTGTTCTGTGAAATCATCTCACAGAGTTACAGCTTTCCCCTCAAGAAGCCTTTCGCTAAGACAGTTCTTGTGGAATTGGCAAAGTGATATTTGGAAGCCCATAGAGGGCTATGGTGAAAAAGGAAATATCCTCAGATGAAATCTGGAAAGAAGCTTTCTGAGAAACTGCTTAGTGTTCTGTTAATTCATCTCACAGAGTTACATCTGTATTTCGAGCATCTCTTTGCTAGCCTTATTTCTTTGGAATCTGAGAACAGATATTTCCGATCCCTTTGAAGACTATAGGGCCAAAGGAAATATCCTCCGATAACAAAGAGAAAGAAGCTTTCCTAGAAACTTCTTTGTGTTCTGTGAAATCATCTCACAGAGTTACAGCTTTCCCCTCCAGAAGCCTTTCGCTAAGACAGTTCTTGTGGAATTGGCAAAGTGATATTTGGAAGCCCATAGAGGGCTATGGTGAAAAAGGAAATATCCTCAGATGAAATCTGGAAAGAAGCTCTCTGAGAAACTGCTTAGTGTTTTGTTAATTCATCTCACAGAGTTATATCTGTATTTCGTGGATCTCTTTGCTAGACTTATTTCTGTGGAATCTGAGAACAGATATTTCGGATGCTATTGAAGACAATAGGGCCCAAGGAAATAATCTCCGATAACAAAGAGAAGGAAGCTTTTTGAGAAACTTCTTTGTGTTCTGTGAAGTCATCTCACAGAGTTACACCTTTCCCCTCAGGAAGCCTTTCGCTAAGACAGTTCTTGTGGAATTGGCAAAGTGATATTTGGAAGCCCATAGAGGGCTATGGTGAAAAAGGAAATATCCTAAGATGAAATCTGGAAAGAAGCTTTCTGAGAAACTGCTTAGTGTTTTGTTAATTCATCTCACAGAGTTACATCTGTATTTCGTGGATCTCTTTGCTAGACTTATTTCTGTGGAATCTGAGAACAGATATTTCGGATCCTATTGAAGACTATAGGGCCAAAGGAAATATCCTCCGATAACAACGAGAAAGAAGCTTTCTGAGAAACTCCTTTGTGTTCTGTGAAATCATCTCACAGACTTACAGCTTTCCCCTCAAGAAGCCTTTCGTTAAGACAGTTCTTGTGGAATTGGCAAAGTGATATTTGGAAGCCCATAGAGGGCTATGGTGAAAAAGGAAATATCCTCAGATGAAATCTGGAAAGAAGCTTTCTGAGAAACTGCTGAGTGTTCTGTTAATTCATCTCACAGAGTTACATCTGTATTTCGTGGATCTCTTTCCTAGCCTTATTTCTGTGGAATCTGAGAACAGATATTTCGGATCCCATTGAAGACTATAGGGCCAAAGGAAATAATCTCCGATAACAAAGAGAAAGAAGCTTTCTGAGAAACTTCTTTGTGTTCTGTGAAATCATCTCACAGAGTTACAGCTTTCCCCTCAAGAAGCCTTTCGCTAAGACAGTTCTTGTGGAATTGGCAAAGTGATATTTGGAAGCCCTTAGAGGGCTATGGTGAAAAAGGAAATATCCTCAGATGAAATCTGGAAAGAAGCTTTATGAGAAACTGCTTAGTGTTCTGTTAATTCATCTCACAGAGTTATATCTCTATTTCGTGGATCTCTTTGCTAGACTTATTTCTGTGGAATCTGAGAACAGATATTTCGGATCCTATTGAAGACTATAGGGCCAAAGGAAATATCCTCCGATAACAAAGAGAAAGAAGCTTTCTGAGAAACTTCTTTGTGTTCTGTGAAATCATCTCACAGAGTTACAGTTTTCCCCTCCTGAACCCTTTCGCTAAGACAGTTCTTGTGGAATTGGCAAAGTGATATTTGGAAGCCCATAGAGGGCTATGGTGAAAAAGGAAATATCCTCAGATGAAATCTGGAAAGAAGCTTTCTGAGAAACTGCTTAGTGTTCAGTTAATTCATCTCACAGAGTTACATCTGTATTTCGTGGATCTCTTTGCTAGCCTTTTTTCTGTGGAATCTGAGAACAGATATTTCGGATCCCTTTGAAGACTACAGGGCCAAAGGAAATATCCTCCGATAACAAAGAGAAAGAAGCTTTCTGAGTAACTTCTTTGTGTTCTGTGAAATCATCTCACAGAGTTACAGCTGTCCCCTGAAGAAGCCTTTCGCTAAGACAGTTCTTGTGGAATTGGCAAAGTGATATTTGGAAGCCCCTAGAGGGCTATGGTGAAAAAGGAAATATCCTCAGATGAAATCTGGAAAGAAGCTTTCTGAGAAACTGCTGAGTGTTCTGTAAATTCATCTCACAGAGTTACATCTGTATTTCGTGGATCTCTTTGCTAGCCTTATTTCTGTGGAATCTGAGAACAGATATTTCGGATCCCATTGAAGACAATAGGGCCCAAGGAAATAATCTCCGATAACAAAGAGAAAGAAGCTTTCTGAGAAACTTCTTAGTGTTCTGTGAAATCATCTCACAGAGTTACAGCTTTCCCCTCAGGAAGCCTTTCGCTAAGACAGTTCTTGTGGAATTGGCAAAGTGATATTTGGAAGCCCATAGAGGGCTATGGTGAAAAAGGAAATATCCTCAGATGAAATCTGGAAAGAAGCTTTCTGAGAAACTGCTTAGTGTTTTGTTAATTCATCTCACAGAGTTACATCTGTATTTCGTGGATCTCTTTGCTAGACTTATTTCTGTGGAATCTGAGAACAGATATTTCGGATCCTATTGAAGACTATAGGGCCAAAGGAAATATCCTCCGATAACAACGAGAAAGAAGCTTTCTGAGAAACTCCTTTGTGTTCTGTGAAATCATCTCACAGACTTACAGCTTTCCCCTCAAGAAGCCTTTCGTTAAGACAGTTCTTGTGGAATTGGCAAAGTGATATTTGGAAGCCCATAGAGGGCTATGGTGAAAAAGGAAATATCCTCAGATGAAATCTGGAAGGAAGCTTTCTGAGAAACTGCTGAGTGTTCTGTTAATTCATCTCACAGAGTTACATCTGTATTTCGTGGATCTCTTTCCTAGCCTTATTTCTGTGGAATCTGAGAACAGATATTTCGGATCCCATTGAAGACTACAGGGCCAAAGGAAATATCCTCCGATAACAAAGAGAAAGAAGCCCTCTGAGAAACTTCTTTGTGTTCTGTGAAATCATCTCACAGAGTTACAGCTTTCCCCTCAAGAAGCCTTTCGCTAAGACCGTTCTTGGGGAATTGGCAAAGTGATATTTGGAAGCCCATAGAGGGCTATGGTGAAAAAGGAAATATCCTCAGATGAAATCTGGAAAGAAGCTTTCTGAGAAACTGCTGAGTGTTCTGTTAATTCATCTCACAGAGTTACATCTGTATTTCGTGGATCTCTTTGCTAGCCTTATTTCTGTGGAATCTGAGAACAGATATTTCGGATCCCATTGAAGACTATAGGGCCAAAGGAAATATCCTCCGATAACAAAGAGAAAGAAGCTTTCTGAGAAACTTCTTTGTGTTCTGTGAAATCATCTCACAGAGTTACAGCTTTCCCCTCAGGAAGCCTTTCGCTAAGACAATTCTTGTGGAATTGGCAAAGTGATATTTGGAAGCCCATAGAGGGCTATGGTGAAAAAGGAAATATCCTCAGATGAAATCTGGAAAGAAGCTTTCTGAGAAACTGCTTAGTGTTCTGTTAATTCATCTCACAGAGTTACATCTGTATTTCGTGGATCTCTTTGCTAGCCTTATTTCTGTGGAATCGGAGAACAGATATTTCGGATCCCTTTGAATACTATAGAGCCAAAGGAAATATCCTCCGGTAACAAAGAGAAAGAAGCTTTCTGAGAAACTTCTTTGTGTTCTTTGAAATCATCTCACAGAGTTACAGCTTTCCCCTCAAGAAGCCTTTCGCTAAGACAGTTCTTGTGGGATTGACAAAGTGATATTTGGAAGCCCTTAGAGGGCAATGGTGAAAAAGGAAATATCCTCAGATGAAATCTGGAAAGAAGCTTTTTGAGAAACTGCTTAGTGTTCTGTTAATTCATCTCACAGATTTACATCTGTATTTCGTGGATCTCTTTGCTAGCCTTATTTCTGTGGAATCTGAGAACAGATATTTCGGATCCCATTGAAGACTATAGGGCCAAAGGAAATAATCTCCGATAACAAAGAGAAAGAAGCTTTCTGAGAAACTTCTTTGTGTTCTGTGAAATCATCTCACAGAGTTACAGCTTTCCCCTCAAGAAGCCTTTCGCTAAGACAGTTCTTGTGGAATTGGCAAAGTGATATTTGGAAGCCCATAGAGGGCTATGGTGAAAAAGGAAATATCCTCAGATGAAATCTGGAAAGAAGCTCTCTGAGAAACTGCTTAGTGTTTTGTTAATTCATCTCACAGAGTTATATCTGTATTTCGTGGATCTCTTTGCTAGACTTATTTCTGTGGAATCTGAGAACAGATATTTCGGATCCTATTGAAGACAATAGGGCCAAAGGAAATATCCTCCGATAACAAAGAGAAAGAAGCTTTCTGAGAAACTTCTTTGTGTTCTGTGAAATCATCTCACAGAGTTACAGTTTTCCCTTCCTGAACCCTTTCGCTAAGACAGTTCTTGTGGAATTGGCAAAGTGATATTTGGAAGCCCATAGAGGGCTATGGTGAAAAAGGAAATATCCTCAGATGAAATCTGGAAAGAAGCTTTCTGAGAAACTGCTTAGTGTTCTGTTAATTCATCTCACAGAGTTACATCTGTATTTCGTGGATCTCTTTGCTAGCCTTATTTCTGTGGAATCTGAGAACAGATATTTCGGATCCCATTGAAGACTACAGGGCCAAAGGAAATATCCTCCGATAACAAAGAGAAAGAAGCTTTCTGAGTAACTTCTTTGTGTTCTGTGAAATCATCTCACAGAGTTACAGCTGTCCCCTGAAGAAGCCTTTCGCTAAGACAGTTCTTGTGGAATTGGCAAAGCGATATTTGGAAGCCCATAGAGGGCTATGGTGAAAAAGGAAATATCCTCAGATGAAATCTGGAAAGAAGCTTTCTGAGAAACTTCTTAGTGTTCTGTTAATTCATCTCACAGAGTTACATCTGTATATCGTGGATCTCTTTGCTAGACTTATTTCTGTGGAATCTGAGAACAGATATTTCGGATCCCTTTGAAGACTATAGGGCCAAAGGAAATATCCTCCGATAACAAAGAGAAAGAAGCTTTCTGAGAAACTTCTTTGTGTTCTGTGAAATCATCTCACAGAGTTACACCTTTCCCCTCAGGAAGCCTTTCGCTAAGACAGTTCTTGTGGAATTGGCAAAGTGATATTTGGAAGCCCCTAGAGGGCTATGGTGAAAAAGGAAATATCCTCAGATGAAATCTGGAAAGAAGCTTTCTGAGAAACTGCTTAGTGTTCTGTTAATTCATCTCCCAGAGTTACATCTGTATTTCGTGGATCTCTCTGCTAGCCTTATTTCTGTGGAATCTGAGAACAGATAATTCGGATCCCATTGAAGACTATAGGGCCAAAGGAAATAATCTCCAATAACAAAGAGAAAGAAGCTTTGTGAGAAACTTCTTTGTGTTCTGTGAAATCATCTCACAGAGTTACAGCTTTCCCCTCAAGAAGCCTTTCGCTAAGACAGTTCTTGTGGAATTGGCAAAGTGATATTTGGAAGCCCTTAGAGGGCTATGGTGAAAAAGGAAATATCCTCAGATGAAATCTGGAAAGAAGCTTTCTGAGAAACTGCTGAGTGTTCTGTAAATTCATCTCACAGAGTTACATCTGTATTTCGTGGATCTCTTTGCTAGCCTTATTTCTGTGGAATCTGAGAACAGATATTTCGGATCCCATTGAAGACAATAGGGCCCAAGGAAATAATCTCCGATAACAAAGAGAAAGAAGCTTTCTGAGAAACTTCTTTGTCTTCTGTGAAATCATCTCACAGAGTTACAGCTTTCCCCTCAGGAAGCCTTTCGCTAAGACAGTTCTTGTGGAATTGGCAAAGTGATATTTGGAAGCCCATAGAGGGCTATGGTGAAAAAGGAAATATCCTCAGATGAACTCTGGAAAGAAGCTTTCTGAGAAACTGCTTAGTGTTTTGTTAATTCATCTCACAGAGTTACATCTGTATTTCGTGGATCTCTTTGATAGACTTATTTCTGTGGAATCTGAGAACAGATATTTCGGATCCTATTGAAGACTATAGGGCCAAAGGAAATATCCTCCGATAACAACGAGAAAGAAGCTTTCTGAGAAACTCCTTTGTGTTCTGTGAAATCATCTCACAGACTTACAGCTTTCCCCTCAAGAAGCCTTTCGTTAAGACAGTTCTTGTGGAATTGGCAAAGTGATATTTGGAAGCCCATAGAGGGCTATGGTGAAAAAGGAAATATCCTCAGATGAAATCTGGAAGGAAGCTTTCTGAGAAACTGCTGAGTGTTCTGTTAATTCATCTCACAGAGTTACATCTGTATTTCGTGGATCTCTTTCCTAGCCTTATTTCTGTGGAATCTGAGAACAGATAGTTCGGATCCCATTGAAGACTACAGGGCCAAAGGAAATATCCTCCGATAACAAAGAGAAAGAAGCTTTCTGAGAAACTTCTTTGTGTTCTGTGAAATCATCTCACAGAGTTACAGCTTTCCCCTCAAGAAGCCTTTCGCTAAGACAGTTCTTGTGAAATCGGCAAAGTGATATTTGGAAGCCCTTAGAGGGCTACGGTGAAAAAGGAAATATCCTCAGATGAAATCTGGAAAGAAGCTTTCTGAGAAACTGCTTAGTGTTCTGTTAATTCATCTCACAGAGTTACATCTGTATTTCGTGGATCTCTTTGCTAGCCTTATTTCTGTGGAATCTGAGAACAGATATTTCGGATCCCATTGAAGACTATAGGGCCAAAGGAAATATCCTCCGATAACAAAGAGAAAGAAGCTTTCTGAGAAACTTCTTTGTGTTTTGTGAAATCATCTCACAGAGTTACAGCTTTCCCCTCAGGAAGCCTTTCGCTAAGACAATTCTTGTGGAATTGGCAAAGTGATATTTGGAAGCCCATAGAGGGCTATGGTGAAAAAGGAAATATCCTCAGATGAAATCTGGAAAGAAGCTTTCTGAAACTGCTTAGTGTTCTGTTAATTCATCTCACAGAGTTACATCTGTATTTCGTGGATCTCTTTGCTAGCCTTATTTCTGTGGAATCGGAGAACAGATATTTCGGATCCCTTTGAATACTATAGGGCCAAAGGAAATATCCTCCGGTAACAAAGAGAAAGAAGCTTTCTGAGAAACTTCTTTGTGTTCTTTGAAATCATCTCACAGAGTTACAGCTTTCCCCTCAAGAAGCCTTTCGCTAAGACAGTTCTTGTGGAATTGACAAAGTGATATTTGGAAGCCCTTAGAGGGCAATGGTGAAAAAGGAAATATCCTCAGATGAAATCTGGAAAGAAGCTTTTTGAGAAACTGCTTAGTGTTCTGTTAATTCATCTCACAGATTTACATCTGTATTTCGTGGATCTCTTTGCTAGCCTTATTTCTGTGGAATCTGAGAACAGATATTTCGGATCCCATTGAAGACTATAGGGCCAAAGGAAATAATCTCCGATAACAAAGAGAAAGAAGCTTTCTGAGAAACTTCTTTGTGTTCTGTGAAATCATCTCACAGAGTTACAGCTTTCCCCTCAAGAAGCCTTTCGCTAAGACAGTTCTTGTGGAATTGGCAAAGTGATATTTGGAAGCCCATAGAGGGCTATGGTGAAAAAGGAAATATCCTCAGATGAAATCTGGAAAGAAGCTCTCTGAGAAACTGCTTAGTGTTTTGTTAATTCATCTCACAGAGTTATATCTGTATTTCGTGGATCTCTTTGCTGGACTTATTTCTGTGGAATCTGAGAACAGATATTTCGGATCCTATTGAAGACTATAGGGCCAAAGGAAATATCCTCCGATAACAAAGAGAAAGAAGCTTTCTGAGAAACTTCTTTGTGTTCTGTGAAATTATCTCACAGAGTTACAGTTTTCCCCTCCTGAACCCTTTCGCTAAGACAGTTCTTGTGGAATTGGCAAAGTGATATTTGGAAGCCCATAGAGGGCTATGGTGAAAAAGGAAATATCCTCAGATGAAATCTGGAAAGAAGCTTTCTGAGAAACTGCTTAGTGTTCTGTTAATTCATCTCACAGAGTTACATCTGTATTTCGTGGATCTCTTTGCTAGCCTTATTTCTGTGGAATCTGAGAACAGATATTTCGGATCCCATTGAAGACTTCAGGGCCAAAGGAAATATCCTCCGATAACAAAGAGAAAGAAGCTTTCTGAGTAACTTCTTTGTGTTCTGTGAAATCATCTCACAGAGTTACAGCTGTCCCCTGAAGAAGCCTTTCGCTAAGACAGTTCTTGTGGAATTGGCAAAGCGATATTTGGAAGCCCATAGAGGGCTATGGTGAGAAACGAAATATCCTCAGATGAAATCTGGAAAGAAGCTTTCTGAGAAACTTCTTAGTGTTCTGTTAACTCATCTCACAGTGTTACATCTGTATATCGTGGATCTCTTTGCTAGACTTATTTCTGTGGAATCTGAGAACAGATATTTCGGATCCCTTTGAAGACTATAGGGCCAAAGGAAATATCCTCCGATAACAAAGAGAAAGAAGCTTTCTGAGAAACTTCTTTGTGTTCTGTGAAATCATCTCACAGAGTTACACCTTTCCCCTCAGGAAGCCTTTCGCTAAGACAGTTCTTTTGGAATTGGCAAAGTGATATTTGGAAGCCCCTAGAGGGCTATGGTGAAAAAGGAAATATCCTCAGATGAAATCTGGAAAGAAGCTTTCTGAGAAACTGCTTAGTGTTCTGTTAATTCATCTCACAGAGTTACATCTGTATTTCGTGGATCTCTTTGCTAGCCTTATTTCTGTGGAATCTGAGAACAGATATTTCGGATCCCTTTGAAGACTATAGGGCCAAAGGAAATATCCTCCGATAACAAAGAGAAAGAAGCTTTCTGAGAAACTTCTTTGTGTTCTGTGAAATCATCTCACAGAGTTACAACTGTCCCCTAAAGAAGCCTTTCCCTAAGACAGTTCTTGTGGAATTGGCAAGCGATATTTGGAAGCCCATAGAGGGCTATGGTGAAAAAGGAAATATCATCAGATGAAATCTGGAAAGAAGCTTTCTGAGAAACTGCTTAGTGTTTTGTTAATTCATCTCACAGAGTTACATCTGTATTTCGTGGATCTCTTTGCTAGCCTTATTTCTGTGGAATCTGAGAACAGATATTTCGGATCCCATTGAAGACTATAGGGCCAAAGGAAATATCCTCCGATAACAAAGAGAAAGAAGCTTTCTGAGAAACTTCTTTGTGTTCTGTGAAATCATCTCACAGAGTTACAGCTTTCCCCTCAAGAAGCCTTTCGCTAAGACAATTCTTGTGGAATTGGCAAAGTGATATTTGGAAGCCCATAGAGGGCTATGGTGAAAAAGGAAATATCCTCAGATGAAATCTGGAAAGAAGCTTTCTGAGAAACTGCTTAGTGTTCTGTTAATTCATCTCACAGAGTTACATCTGTATTTCGTGGATCTCTTTGCTAGCCTTATTTCTGTGGAATCTGAGAACAGATATTTCGGATCCCTTTGAATACTATAGGGCCAAAGGAAATATCCTCCGGTAACAAAGAGAAAGAAGCTTTCTGAGAAACTTCTTTGTGTTCTGTGAAATCATCTCACAGAGTTACAGCTTTCCCCTCAAGAAGCCTTTCGCTAAGACAGTTCTTGTGGAATTGGCAAAGTGATATTTGGAAGCCCTTAGAGGGCTATGGTGAAAAAGGAAATATCCTCAGATGAAATCTGGAAAGAAGCTTTTTGAGAAACTGCTTAGGGTTCTGTTAATTCATCTCACAGAGTTACATCTGTATTTCGTGGATCTTTTTGCTAGCCTTATTTCTGTGGAATCTGAGAACAGATATTTCGGATCCCATTGAAGACTATAGGGCCAAAGGAAATAATCTGCGATAACAAAGAGAAAGAAGCTTTCTGAGAAACTTCTTTGTGTTCTGTGAAATCATCTCACAGAGTTACAGCTTTCCCCTCAAGAAGCCTTTCGCTAAGACAGTTCTTGTGGAATTGGCAAAGTGATATTTGGAAGCCCATAGAGGGCTATGGTGAAAAAGGAAATATCCTCAGTTGAAATCTGGAAAGAAGCTCTCTGAGAAACTGCTTAGTGTTTTGTTAATTCATCTCACCGAGTTATATCTGTATTTCGTGGATCTCTTTGCTAGACTTATTTCTGTGGAATCTGAGAACAGATATTTCGGATCCTATTGAAGACTATAGGGCCAAAGGAAACATCCTCCGATAACAAAGAGAAAGAAGCTTTCTGAGAAACTTCTTTGTGTTCTGTGAAAACATCTCACAGAGTTACAGTTTTCCCCTCCTGAACCCTTTCGCTAAGACAGTTCTTGTGGAATTGACAAAGTGATATTTGGAAGCCCATAGAGGGCTATGGTGAAAAAGGAAATATCCTCAGATGAAATCTGGAAAGAAGCTTTCTGAGAAACTGCTTAGTTTTCTGTTAATTCATCTCACAGAGTTACATCTGTATTTCGTGGATCTCTTTGCTAGCCTTTTTTCTGTGGAATCTGAGAACAGATATTTCGGATCCCATTGAAGACTACAGGGCCAAAGGAAATATCCTCCGATAACAAAGAGAAAGAAGCTTTCTGAGAAACTTCTTTGTGTTCTGTGAAATCATCTCACAGAGTTACAGCTGTCCCCTGAAGAAGCCTTTCGCTAAGACAGTTCTTGTGGAATTGGCAAAGTGATATTTGGAAGCCCCTAGAGGGCTATGGTGAAAAAGGAAATATCCTCAGATGAAATCTGGAAAGAAGCTTTCTGAGAAACTGCTTAGTGTTCTGTTAATTCATCTCTCAGAGTTACATCTGTATTTCGTGGATCTCTCTGCTAGCCTTATTTCTGTGGAATCTGAGAACAGATATTTCGGATCCCATTGAAGACTATAGGGCCAAAGGAAATAAGTTCCGATAACAAAGAGAAAGAAGCTTTGTGAGAAACTTCTTTGTGTTCTGTGAAATCATCTCACAGAGTTACAGCTTTCCCCTCAAGAAGCCTTTCGCTAAGACAGTTCTTGTGGAATTGGCAAAGTGATATTTGGAAGCCCTTAGAGGGCTATGGTGAAAAAGGAAATATCCTCAGATGAAATCTGGAAAGAAGCTTTCTGAGAAACTGCTGAGTGTTCTGTAAATTCATCTCACAGAGTTACATCTGTATTTCGTGGATCTCTTTGCTAGCCTTATTTCTGTGGAATCTGAGAACAGATATTTCGGATCCCATTGAAGACAATAGGGCCCAAGGAAATAATCTCCGATAACAAAGAGAAAGAAGCTTTCTGAGAAACTTCTTTGTGTTCTGTGAAATCATCTCACAGAGTTACAGCTTTCCCCTCAGGAAGCCTTTCGCTAAGACAGTTCTTGTGGAATTGGCAAAGTGATATTTGGAAGCCCATAGAGGGCTATGGTGAAAAAGGAAATATCCTCAGATGAAATCTGGAAAGAAGCTTTCTGAGAAACTCCTTAGTGTTTTGTTAATTCATCTCACAGAGTTACATCTGTATTTCGTGGATCTCTTTGCTAGACTTATTTCTGTGGAATCTGAGAACAGATATTTCGGATCCTATTGAAGACTATAGGGCCAAAGGAAATATCCTCCGATAACAACGACAAAGAAGCTTTCTGAGAAACTCCTTTGTGTTCTGTGAAATCATCTCACAGACTTACAGCTTTCCCCTCAAGAAGCCTTTCGTTAAGACAGTTCTTGTGGAATTGGCAAAGTGATATTTGGAAGCCCATAGAGGGCTATGGTGAAAAAGGAAATATCCACAGATGAAATCTGGAAGGAAGCTTTCTGAGAAACTGCTGAGTGTTCTGTTAATTCATCTCACAGAGTTACATCTGTATTTCGTGGATCTCTTTCCTAGCCTTATTTCTGTGGAATCTGAGAACAGATATTTCGGATCCCATTGAAGACTACAGGGCCAAAGGAAATATCCTCCGATAACAAAGAGAAAGAAGCTTTCTGAGAAACTTCTTTGTGTTCTGTGAAATCATCTCACAGAGTTACAGCTTTCCCCTCAAGAAGCCTTTCGCTAAGACCGTTCTTGGGGAATTGACAAAGTGATATTTGGAAGCCCATAGAGGGCTATGGTGAAAAAGGAAATATCCTCAGATGAAATCTGGAAAGAAGCTTTCTGAGAAACTGCTTAGTGTTCTGTTAATTCATCTCACAGAGTTACATCTGTATTTCGTGGATCTCTTTGCTAGCCTTATTTCTGTGGAATCTGAGAACAGATATTTCGGATCCCATTGAAGACTATAGGGCCAAAGGAAATATCCTCCGATAACAAAGAGAAAGAAGCTTTCTGTGAAACTTCTTTGTGTTCTGTGAAATCATCTCACAGAGTTGCAGCTTTCCCCTCAGGAAGCCTTTCGCTAAGACAATTCTTGTGGAATTGGCAAAGTGATATTTGGAAGCCCATAGAGGGCTATGGTGAAAAAGGAAATATCCTCAGATGAAATCTGGAAAGAAGCTTTCTGAGAAACTGCTTAGTGTTCTGTTAATTCATCTCACAGAGTTACATCTGTATTTCGTGGATCTCTTTGCTAGCCTTATTTCTGTGGAATCTGAGAACAGATATTTCGGATCCCTTTGAATACTATAGGGCCAAAGGAAATATCCTCCGGTAACAAAGAGAAAGAAGCTTTCTGAGAAACTTCTTTGTGTTCTGTTAAATCATCTCACAGAGTTACAGCTTTCCCCTCAAGAAGCCTTTCGCTAAGACAGTTCTTGTGGAATTGACAAAGTGATATTTGGAAGCCCTTAGAGGGCAATGGTGAAAAAGGAAATATCCTCAGATGAAATCTGGAAAGAAGCTTTTTGAGAAACTGCTTAGTGTTCTGTTAATTCATCTCACAGATTTACATCTGTATTTCGTGGATCTCTTTGCTAGCCTTATTTCTGTGGAATCTGAGAACAGATATTTCGGATCCCATTGAAGACTATAGGGCCAAAGGAAATAATCTCTGATAACAAAGAGAAAGAAGCTTTCTGAGAAACTTCTTTGTGTTCTGTGAAATCATCTCACAGAGTTACAGCTTTCCCCTCAAGAAGCCTTTCGCTAAGACAGTTCTTGTGGAATTGGCAAAGTGATATTTGGAAGCCCATAGAGGGCTATGGTGAAAAAGGAAATATCCTCAGATGAAATCTGGAAAGAAGCTCTCTGAGAAACTGCTTAGTGTTTTGTTAATTCATCTCACAGAGTTATATCTGTATTTCGTGGATCTCTTTGCTAGACTTATTTCTGTGGAATCTGAGAACAGATATTTCGGATCCTATTGAAGACTACAGGGCCAAAGGAAATATCCTCCGATAACAAAGAGAAAGAAGCTTTCTGAGAAACTTCTTTGTGTTCTGTGAAATCATCTCACAGAGTTACAGTTTTCCCTTCCTGAACCCTTTCGCTAAGACAGTTCTTGTGGAATTGGCAAAGTGATATTTGGAAGCCCATAGAGGGCTATGGTGAAAAAGGAAATATCCTCAGATGAAATCTGGAAAGAAGCTTTCTGAGAAACTGCTTAGTGTTCTGTTAATTCATCTCACAGAGTTACATCTGTATTTCGTGGATCTCTTTGCTAGCCTTATTTCTGTGGAATCTGAGAACAGATATTTCGGATCCCATTGAAGACTACAGGGCCAAAGGAAATATCCTCCGATAACAAAGAGAAAGAAGCTTTCTGAGTAACTTCTTTGTGTTCTGTGAAATCATCTCACAGAGTTACAGCTGTCCCCTGAAGAAGCCTTTCGCTAAGACAGTTCTTGTGGAATTGGCAAAGCGATATTTGGAAGCCCATAGAGTGCTATGGTGAAAAAGGAAATATCCTCAGATGAAATCTGGAAAGAAGCTTTCTGAGAAACTGCTGAGTGTTCTGTTAATTCATCTCACAGAGTTACATCTGTATATCGTGGATCTCTTTGCTAGACTTATTTCTGTGGAATCTGAGAACAGATATTTCGGATCCCTTTGAAGACTATAGGGCCAAAGGAAATATCCTCCGATAACAAAGAGAAAGAAGGTTTCTGAGAAACTCCTTTGTGTTCTGTGAAATCATCTCACAGACTTACAGCTTTCCCCTCAAGAAGCCTTTCGTTAAGACAGTTCTTGTGGAATTGGCAAAGTGATATTTGGAAGCCCATAGAGGGCTATGGTGAAAAAGGAAATATCCTCAGATGAAATCTGGAAGGAAGCTTTCTGAGAAACTGCTGAGTGTTCTGTTAATTCATCTCACAGAGTTACATCTGTATTTCGTGGATCTCTTTCCTAGCCTTATTTCTGTGGAATCTGAGAACAGATATTTCGGATACCATTGAAGACTACAGGGCCAAAGGAAATATCCTCCGATAACAAAGAGAAAGAAGCTTTCTGAGAAACTTCTTTGTGTTCTGTGAAATCATCTCACAGAGTTACAGCTTTCCCCTCAAGAAGCCTTTCGCTAAGACCGTTCTTGTGGAATTGGCAAAGTGATATTTGGAAGCCCATAGAGGGCAATGGTGAAAAAGGAAATATCCTCAGATGAAAACTGGAAAGAAGCTTTCTGGGAAACTGCTTAGTGTTCTGTTAATTCATCTCACAGAGTTACATCTGTATTTCGTGGATCTCTTTGCTAGCCTTATTTCTGTGGAATCTGAGAACAGATATTTCGGATCCCTTTGAAGACTATAGGGCCAAAGGAAATATCCTCCGATAACAAAGAGAAAGAAGCTTGCTGAGAAACTTCTTTGTGTTCTGTGAAATCATCTCACAGAGTTACAGCTTTCCCCTCAAGAAGCCTTTCGCTAAGACAGTTCTTGCGGAATTGGCAAAGTGATATTTGGAAGCCCATAGAGGGCTATGGTGAAAAAGGAAATATCCTCAGATGAAATCTGGAAAGAAGCTTTCTGAGAAACTGCTTAGTGTTCTGTTAATTCATCTCACAGAGTGACATCTGTATTTCGTGGATCTCTTTGCTAGCCTTATTTCTGTGGAATCTGAGAACAGATATTTCGGATCCCTTTGAATACTATAGGGCCAAAGGAAATATCCTCCGGTAACAAAGAGAAGGAAGCTTTCTGAGAAACTTCTTTGTGTTCTGTGAAATCATCTCACAGAGTTACAGCTTTCCCCTCAAGAAGCCTTTCGCTAAGACAGTTCTTGTGGAATTGGCAAAGTGATATTTGGAAGCCCTTAGAGGGCTATGGTGAAAAAGGAAATATCCTCAGATGAAATCTGGAAAGAAGCTTTATGAGAAACTGCTTAGTGTTCTGTTAATTCATCTCACAGAGTTACATCTGTATTTCGTGGATCTCTTTGCTAGCCTTATTTCTGTGGAATCTGAGAACAGATATTTCGGATCCCATTGAAGACTATAGGGCCAAAGGAAATAATCTCCGATAACAAAGAGAAAGAAGCGTTCTGAGAAACTTCTTTGTGTTCTGTGAAATCATCTCACAGAGTTACAGCTTTCCCCTCAAGAAGCCTTTCGCTAAGACAGTTCTTGTGGAATTGGCAAAGTGATATTTGGAACCCCGTAGAGGGCTATGGTGAAAAATGAAATATCCTCAGATGAAATCTGGAAGGAAGCTCTCTGAGAAACTGCTTAGTGTTTTGTTAATTCATCTCACCGAGTTATATCTGTATTTCGTGGATCTCTTTGCTAGACTTATTTCTGTGGAATCTGAGAACAGATATTTCGGATCCCATTGAAGACTATAGGGCCAAAGGAAATATCCTCCGATAACAAAGAGAAAGAAGCTTTCTGAGAAACTTCTTTGTGTTCTGTGAAATCATCTCACAGAGTTACAGCTTTCCCCTCAGGAAGCCTTTCGCTAAGACAGTTCTTGTGGAATTGGCAAAGTGATATTTGGAAGCCCATAGAGGGCTATGGTGAAAAAGGAAATATCCTCAGATGAAATCTGGAAAGAAGCTTTCTGAGAAACTGCTTAGTGTTCTGTTAATTCATCTCACAGAGTTACATCTGTATTTCGTGGATCTCTTTGCTAGCCTTTTTTCTGTGGAATCTGAGAACAGATATTTCGGATCCCATTGAAGACTACAGGGCCAAAGGAAATATCCTCCGATAACAAAGAGAAAGAAGCTTTCTGAGTAACTTCTTTGTGTTCTGTGAAATCATCTCACAGAGTTACAGCTTTCTCCTCAAGAAGCCTTTCGCTAAGACAGTTCTTGTGGAATTGGCAAAGTGATATTTGGAAGCCCCTAGAGGGCTATGGTGAAAAAGGAAATATCCTCAGATGAAATCTGGAAAGAAGCTTTCTGAGAAACTGCTTAGTGTTCTGTTAATTCATCTCTCAGAGTTACATCTGTATTTCGTGGATCTCTCTGCTAGCCTTATTTCTGTGGAATCTGAGAACAGATATTTCGGATCCCATTGAAGACTATAGGGCCAAAGGAAATAATCTCCGATAACAAAGAGAAAGAAGCTTTGTGAGAAACTTCTTTGTGTTCTGTGAAATCATCTCACAGAGTTACAGCTTTCCCCTCAAGAAGCCTTTCGCTAAGACAGTTCTTGTGGAATTGGAAAAGTGATATTTGGAAGCCCATAGAGGGCTATGGTGAAAAAGGAAATATCCTCAGATGAAATCTGGAAAGAAGCTTTCTGAGAAACTGCTTAGTGTTTTGTTAATTCATCTCACAGAGTTACATCTGTATTTCGTGGATCTCTTTGCTAGACTTATTTCTGTGGAATCTGAGAACAGATATTTCGGATCCTATTGAAGACTATAGGGCCAAAGGAAATATCCTCCGATAACAACGAGAAAGAAGCTTTCTGAGAAACTCCTTTGTGTTCTGTGAAATCATCTCACAGACTTACAGCTTTCCCCTCAAGAAGCCTTTCGTTAAGACAGTTCTTGTGGAATTGGCAAAGTGATATTTGGAAGCCCATAGAGGGCTATGGTGAAAAAGGAAATATCCTCAGATGAAATCTGGAAGGAAGCTTTCTGAGAAACTGCTGAGTGTTCTGTTAATTCATCTCACAGAGTTACATCTGTATTTCGTGGATCTCTTTCCTAGCCTTATTTCTGTGGAATCTGAGAACAGATATTTCGGATCCCATTGAAGACTACAGGGCCAAAGGAAATATCCTCCGATAACAAAGAGAAAGAAGCTTTCTGAGAAACTTCTTTGTGTTCTGTGAAATCATCTCACAGAGTTACAGCTTTCCCCTCAAGAAGCCTTTCGCTAAGACCGTTCTTGGGGAATTGGCAAAGTGATATTTGGAAGCCCATAGAGGGCTATGGTGAAAAAGGAAATATCCTCAGATGAAATCTGGAAAGAAGCTTTCTGAGAAACTGCTTAGTGTTCTGTTAATTCATCTCACAGAGTTACATCTGTATTTCGTGGATCTCTTTGCTAGCCTTATTTCTGTGGAATCTGAGAACAGATATTTCGGATCCCATTGAAGACTATAGGGCCAAAGGAAATATCCTCCGATAACAAAGAGAAAGAAGCTTTCTGAGAAACTTCTTTGTGTTCTGTGAAATCATCTCACAGAGTTACAGCTTTCCCCTCAGGAAGCCTTTCGCTAAGACAATTCTTGTGGAATTGGCAAAGTGATATTTGGAAGCCCATAGAGGGCTATGGTGAAAAAGGAAATATCCTCAGATGAAATCTGGAAAGAAGCTTTCTGAGAAACTGCTTAGTGTTCTGTTAATTCATCTCACAGAGTTACATCTGTATTTCGTGGATCTCTTTGCTAGCCTTATTTCTGTGGAATCGGAGAACAGATATTTCGGATCCCTTTGAATACTATAGAGCCAAAGGAAAAATCCTCCGGTAACAAAGAGAAAGAAGCTTTCTGAGAAACTTCTTTGTGTTCTTTGAAATCATCTCACAGAGTTACAGCTTTCCCCTCAAGAAGCGTTTCGCTAAGACAGTTCTTGTGGGATTGACAAAGTGATATTTGGAAGCCCTTAGAGGGCAATGGTGAAAAAGGAAATATCCTCAGATGAAATCTGGAAAGAAGCTTTTTGAGAAACTGCTTAGTGTTCTGTTAATTCATCTCACAGATTTACATCTGTATTTCGTGGATCTCTTTGCTAGCCTTATTTCTGTGGAATCTGAGAACAGATATTTCGGATCCCATTGAAGACTATAGGGCCAAAGGAAATAATCTCCGATAACAAAGAGAAAGAAGCTTTCTGAGAAACTTCTTTGTGTTCTGTGAAATCATCTCACAGAGTTACAGCTTTCCCCTCAAGAAGCCTTTCGCTAAGACAGTTCTTGTGGAATTGGCAAAGTGATATTTGGAAGCCCATAGAGGGCTATGGTGAAAAAGGAAATATCCTCAGATGAAATCTGGAAAGAAGCTCTCTGAGAAACTGCTTAGTGTTTTGTTAATTCATCTCACAGAGTTATATCTGTATTTCGTGGATCTCTTTGCTAGACTTATTTCTGTGGAATCTGAGAACAGATATTTCGGATCCTATTGAAGACAATAGGGCCAAAGGAAATATCCTCCGATAACAAAGAGAAAGAAGCTTTCTGAGAAACTTCTTTGTGTTCTGTGAAATCATCTCACAGAGTTACAGTTTTCCCTTCCTGAACCCTTTCGCTAAGACAGTTCTTGTGGAATTGGCAAAGTGATATTTGGAAGCCCATAGAGGGCTATGGTGAAAAAGGAAATATCCTCAGATGAAATCTGGAAAGAAGCTTTCTGAGAAACTGCTTAGTGTTCTGTTAATTCATCTCACAGAGTTACATCTGTATTTCGTGGATCTCTTTGCTAGCCTTATTTCTGTGGAATCTGAGAACAGATATTTCGGATCCCATTGAAGACTACAGGGCCAAAGGAAATATCCTCCGATAACAAAGAGAAAGAAGCTTTCTGAGTAACTTCTTTGTGTTCTGTGAAATCATCTCACAGAGTTACAGCTGTCCCCTGAAGAAGCCTTTCGCTAAGACAGTTCTTGTGGAATTGGCAAAGCGATATTTGGAAGCCCATAGAGGGCTATGGTGAAAAAGGAAATATCCTCAGATGAAATCTGGAAAGAAGCTTTCTGGGAAACTTCTTAGTGTTCTGTTAATTCATCTCACAGAGTTACATCTGTATATCGTGGATCTCTTTGCTAGACTTATTTCTGTGGAATCTGAGAACAGATATTTCGGATCCCTTTGAAGACTATAGGGCCAAAGGAAATATCCTCCGATAACAAAGAGAAAGAAGCTTTCTGAGAAACTTCTTTGTGTTCTGTGAAATCATCTCACAGAGTTACACCTTTCCCCTCAGGAAGCCTTTCGCTAAGACAGTTCTTGTGGAATTGGCAAAGTGATATTTGGAAGCCCATAGAGGGCTATGGTGAAAAAGGAAATATCCTCAGATGAAATCTGGAAAGAAGCTTTCTGAGAAACTGCTTAGTGTTCTGTTAATTCATCTCCCAGAGTTACATCTGTATTTCGTGGATCTCTCTGCTAGCCTTATTTCTGTGGAATCTGAGAACAGATATTTCGGATCCCATTGAAGACTATAGGGCCAAAGGAAATAATCTCCGATAACAAAGAGAAAGAAGCTTTGTGAGAAACTTCTTTGTGTTCTGTGAAATCATCTCACAGAGTTACAGCTTTCCCCTCAAGAAGCCTTTCGCTAAGACAGTTCTTGTGGAATTGGCAAAGTGATATTTGGAAGCCCTTAGAGGGCTATGGTGAAAAAGGAAATATCCTCAGATGAAATCTGGAAAGAAGCTTTCTGAGAAACTGCTGAGTGTTCTGTAAATTCATCTCACAGAGTTACATCTTTATTTCGTGGATCTCTTTGCTAGCCTTATTTCTGTGGAATCTGAGAACAGATATTTCGGATCCCATTGAAGACAATAGGGCCCAAGGAAATAATCTCCGATAACAAAGAGAAAGAAGCTTTCTGAGAAACTTCTTTGTGTTCTGTGAAATCATCTCACAGAGTTACAGCTTTCCCCTCAGGAAGCCTTTCGCTAAGACAGTTCTTGTGGAATTGGCAAAGTGATATTTGGAAGCCCATAGAGGGCTATGGTGAAAAAGGAAATATCCTCAGATGAAATCTGGAAAGAAGCTTTCTGAGAAACTGCTTAGTGTTTTGTTAATTCATCTCACAGAGTTACATCTGTATTTCGTGGATCTCTTTGCTAGACTTATTTCTGTGGAATCTGAGAACAGATATTTCGGATCCTATTGAAGACTATAGGGCCAAAGGAAATATCCTCCGATAACAACGAGAAAGAAGCTTTCTGAGAAACTCCTTTGTGTTCTGTGAAATCATCTCACAGACTTACAGCTTTCCCCTCAAGAAGCCTTTCGTTAAGACAGTTCTTGTGGAATTGGCAAAGTGATATTTGGAAGCCCATAGAGGGCTATGGTGAAAAAGGAAATATCCTCAGATGAAATCTGGAAGGAAGCTTTCTGAGAAACTGCTGAGTGTTCTGTTAATTCATCTCACAGAGTTACATCTGTATTTCGTGGATCTCTTTCCTAGCCTTATTTCTGTGGAATCTGAGAACAGATATTTCGGATCCCTTTGAAGACTATTGGGCCAAAGGAAATATCCTCCGATAACAAAGAGAAAGAAGCTTTCCTAGAAACTTCTTTGTGTTCTGTGAAATCATCTCACAGAGTTACAGCTTTCCCCTCCAGAAGCCTTTCGCTAAGACAGTTCTTGTGGAATTGGCAAAGTGATATTTGGAAGCCGATGGAGGGCAATGGTGAAAAAAAAAATATCCTCAGATGAAATCTGGAAAGAAGCTATCTGAGAAACTGCTTAGTGTTCTGTTTATTCATCTCACAGAGTTACATCTGTATTTCGTGGATCTCTTTGCTAGCCTTATTTCTGTGGAATCTGAGAACAGATATTTCGGATCCCATTGAAGACTATAGGGCCAAAGGAAATATCCTCCGATAACAAAGAGAAAGAAGCTTTCTGAGAAACTTCTTTGTGTTCTGTGAAATCATCTCACAGAGTTACAGCTTTCCCCTCAAGAAGCCTTTCGCTAAGACAGTTCTTGTGGAATTGGCAAAATGATATTTGGAATCCCATAGAGGGCTATGGTGAAAAAGGAAATATCCTCAGATGAAATCTGGAAAGAAGCTTTCTGAGAAACTGCTGAGTGTTCTGTTAATTCAACTCACGGAGTTACATCTGTATTTCGTGGATCTCTTTGCTAGCCTTATTTCTGTGTAATCTGAGAACAGATATTTCGGATCCCATTGAAGACTATAGGGCCAAAGGAAATATCCTCCGATAACAAAGAGAAAGAAGCTTTCCGAGAAACTTCTTTGTGTTTTGTGAAATCCTCTCAGAGTTACAGCTTTCCCCTCAAGAAGCCTTTCGCTAAGACAGTTCTTGTGGAATTGGCAAAGTGATATTAGGAAGCCCTTAGAGGGCTATGGTGAAAAAGGAAATATCCTCAGATGAAATCTGGAAAGAAGCTTTCTGAGAAACTGCTTAGTGTTCTGTGAATTCATCTCAAAGAGTTACATCTGTATTTCGTGGATCTCTTTGCTAGCCTTATTTCTTTGGAATCTGAGAACAGATATTACGGATCCCATTGAAGACTATAGGGCCAAAGAAAATAACCTCCGATAACAAAAAGAAAGAAGCTTTCTGAGAAACTTCTTTGTGTTCTGTGAAATCATCTCACAGAGTTACAGCTTTCCCCTCAAGAAGCCTTTCGCTAAGACAGTTCTTGTGGAATTGGCAAAGTGATATTTGGAAGCCCTTAGAGGGCTATGGTGAAAAAGGAAATATCCTCAGATGAAATCTGGAAAGAAGCTTTCTGAGAAACGGCT
The DNA here is from genome assembly GCF_043159975.1 of Macaca nemestrina. Taxonomy (NCBI): domain Eukaryota; kingdom Metazoa; phylum Chordata; class Mammalia; order Primates; family Cercopithecidae; genus Macaca; species Macaca nemestrina. The sequence continues at coordinate 31,817,212 of NC_092144.1, forward strand.
TAGTGTTCTGTTAATTCATCTCACAGAGTTACATCTGTATTTCGTGGATCTCTTTGCTAGACTTATTTCTTTGGAATCTGAGAACAGATATTTCGGATTCCTATGAAGACTATAGGGTCAAGGGAAATATCCTCCGATAACAAAGAGAAAGAAGCTTTCTGAGAAACTATTTTGTGTTCTGTGAAATCATCTCACAGAGTTACAGCTTTCCCCTCAAGAAGCCTTTCGCTAAGACAGTTCTTGTGGAATTGGCAAAGTGATATTTGGAAGCCCATAGAGGGCTATGGTGAAAAAGGAAATATCCTCAGATGGAATCTGGAAAGAAGCTTTCTGAAAAACTGCTGAGTGTTCTGTTAATTCATCTCACAGAGTTACATCTGTATTTCGTGGATCTCTTTGCTAGCCTTATTTCTTTGGAATCTGAGAACAGATATTTCGGATTCCTATGAAGACTATAGGGCCAAAGGAAATATCCTCCGATAACAAAGAGAAAGAAGCTTTCTGAGAAACTTCTTTGTGTTCTGTGAAATCATCTCAGAGAGTTACAGCTTTCCCCTCAAGAAGCCTTTCGCTAAGACAGTTCTTGTGGAATTGGCAAAGTGATATTTGGAAGCCCATAGAGGGCTATGGTGAAAAAGGAAATATCCTCACATGAAATCTGGAAAGAAGCTTTCTGAGAAACTGCTGAGTGTTCTGTTAATTCATCTCACAGAGTTACATCTGTATTTCGTGGATCTCTTTGCTAGCCTTATTTCTGTGGAATCTGAGAAGAGATATTTCGGATCCCATTGAAGACCATAGGGCCAAAGGAAATATCCTCTGATAACAAAGAGAAAGAAGCTTTCTGAGAAACTTCGTTGTGTTCTGTGAAATCATCTCACAGAGTTACAGCTTTCCCCTCATGAAGCCTTTCGCTAAGACAGTTCTTGTGGAATTGGCAATGTGATATTTGGAAGCCCATAGAGGGCTATGGTGAAAAAGGAAATATCCTCCGATGAAATCTGGAAAGAAGCTTTCTGAGAAACTGCTGAGTGTTCTGTTAATTCAACTCACGGAGTTACATCTGTATTTCGTGGATCTCTTTGCTAGCCTTATTTCTGTGTAATCTGAGAACAGATATTTCGGATCCCATTGAAGACTATAGGGCCAAAGGAAATATCCTCCGATAACAAAGAGAAAGAAGCTTTCTGAGAAACTTCTTTGTGTTTTGTGAAATCCTCTCAGAGTTACAGCTTTCCCCTCAAGAAGCCTTTCGCTAAGACAGTTCTTGTGGAATTGGCAAAGTGATATTAGGAAGCCCTTAGAGGGCTATGGTGAAAAAGGAAATATCCTCAGATGAAATCTGGAAAGAAGCTTTCTGAGAAACTGCTTAGTGTTCTGTGAATTCATCTCAAAGAGTTACATCTGTATTTCGTGGATCTCTTTGCTAGCCTTATTTCTTTGGAATCTGAGAACAGATATTACGGATCCCATTGAAGACTATAGGGCCAAAGAAAATAACCTCCGATAACAAAAAGAAAGAAGCTTTCTGAGAAACTTCTTTGTGTTCTGTGAAATCATCTCACAGAGTTACAGCTTTCCCCTCAAGAAGCCTTTCGCTAAGACAGTTCTTGTGGAATTGGCAAAGTGATATTTGGAAGCCCTTAGAGGGCTATGGTGAAAAAGGAAATATCCTCAGATGAAATCTGGAAAGAAGCTTTCTGAGAAACGGCTTAGTGTTCTGTTAATTCATCTCACAGAGTTACATCTGTATTTCGTGGATCTCTTTGCTAGACTTATTTCTTTGGAATCTGAGAACAGATATTTCGGATTCCTATGAAGACTATAGGGTCAAGGGAAATATCCTCCGATAACAAAGAGAAAGAAGCTTTCTGAGAAACTTCTTTGTGTTCTGTGAAATCATCTCAGAGAGTTACAGCTTTCCCCTCAAGAAGCCTTTCGCTAAGACAGTTCTTGTGGAATTGGCAAAGTGATATTTGGAAGCCCATAGAGGGCTATGGTGAAAAAGGAAATATCCTCACATGAAATCTGGAAAGAAGCTTTCTGAGAAACTGCTGAGTGTTCTGTTAATTCATCTCACAGAGTTACATCTGTATTTCGTGGATCTCTTTGCTAGCCTTATTTCTGTGGAATCTGAGAACAGATATTTCGGATCCCATTGAAGACCATAGGGCCAAAGGAAATATCCTCTGATAACAAAGAGAAAGAAGCTTTCTGAGAAACTTCGTTGTGTTCTGTGAAATCATCTCACAGAGTTACAGCTTTCCCCTCATGAAGCCTTTCGCTAAGACAGTTCTTGTGGAATTGGCAATGTGATATTTGGAAGCCCATAGAGGGCTATGGTGAAAAAGGAAATATCCTCCGATGAAATCTGGAAAGAAGCTTTCTGAGAAACTGCTTAGTGTTCTGTTAATTCATCTCACAGAGTTACATCTGTATTTCGTGGAGCTCTTTGCTAAACTTCTTTCTGTGGAATCTGAGAACAGATATTTCGGATCCCTTTGAAGACTATTGGGCCAAAGGAAATATCCTCCGATAACAAAGAGAAAGAAGCTTTCCTAGAAACTTCTTTGTGTTCTGTAAAATCATCTCACAGAGTTACAGCTTTCCCCTCAAGAAGCCTTTCGCTAAGACAGTTCTTGTAGAATTCGCAAGGTGATATTTGGAAGCCGATGGAGGGCAATGGTGAAAAAAAAAATATCCTCAGATGAAATCTGGAAAGAAGCTATCTGAGAAACTGCTTAGTGTTCTGTTTATTCATCTCACAGAGTTACATCTGTATTTCGTGGATCTCTTTGCTAGCCTTATTTCTGTGGAATCTGAGAACAGATATTTCGGATCCCATTGAAGACTATAGGGTCAAAGGAAATAATCTCCGATAACAAAGAGAAAGAAGATTTCTGAGAAACTTCTTTGTGTTCTGTGAAATCATCTCACAGAGTTACAGCTTTCCCCTCAAGAAGCCTTTCGCTAAGACAATTCTTGTGGAATTGGCAAAGTGATATTTGGAAGCCCATAGAGGGCTATGGTGAAAAAGGCAATATCCTCAGATGAAATCTGGAAAGAAGCTTTCTGAGAAACTGCTGAGTGTTCTGTTAATTCAACTCACAGAGTTACATCTGTATTTCCTGGATCTCTTTGCTAGCCTTATTTCTGTGTAATCTGAGAACAGATATTTCGGATCCCATTGAAGACTATAGGGCCAAAGGAAATATCCTCCGATAACAAAGAGAAAGAAGCTTTGTGAGAAACTTCTTTGTGTTTTGTGAAATCCTCTCAGAGTTACAGCTTTCCCCTCAAGAAGCCTTTCGCTAAGACAGTTCTTGTGGAATTGGCAAAGTGATATTCGGAAGCCCTTAGAGGGCTATGGTGAAAAAGGAAATATCCTCAGATGAAATCTGGAAAGAAGCTTTCTGAGAAACTGCTTAGTGTTCTGTTAATTCATCTCAAAAAGTTACATCTGTATTTCGTGGATCTCTTTGCTAGCCTTATTTCTTTGGAATCTGAGAACAAATATTTCGGATCCCATTGAAGACTATAGGGCCAAAGAAAATATCCTCCGATAACAAAAAGAAAGAAGCTTTCTGAGAAACTTCTTTGTGTTCTGTGAAATCATCTCACAGAGTTACAGCTTTCACCTCAAGAAGCCTTTCGCTAAGACAGTTCTTGTGGAATTGGCAAAGTGATATTTGGAAGCCCATAGAGGGCTATGGTGAAAAAGGAAATATCCTCAGATGAAATCTGGAAAGAAGCTTTCTGAAAAACTGCTGAGAGTTCTGTTAATTCATCTCACAGAGTTACATCTGTATTTCGTGGATCTCTTTGCTAGCCATATTTCTGTGTAATCTGAGAACAGATATTTCGGATCCCATTGAAGACTATAGGGCCAAAGGAAATATCCTCTGATAACAATGAGAAAGAAGCTTTCTGAGAAACTTCTTTGTGTTCTGTGAAATCATCTCACAGAGTTACAGCTTTCCCCTCAAGAAGCCTTTCGCTAAGACAGGTTTGTGGAATTGGCAAAGTGATATTTGGAAGCCCTTAGAGGGCTATGGTGAAAAAGGAAATATCCTCAGATGAAATCTGGAAAGAAGCTTTCTGAGAAACTGCTTAGTGTTCTGTTAATTCATCTCATAGAATTACATCTATATTTTGTTGATCTCGTGGCTAGCCTTATTTCTGTGGAATCTGAGAACAGGTATTTCGGATACCTATGAAGCCTATAGGGGCAAAGGAAATATCCTCCGATAACAAAGAGAAAGAAGCTTTCTGAGAAAATTTTTTGTGTTCTGTGAAATCATCTCACAGAGTTACAGCTTTCTCCTTAAGAAGCATTTCGCTAAGACAGTTCTTGTGGAATTGGCAAAGTGATATTTGGAACCCCTAGAGGGCTATGGTGAAAAAGGAAATATCCTCAGATGAAATCTGGAAAGAAGCTTTCTGAGAAACTGCTTAGTGTTCTGTTAATTCATCTCACAGAGTTACATCTGTATTTCGTGGATCTCTTTGCTAGCCTTATTTCTGTGGAATCTGAGAACAGATATTTCGGATCCCATTGAAGACAATAGGGCCAAAGGAAATATCCTCCGATAACAAAGAGAAAGAAGCTTTCTGAGAAACTTCTTTGTGTTCTGTGAAATCATCTCACAGAGCTACAGCTTTCCCCTCAAGAAGCGTTTCGCTAAGACAGTTCTTGTGGAATTGGCAAAGTGATATTCGGAAGCCCTTAGAGGGCTATGGTGAAAAAGGAAATATCCTCAGATGAAATCTGGAAAGAAGCTTTCTGAGAAACTGCTTAGTGTTCTGTGAATTCATCTCAAAGAGTTACATCTGTATTTCGTGGATCTCTTTGCTAGCCTTATTTCTTTGGAATCTGAGAACAGATATTTCGGATCCCATTGAAGAATATTGGGGCAAAGGAAATATCCTCCGATAACAAAGAGAAAGAAGCTTTCTGAGAAACTATTTTGTGTTCTGTGAAATCATCTCACAGAGTTACAGCTTTCCCCTCAAGAAGCCTTTCGCTAAGACAGTTCTTGTGGAATTGGCAAAGTGATATTTGGAAGCCCATAGAGGGCTATGGTGAAAAAGGAAATATCCTCAGATGGAATCTGGAAAGAAGCTTTCTGAAAAACTGCTGAGTGTTCTGTTAATTCATCTCACAGAGTTACATCTGTATTTCGTGGATCTCTTTGCTAGACTTATTTCTTTGGAATCTGAGAATAGATATTTCGGATTCCTATGAAGACTATAGGGCCAAAGGAAATATCCTCCGATAACAAAGAGAAAGAAGATTTCTGAGAAACTTCTTTGTGTTCTGTGAAATCATCTCACAGAGTTACACCTTTCCCCTCAAGAAGCCTTTCGCTAAGACAGTTGTTGTGGAATTGGCAAAGTGATATTTGGAAGCCCATAGAGGGCTATGGTGAAAAGGGAAATTACCTCACATGAAATCTGGAAAGAAGCTTTCTGAGAAACTGCTGAGTGTTCTGTTAATTCATCTCACAGAGTTACATCTGTATTTCGTGGATCTCTTTGCTAGCCTTATTTCTGTGGAATCTGAGAAGAGATATTTCGGATCCCATTGAAGACCATAGGGCCAAAGGAAATATCCTCCGATAACAAAGAGAAAGAAGCTTTCTAAGAAACTTCGTTGTGTTCTGTGAAATCATCTCACAGAGTTACAGCTTTCCCCTCAAGAAGCCTTTCGCTAAGACAGTTCTTGTGGAATTGGCAATGTGATATTTGGAAGCCCATAGAGGGCTATGGTGAAAAAGGAAATATCCTCAGATGAAATCTGGAAAGAAGCTTTCTGAGAAACTGCTTAGTGTTCTGTTAATTCATCTCACAGAGTTACATCTGTATTTCGTGGAGCTCTTTGCTAAACTTATTTCTGTGGAATCTGAGAACAGATATTTCGGATCCCTTTGAAGACTATTGGGCCAAAGGAAATATCCTCCGATAACAAAGAGAAAGAAGCTTTCCTAGAAACTTCTTTGTGTTCTGTGAAATCATCTCACAGAGTTACAGCTTTCCCCTCAAGAAGCCTTTCGCTAAGACAGTTCTTGTGGAATTGGCAAAGTGATATTTGGAAGCCGATGGAGGGCAATGGTGAAAAAGGAAATATCCTCAGATGAAATCTGGAAGGAAGCTCTCTGAGAAACTGCATAGTGTTTTGTTAATTCATCTCACCGAGTTATATCTGTATTTCGTGGATCTCTTTGCTAGACTTATTTCTGTGGAATCTGAGAACAGATATTTCGGATCCTATTGAAGACTATAGGGCCAAAGGAAACATCCTCCGATAACAAAGAGAAAGAAGCTTTCTGAGAAACTTCTTTGTGTTCTGTGAAATCATCTCACAGAGTTACAGCTTTCCCCTCCTGAACCCTTTCGCTAAGACAGTTCTTGTGGAATTGGCAAAGTGATATTTGGAAGCCCATAGAGGGCTATGGTGAAAAAGGAAATATCCTCAGATGAAATCTGGAAAGAAGCTTTCTGAGAAACTGCTTAGTGTTCTGTTAATTCATCTCACAGAGTTACATCTGTATTTCGTGGATCTCTTTGCTAGCCTTTTTTCTGTGGAATCTGAGAACAGATATTTCGGATCCCATTGAAGACTACAGGGCCAAAGGAAATATCCTCCGATAACAAAGAGAAAGAAGCTTTCTGAGTAACTTCTTTGTGTTCTGTGAAATCATCTCACAGAGTTACAGCTGTCCCCTGAAGAAGCCTTTCGCTAAGACAGTTCTTGTGGAATTGGCAAAGTGATATTTGGAAGCCCCTAGAGGGCTATGGTGAAAAAGGAAATATCCTCAGATGAAATCTGGAAAGAAGCTTTCTGAGAAACTGCTTAGTGTTCTGTTAATTCATCTCTCAGAGTTACATCTGTATTTCGTGGATCTCTCTGCTAGCCTTATTTCTGTGGAATCTGAGAACAGATATTTCGGATCCCATTGAAGACTATAGGGCCAAAGGAAATAATCTCCGATAACAAAGAGAAAGAAGCTTTGTGAGAAACTTCTTTGTGTTCTGTGAAATCATCTCACAGAGTTACAGCTTTCCCCTCAAGAAGCCTTTCGCTAAGACAGTTCTTGTGGAATTGGAAAAGTGATATTTGGAAGCCCTTAGAGGGCTATGGTGAAAAAGGAAATATCCTCAGATGAAATCTGGAAAGAAGCTTTCTGAGAAACTGCTGAGTGTTCTGTAAATTCATCTCACAGAGTTACATCTGTATTTCGTGGATCTCTTTGCTAGCCTTATTTCTGTGGAATCTGAGAACAGATATTTCGGATCCCATTGAAGACAATAGGGCCCAAGGAAATAATCTCCGATAACAAAGAGAAAGAAGCTTTCTGAGAAACTTCTTAGTGTTCTGTGAAATCATCTCACAGAGTTACAGCTTTCCCCTCAGGAAGCCTTTCGCTAAGACAGTTCTTGTGGAATTGGCAAAGTGATATTTGGAAGCCCATAGAGGGCTATGGTGAAAAAGGAAATATCCTCAGATGAAATCTGGAAAGAAGCTTTCTGAGAAACTGCTTAGTGTTTTGTTAATTCATCTCACAGAGTTACATCTGTATTTCGTGGATCTCTTTGCTAGACTTATTTCTGTGGAATCTGAGAACAGATATTTCGGATCCTATTGAAGACTATAGGGCCAAAGGAAATATCCTCCGATAACAACGAGAAAGAAGCTTTCTGAGAAACTCCTTTGTGTTCTGTGAAATCATCTCACAGACTTACAGCTTGCCCCTCAAGAAGCCTTTCGTTAAGACAGTTCTTGTGGAATTGGCAAAGTGATATTTGGAAGCCCATAGAGGGCTATGGTGAAAAAGGAAATATCCTCAGATGAAATCTGGAAGGAAGCTTTCTGTGAAACTGCTGAGTGTTCTGTTAATTCATCTCACAGAGTTACATCTGTATTTCGTGGATCTCTTTCCTAGCCTTATTTCTGTGGAATCTGAGAACAGATATTTCGGATCCCATTGAAGACTACAGGGCCAAAGGAAATATCCTCCGATAACAAAGAGAAAGAAGCTTTCTGAGAAACTTCTTTGTGTTCTGTGAAATCATCTCACAGAGTTACAGCTTTCCCCTCAAGAAGCCTTTCGCTAAGACCGTTCTTGGGGAATTGGCAAAGTGATATTTGGAAGCCCATAGAGGGCTATGGTGAAAAAGGAAATATCCTCAGATGAAATCTGGAAAGAAGCTTTCTGAGAAACTGCTTAGTGTTCTGTTAATTCATCTCATAGAATTACATCTATATTTTGTTGATCTCGTGGCTAGCCTTATTTCTGTGGAATCTGAGAACAGGTATTTCGGATACCTATGAAGCCTATAGGGGCAAAGGAAATATCCTCCGATAACAAAGAGAAAGAAGCTTTCTGAGAAAATTTTTTGTGTTCTGTGAAATCATCTCACAGAGTTACAGCTTTCTCCTTAAGAAGCATTTCGCTAAGACAGTTCTTGTGGAATTGGCAAAGTGATATTTGGAACCCCTAGAGGGCTATGGTGAAAAAGGAAATATCCTCAGATGAAATCTGGAAAGAAGCTTTCTGAGAAACTGCTTAGTGTTCTGTTAATTCATCTCACAGAGTTACATCTGTATTTCGTGGATCTCTTTGCTAGCCTTATTTCTGTGGAATCTGAGAACAGATATTTCGGATCCCATTGAAGACAATAGGGCCAAAGGAAATATCCTCCGATAACAAAGAGAAAGAAGCTTTCTGAGAAACTTCTTTGTGTTCTGTGAAATCATCTCACAGAGCTACAGCTTTCCCCTCAAGAAGCGTTTCGCTAAGACAGTTCTTGTGGAATTGGCAAAGTGATATTCGGAAGCCCTTAGAGGGCTATGGTGAAAAAGGAAATATCCTCAGATGAAATCTGGAAAGAAGCTTTCTGAGAAACTGCTTAGTGTTCTGTGAATTCATCTCAAAGAGTTACATCTGTATTTCGTGGATCTCTTTGCTAGCCTTATTTCTTTGGAATCTGAGAACAGATATTTCGGATCCCATTGAAGACTATTGGGCCAAAGAAAATATCCTCCGATAACAAAAAGAAAGAAGCTTTCTGAGAAACTTCTTTGTGTTCTGTGAAATCATCTCACAGAGTTACAGCTTTCCCCTGAAGAAGCCTTTCGCTAAGACAGTTCTTGTGGAATTGGCAAAGTGATATTTGGAAGCCCTTAGAGGGCTATGGTGAAAAAGGAAATATCCTCAGATGAAATCTGGAAAGAAGCTTTCTGAGAAACTGCTTATTGTTCTGTTAATTCATCTCACAGAGTTACATCTGTATTTCGTGGATCTCTTTGCTAGACTTATTTCTTTGGAATCTGAGAACAGATATTTCGGATTCCTATGAAGAATATTGGGGCAAAGGAAATATCCTCCGATAACAAAGAGAAAGAAGCTTTCTGAGAAACTATTTTGTGTTCTGTGAAATCATCTCACAGAGTTACAGCTTTCCCCTCAAGAAGCCTTTCGCTAAGACAGTTCTTGTGGAATTGGCAAAGTGATATTTGGAAGCCCATAGAGGGCTATGGTGAAAAAGGAAATATCCTCAGATGGAATCTGGAAAGAAGCTTTCTGAAAAACTGCTGAGTGTTCTGTTAATTCATCTCACAGAGTTACATCTGTATTTCGTGGATCTCTTTGCTAGACTTATTTCTTTGGAATCTGAGAATAGATATTTCGGATTCCTATGAAGACTATAGGGCCAAAGGAAATATCCTCCGATAACAAAGAGAAAGAAGATTTCTGAGAAACTTCTTTGTGTTCTGTGAAATCATCTCACAGAGTTACACCTTTCCCCTCAAGAAGCCTTTCGCTAAGACAGTTGTTGTGGAATTGGCAAAGTGATATTTGGAAGCCCATAGAGGGCTATGGTGAAAAGGGAAATATCCTCACATGAAATCTGGAAAGAAGCTTTCTGAGAAACTGCTGAGTGTTCTGTTAATTCATCTCACAGAGTTACATCTGTATTTCGTGGATCTCTTTGCTAGCCTTATTTCTGTGGAATCTGAGAAGAGATATTTCGGATCCCATTGAAGACCATAGGGCCAAAGGAAATATCCTCCGATAACAAAGAGAAAGAAGCTTTCTAAGAAACTTCGTTGTGTTCTGTGAAATCATCTCACAGAGTTACAGCTTTCCCCTCAAGAAGCCTTTCGCTAAGACAGTTCTTGTGGAATTGGCAATGTGATATTTGGAAGCCCATAGAGGGCTATGGTGAAAAAGGAAATATCCTCAGATGAAATCTGGAAAGAAGCTTTCTGAGAAACTGCTTAGTGTTCTGTTAATTCATCTCACAGAGTTACATCTGTATTTCGTGGAGCTCTTTGCTAAACTTATTTCTGTGGAATCTGAGAACAGATATTTCGGATCCCTTTGAAGACTATTGGGCCAAAGGAAATATCCTCCGATAACAAAGAGAAAGAAGCTTTCCTAGAAACTTCTTTGTGTTCTGTGAAATCATCTCACAGAGTTACAGCTTTCCCCTCAAGAAGCCTTTCGCTAAGACAGTTCTTGTGGAATTGGCAAAGTGATATTTGGAAGCCGATGGAGGGCAATGGTGAAAAAGGAAATATCCTCAGATGAAATCTGGAAGGAAGCTCTCTGAGAAACTGCATAGTGTTTTGTTAATTCATCTCACCGAGTTATATCTGTATTTCGTGGATCTCTTTGCTAGACTTATTTCTGTGGAATCTGAGAACAGATATTTCGGATCCTATTGAAGACTATAGGGCCAAAGGAAACATCCTCCGATAACAAAGAGAAAGAAGCTTTCTGAGAAACTTCTTTGTGTTCTGTGAAATCATCTCACAGAGTTACAGCTTTCCCCTCCTGAACCCTTTCGCTAAGACAGTTCTTGTGGAATTGGCAAAGTGATATTTGGAAGCCCATAGAGGGCTATGGTGAAAAAGGAAATATCCTCAGATGAAATCTGGAAAGAAGCTTTCTGAGAAACTGCTTAGTGTTCTGTTAATTCATCTCACAGAGTTACATCTGTATTTCGTGGATCTCTTTGCTAGCCTTTTTTCTGTGGAATCTGAGAACAGATATTTCGGATCCCATTGAAGACTACAGGGCCAAAGGAAATATCCTCCGATAACAAAGAGAAAGAAGCTTTCTGAGTAACTTCTTTGTGTTCTGTGAAATCATCTCACAGAGTTACAGCTGTCCCCTGAAGAAGCCTTTCGCTAAGACAGTTCTTGTGGAATTGGCAAAGTGATATTTGGAAGCCCCTAGAGGGCTATGGTGAAAAAGGAAATATCCTCAGATGAAATCTGGAAAGAAGCTTTCTGAGAAACTGCTTAGTGTTCTGTTAATTCATCTCTCAGAGTTACATCTGTATTTCGTGGATCTCTCTGCTAGCCTTATTTCTGTGGAATCTGAGAACAGATATTTCGGATCCCATTGAAGACTATAGGGCCAAAGGAAATAATCTCCGATAACAAAGAGAAAGAAGCTTTGTGAGAAACTTCTTTGTGTTCTGTGAAATCATCTCACAGAGTTACAGCTTTCCCCTCAAGAAGCCTTTCGCTAAGACAGTTCTTGTGGAATTGGAAAAGTGATATTTGGAAGCCCTTAGAGGGCTATGGTGAAAAAGGAAATATCCTCAGATGAAATCTGGAAAGAAGCTTTCTGAGAAACTGCTGAGTGTTCTGTAAATTCATCTCACAGAGTTACATCTGTATTTCGTGGATCTCTTTGCTAGCCTTATTTCTGTGGAATCTGAGAACAGATATTTCGGATCCCATTGAAGACAATAGGGCCCAAGGAAATAATCTCCGATAACAAAGAGAAAGAAGCTTTCTGAGAAACTTCTTAGTGTTCTGTGAAATCATCTCACAGAGTTACAGCTTTCCCCTCAGGAAGCCTTTCGCTAAGACAGTTCTTGTGGAATTGGCAAAGTGATATTTGGAAGCCCATAGAGGGCTATGGTGAAAAAGGAAATATCCTCAGATGAAATCTGGAAAGAAGCTTTCTGAGAAACTGCTTAGTGTTTTGTTAATTCATCTCACAGAGTTACATCTGTATTTCGTGGATCTCTTTGCTAGACTTATTTCTGTGGAATCTGAGAACAGATATTTCGGATCCTATTGAAGACTATAGGGCCAAAGGAAATATCCTCCGATAACAACGAGAAAGAAGCTTTCTGAGAAACTCCTTTGTGTTCTGTGAAATCATCTCACAGACTTACAGCTTTCCCCTCAAGAAGCCTTTCGTTAAGACAGTTCTTGTGGAATTGGCAAAGTGATATTTGGAAGCCCATAGAGGGCTATGGTGAAAAAGGAAATATCCTCAGATGAAATCTGGAAGGAAGCTTTCTGTGAAACTGCTGAGTGTTCTGTTAATTCATCTCACAGAGTTACATCTGTATTTCGTGGATCTCTTTCCTAGCCTTATTTCTGTGGAATCTGAGAACAGATATTTCGGATCCCATTGAAGACTACAGGGCCAAAGGAAATATCCTCCGATAACAAAGAGAAAGAAGCTTTCTGAGAAACTTCTTTGTGTTCTGTGAAATCATCTCACAGAGTTACAGCTTTCCCCTCAAGAAGCCTTTCGCTAAGACCGTTCTTGGGGAATTGGCAAAGTGATATTTGGAAGCCCATAGAGGGCTATGGTGAAAAAGGAAATATCCTCAGATGAAATCTGGAAAGAAGCTTTCTGAGAAACTGCTTAGTGTTCTGTTAATTCATCTCACAGAGTTACATCTGTATTTCGTGGATCTCTTTGCTAGCCTTATTTCTGTGGAATCTGAGAACAGATATTTCGGATCCCATTGAAGACTATAGGGCCAAAGGAAATATCCTCCGATAACAAAGAGAAAGAAGCTTTCTGAGAAACTTCTTTGTGTTCTGTGAAATCATCTCACAGAGTTACAGCTTTCCCCTCAGGAAGCCTTTCGCTAAGACAATTCTTGTGGAATTGGCAAAGTGATATTTGGAAGCCCATAGAGGGCTATGGTGAAAAAGGAAATATCCTCAGATGAAATCTGGAAAGAAGCTTTCTGAGAAACTGCTTAGTGTTCTGTTAATTCATCTCACAGAGTTACATCTGTATTTCGTGGATCTCTTTGCTAGCCTTATTTCTGTGGAATCGGAGAACAGATATTTCGGATCCCTTTGAATACTATAGAGCCAAAGGAAATATCCTCCGGTAACAAAGAGAAAGAAGCTTTCTGAGAAACTTCTTTGTGTTCTTTGAAATCATCTCACAGAGTTACAGCTTTCCCCTCAAGAAGCCTTTCGCTAAGACAGTTCTTGTGGAATTGACAAAGTGATATTTGGAAGCCCTTAGAGGGCAATGGTGAAAAAGGAAATATCCTCAGATGAAATCTGGAAAGAAGCTTTTTGAGAAACTGCTTAGTGTTCTGTTAATTCATCTCACAGATTTACATCTGTATTTCGTGGATCTCTTTGCTAGCCTTATTTCTGTGGAATCTGAGAACAGATATTTCGGATCCCATTGAAGACTATAGGGCCAAAGGAAATAATCTCCGATAACAAAGAGAAAGAAGCTTTCTGAGAAACTTCTTTGTGTTGTGTGAAATCATCTCACAGAGTTACAGCTTTCCCCTCAAGAAGCCTTTCGCTAAGACAGTTCTTGTGGAATTGGCAAAGTGATATTTGGAAGCCCATAGAGGGCTATGGTGAAAAAGGAAATATCCTCAGATGAAATCTGGAAAGAAGCTCTCTGAGAAACTGCTTAGTGTTTTGTTAATTCATCTCACCGAGTTATATCTGTATTTCGTGGATCTCTTTGCTAGACTTATTTCTGTGGAATCTGAGAACAGATATTTCGGATCCTATTGAAGACTATAGGGCCAAAGGAAACATCCTCCGATAACAAAGAGAAAGAAGCTTTCTGAGAAACTTCTTTGTGTTCTGTGAAATCATCTCACAGAGTTACAGCTTTCCCCTCCTGAACCCTTTCGCTAAGACAGTTCTTGTGGAATTGGCAAAGTGATATTTGGAAGCCCATAGAGGGCTATGGTGAAAAAGGAAATATCCTCAGATGAAATCTGGAAAGAAGCTTTCTGAGAAACTGCTTAGTGTTCTGTTAATTCATCTCACAGAGTTACATCTGTATTTCGTGGATCTCTTTGCTAGCCTTTTTTCTGTGGAATCTGAGAACAGATATTTCGGATCCCATTGAAGACTACAGGGCCAAAGGAAATATCCTCCGATAACAAAGAGAAAGAAGCTTTCTGAGTAACTTCTTTGTGTTCTGTGAAATCATCTCACAGAGTTACAGCTGTCCCCTGAAGAAGCCTTTCGCTAAGACAGTTCTTGTGGAATTGGCAAAGTGATATTTGGAAGCCCCTAGAGGGCTATGGTGAAAAAGGAAATATCCTCAGATGAAATCTGGAAAGAAGCTTTCTGAGAAACTGCTTAGTGTTCTGTTAATTCATCTCTCAGAGTTACATCTGTATTTCGTGGATCTCTCTGCTAGCCTTATTTCTGTGGAATCTGAGAACAGATATTTCGGATCCCATTGAAGACTATAGGGCCAAAGGAAATAATCTCCGATAACAAAGAGAAAGAAGCTTTGTGAGAAACTTCTTTGTGTTCTGTGAAATCATCTCACAGAGTTACAGCTTTCCCCTCAAGAAGCCTTTCGCTAAGACAGTTCTTGTGGAATTGGAAAAGTGATATTTGGAAGCCCTTAGAGGGCTATGGTGAAAAAGGAAATATCCTCAGATGAAATCTGGAAAGAAGCTTTCTGAGAAACTGCTGAGTGTTCTGTAAATTCATCTCACAGAGTTACATCTGTATTTCGTGGATCTCTTTGCTAGCCTTATTTCTGTGGAATCTGAGAACAGATATTTCGGATCCCATTGAAGACAATAGGGCCCAAGGAAATAATCTCCGATAACAAAGAGAAAGAAGCTTTCTGAGAAACTTCTTAGTGTTCTGTGAAATCATCTCACAGAGTTACAGCTTTCCCCTCAGGAAGCCTTTCGCTAAGACAGTTCTTGTGGAATTGGCAAAGTGATATTTGGAAGCCCATAGAGGGCTATGGTGAAAAAGGAAATATCCTCAGATGAAATCTGGAAAGAAGCTTTCTGAGAAACTGCTTAGTGTTTTGTTAATTCATCTCACAGAGTTACATCTGTATTTCGTGGATCTCTTTGCTAGACTTATTTCTGTGGAATCTGAGAACAGATATTTCGGATCCTATTGAAGACTATAGGGCCAAAGGAAATATCCTCCGATAACAACGAGAAAGAAGCTTTCTGAGAAACTCCTTTGTGTTCTGTGAAATCATCTCACAGACTTACAGCTTTCCCCTCAAGAAGCCTTTCGTTAAGACAGTTCTTGTGGAATTGGCAAAGTGATATTTGGAAGCCCATAGAGGGCTATGGTGAAAAAGGAAATATCCTCAGATGAAATCTGGAAGGAAGCTTTCTGTGAAACTGCTGAGTGTTCTGTTAATTCATCTCACAGAGTTACATCTGTATTTCGTGGATCTCTTTCCTAGCCTTATTTCTGTGGAATCTGAGAACAGATATTTCGGATCCCATTGAAGACTACAGGGCCAAAGGAAATATCCTCCGATAACAAAGAGAAAGAAGCTTTCTGAGAAACTTCTTTGTGTTCTGTGAAATCATCTCACAGAGTTACAGCTTTCCCCTCAAGAAGCCTTTCGCTAAGACCGTTCTTGGGGAATTGGCAAAGTGATATTTGGAAGCCCATAGAGGGCTATGGTGAAAAAGGAAATATCCTCAGATGAAATCTGGAAAGAAGCTTTCTGAGAAACTGCTTAGTGTTCTGTTAATTCATCTCACAGAGTTACATCTGTATTTCGTGGATCTCTTTGCTAGCCTTATTTCTGTGGAATCTGAGAACAGATATTTCGGATCCCATTGAAGACTATAGGGCCAAAGGAAATATCCTCCGATAACAAAGAGAAAGAAGCTTTCTGAGAAACTTCTTTGTGTTCTGTGAAATCATCTCACAGAGTTACAGCTTTCCCCTCAGGAAGCCTTTCGCTAAGACAATTCTTGTGGAATTGGCAAAGTGATATTTGGAAGCCCATAGAGGGCTATGGTGAAAAAGGAAATATCCTCAGATGAAATCTGGAAAGAAGCTTTCTGAGAAACTGCTTAGTGTTCTGTTAATTCATCTCACAGAGTTACATCTGTATTTCGTGGATCTCTTTGCTAGCCTTATTTCTGTGGAATCGGAGAACAGATATTTCGGATCCCTTTGAATACTATAGAGCCAAAGGAAATATCCTCCGGTAACAAAGAGAAAGAAGCTTTCTGAGAAACTTCTTTGTGTTCTTTGAAATCATCTCACAGAGTTACAGCTTTCCCCTCAAGAAGCCTTTCGCTAAGACAGTTCTTGTGGAATTGACAAAGTGATATTTGGAAGCCCTTAGAGGGCAATGGTGAAAAAGGAAATATCCTCAGATGAAATCTGGAAAGAAGCTTTTTGAGAAACTGCTTAGTGTTCTGTTAATTCATCTCACAGATTTACATCTGTATTTCGTGGATCTCTTTGCTAGCCTTATTTCTGTGGAATCTGAGAACAGATATTTCGGATCCCATTGAAGACTATAGGGCCAAAGGAAATAATCTCCGATAACAAAGAGAAAGAAGCTTTCTGAGAAACTTCTTTGTGTTCTGTGAAATCATCTCACAGAGTTACAGCTTTCCCCTCAAGAAGCCTTTCGCTAAGACAGTTCTTGTGGAATTGGCAAAGTGATATTTGGAAGCCCATAGAGGGCTATGGTGAAAAAGGAAATATCCTCAGATGAAATCTGGAAAGAAGCTCTCTGAGAAACTGCTTAGTGTTTTGTTAATTCATCTCACAGAGTTATATCTGTATTTCGTGGATCTCTTTGCTAGACTTATTTCTGTGGAATCTGAGAACAGATATTTCGGATCCTATTGAAGACAATAGGGCCAAAGGAAATATCCTCCGATAACAAAGAGAAAGAAGCTTTCTGAGAAACTTCTTTGTGTTCTGTGAAATCATCTCACAGAGTTACAGTTTTCCCTTCCTGAACCCTTTCGCTAAGACAGTTCTTGTGGAATTGACAAAGTGATATTTGGAAGCCCATAGAGGGCTATGGTGAAAAAGGAAATATCCTCAGATGAAATCTGGAAAGAAGCTTTCTGAGAAACTGCTTAGTGTTCTGTTAATTCATCTCACAGAGTTACATCTGTATTTCGTGGATCTCTTTGCTAGCCTTATTTCTGTGGAATCTGAGAACAGATATTTCGGATCCCATTGAAGACTACAGGGCCAAAGGAAATATCCTCCGATAACAAAGAGAAAGAAGCTTTCTGAGTAACTTCTTTGTGTTCTGTGAAATCATCTCACAGAGTTACAGCTGTCCCCTGAAGAAGCCTTTCGCTAAGACAGTTCTTGTGGAATTGGCAAAGCGATATTTGGAAGCCCATAGAGGGCTATGGTGAAAAAGGAAATATCCTCAGATGAAATCTGGAAAGAAGCTTTCTGAGAAACTTCTTAGTGTTCTGTTAATGCATCTCACAGAGTTACGTCTGTATATCGTGGATCTCTTTGCTAGACTTATTTCTGTGGAATCTGAGAACAGATATTTCGGATCCCTTTGAAGACTATAGGGCCAAAGGAAATATCCTCCGATAACAAAGAGAAAGAAGCTTTCTGAGAAACTTCTTTGTGTTCTGTGAAATCATCTCACAGAGTTACACCTTTCCCCTCAGGAAGCCTTTCGCTAAGACAGTTCTTGTGGAATTGGCAAAGTGATATTTGGAAGCCCCTAGAGGGCTATGGTGAAAAAGGAAATATCCTCAGATGAAATCTGGAAAGAAGCTTTCTGAGAAACTGCTTAGTGTTCTGTTAATTCATCTCCCAGAGTTACATCTGTATTTCGTGGATCTCTCTGCTAGCCTTATTTCTGTGGAATCTGAGAACAGATATTTCGGATCCCATTGAAGACTATAGGGCCAAAGGAAATAATCTCCGATAACAAAGAGAAAGAAGCTTTGTGAGAAACTTCTTTGTGTTCTGTGAAATCATCTCACAGAGTTACAGCTTTCCCCTCAAGAAGCCTTTCGCTAAGACAGTTCTTGTGGAATTGACAAAGTGATATTTGGAAGCCCTTAGAGGGCAATGGTGAAAAAGGAAATATCCTCAGATGAAATCTGGAAAGAAGCTTTTTGAGAAACTGCTTAGTGTTCTGTTAATTCATCTCACAGATTTACATCTGTATTTCGTGGATCTCTTTGCTAGCCTTATTTCTGTGGAATCTGAGAACAGATATTTCGGATCCCATTGAAGACTATAGGGCCAAAGGAAATAATCTCCGATAACAAAGAGAAAGAAGCTTTCTGAGAAACTTCTTTGTGTTCTGTGAAATCATCTCACAGAGTTACAGCTTTCCCCTCAAGAAGCCTTTCGCTAAGACAGTTCTTGTGGAATTGGCAAAGTGATATTTGGAAGCCCATAGAGGGCTATGGTGAAAAAGGAAATATCCTCAGATGAAATCTGGAAAGAAGCTCTCTGAGAAACTGCTTAGTGTTTTGTTAATTCATCTCACCGAGTTATATCTGTATTTCGTGGATCTCTTTGCTAGACTTATTTCTGTGGAATCTGAGAACAGATATTTCGGATCCTATTGAAGACTATAGGGCCAAAGGAAACATCCTCCGATAACAAAGAGAAAGAAGCTTTCTGAGAAACTTCTTTGTGTTCTGTGAAATCATCTCACAGAGTTACAGCTTTCCCCTCCTGAACCCTTTCGCTAAGACAGTTCTTGTGGAATTGGCAAAGTGATATTTGGAAGCCCATAGAGGGCTATGGTGAAAAAGGAAATATCCTCAGATGAAATCTGGAAAGAAGCTTTCTGAGAAACTGCTTAGTGTTCTGTTAATTCATCTCACAGAGTTACATCTGTATTTCGTGGATCTCTTTGCTAGCCTTTTTTCTGTGGAATCTGAGAACAGATATTTCGGATCCCATTGAAGACTACAGGGCCAAAGGAAATATCCTCCGATAACAAAGAGAAAGAAGCTTTCTGAGTAACTTCTTTGTGTTCTGTGAAATCATCTCACAGAGTTACAGCTGTCCCCTGAAGAAGCCTTTCGCTAAGACAGTTCTTGTGGAATTGGCAAAGTGATATTTGGAAGCCCCTAGAGGGCTATGGTGAAAAAGGAAATATCCTCAGATGAAATCTGGAAAGAAGCTTTCTGAGAAACTGCTTAGTGTTCTGTTAATTCATCTCTCAGAGTTACATCTGTATTTCGTGGATCTCTCTGCTAGCCTTATTTCTGTGGAATCTGAGAACAGATATTTCGGATCCCATTGAAGACTATAGGGCCAAAGGAAATAATCTCCGATAACAAAGAGAAAGAAGCTTTGTGAGAAACTTCTTTGTGTTCTGTGAAATCATCTCACAGAGTTACAGCTTTCCCCTCAAGAAGCCTTTCGCTAAGACAGTTCTTGTGGAATTGGAAAAGTGATATTTGGAAGCCCTTAGAGGGCTATGGTGAAAAAGGAAATATCCTCAGATGAAATCTGGAAAGAAGCTTTCTGAGAAACTGCTGAGTGTTCTGTAAATTCATCTCACAGAGTTACATCTGTATTTCGTGGATCTCTTTGCTAGCCTTATTTCTGTGGAATCTGAGAACAGATATTTCGGATCCCATTGAAGACAATAGGGCCCAAGGAAATAATCTCCGATAACAAAGAGAAAGAAGCTTTCTGAGAAACTTCTTAGTGTTCTGTGAAATCATCTCACAGAGTTACAGCTTTCCCCTCAGGAAGCCTTTCGCTAAGACAGTTCTTGTGGAATTGGCAAAGTGATATTTGGAAGCCCATAGAGGGCTATGGTGAAAAAGGAAATATCCTCAGATGAAATCTGGAAAGAAGCTTTCTGAGAAACTGCTTAGTGTTTTGTTAATTCATCTCACAGAGTTACATCTGTATTTCGTGGATCTCTTTGCTAGACTTATTTCTGTGGAATCTGAGAACAGATATTTCGGATCCTATTGAAGACTATAGGGCCAAAGGAAATATCCTCCGATAACAACGAGAAAGAAGCTTTCTGAGAAACTCCTTTGTGTTCTGTGAAATCATCTCACAGACTTACAGCTTTCCCCTCAAGAAGCCTTTCGTTAAGACAGTTCTTGTGGAATTGGCAAAGTGATATTTGGAAGCCCATAGAGGGCTATGGTGAAAAAGGAAATATCCTCAGATGAAATCTGGAAGGAAGCTTTCTGTGAAACTGCTGAGTGTTCTGTTAATTCATCTCACAGAGTTACATCTGTATTTCGTGGATCTCTTTCCTAGCCTTATTTCTGTGGAATCTGAGAACAGATATTTCGGATCCCATTGAAGACTACAGGGCCAAAGGAAATATCCTCCGATAACAAAGAGAAAGAAGCTTTCTGAGAAACTTCTTTGTGTTCTGTGAAATCATCTCACAGAGTTACAGCTTTCCCCTCAAGAAGCCTTTCGCTAAGACCGTTCTTGGGGAATTGGCAAAGTGATATTTGGAAGCCCATAGAGGGCTATGGTGAAAAAGGAAATATCCTCAGATGAAATCTGGAAAGAAGCTTTCTGAGAAACTGCTTAGTGTTCTGTTAATTCATCTCACAGAGTTACATCTGTATTTCGTGGATCTCTTTGCTAGCCTTATTTCTGTGGAATCTGAGAACAGATATTTCGGATCCCATTGAAGACTATAGGGCCAAAGGAAATATCCTCCGATAACAAAGAGAAAGAAGCTTTCTGAGAAACTTCTTTGTGTTCTGTGAAATCATCTCACAGAGTTACAGCTTTCCCCTCAGGAAGCCTTTCGCTAAGACAATTCTTGTGGAATTGGCAAAGTGATATTTGGAAGCCCATAGAGGGCTATGGTGAAAAAGGAAATATCCTCAGATGAAATCTGGAAAGAAGCTTTCTGAGAAACTGCTTAGTGTTCTGTTAATTCATCTCACAGAGTTACATCTGTATTTCGTGGATCTCTTTGCTAGCCTTATTTCTGTGGAATCGGAGAACAGATATTTCGGATCCCTTTGAATACTATAGAGCCAAAGGAAATATCCTCCGGTAACAAAGAGAAAGAAGCTTTCTGAGAAACTTCTTTGTGTTCTTTGAAATCATCTCACAGAGTTACAGCTTTCCCCTCAAGAAGCCTTTCGCTAAGACAGTTCTTGTGGAATTGACAAAGTGATATTTGGAAGCCCTTAGAGGGCAATGGTGAAAAAGGAAATATCCTCAGATGAAATCTGGAAAGAAGCTTTTTGAGAAACTGCTTAGTGTTCTGTTAATTCATCTCACAGATTTACATCTGTATTTCGTGGATCTCTTTGCTAGCCTTATTTCTGTGGAATCTGAGAACAGATATTTCGGATCCCATTGAAGACTATAGGGCCAAAGGAAATAATCTCCGATAACAAAGAGAAAGAAGCTTTCTGAGAAACTTCTTTGTGTTCTGTGAAATCATCTCACAGAGTTACAGCTTTCCCCTCAAGAAGCCTTTCGCTAAGACAGTTCTTGTGGAATTGGCAAAGTGATATTTGGAAGCCCATAGAGGGCTATGGTGAAAAAGGAAATATCCTCAGATGAAATCTGGAAAGAAGCTCTCTGAGAAACTGCTTAGTGTTTTGTTAATTCATCTCACAGAGTTATATCTGTATTTCGTGGATCTCTTTGCTAGACTTATTTCTGTGGAATCTGAGAACAGATATTTCGGATCCTATTGAAGACAATAGGGCCAAAGGAAATATCCTCCGATAACAAAGAGAAAGAAGCTTTCTGAGAAACTTCTTTGTGTTCTGTGAAATCATCTCACAGAGTTACAGTTTTCCCTTCCTGAACCCTTTCGCTAAGACAGTTCTTGTGGAATTGACAAAGTGATATTTGGAAGCCCATAGAGGGCTATGGTGAAAAAGGAAATATCCTCAGATGAAATCTGGAAAGAAGCTTTCTGAGAAACTGCTTAGTGTTCTGTTAATTCATCTCACAGAGTTACATCTGTATTTCGTGGATCTCTTTGCTAGCCTTATTTCTGTGGAATCTGAGAACAGATATTTCGGATCCCATTGAAGACTACAGGGCCAAAGGAAATATCCTCCGATAACAAAGAGAAAGAAGCTTTCTGAGTAACTTCTTTGTGTTCTGTGAAATCATCTCACAGAGTTACAGCTGTCCCCTGAAGAAGCCTTTCGCTAAGACAGTTCTTGTGGAATTGGCAAAGCGATATTTGGAAGCCCATAGAGGGCTATGGTGAAAAAGGAAATATCCTCAGATGAAATCTGGAAAGAAGCTTTCTGAGAAACTTCTTAGTGTTCTGTTAATGCATCTCACAGAGTTACGTCTGTATATCGTGGATCTCTTTGCTAGAGTTATTTCTGTGGAATCTGAGAACAGATATTTCGGATCCCTTTGAAGACTATAGGGCCAAAGGAAATATCCTCCGATAACAAAGAGAAAGAAGCTTTCTGAGAAACTTCTTTGTGTTCTGTGAAATCATCTCACAGAGTTACACCTTTCCCCTCAGGAAGCCTTTCGCTAAGACAGTTCTTGTGGAATTGGCAAAGTGATATTTGGAAGCCCCTAGAGGGCTATGGTGAAAAAGGAAATATCCTCAGATGAAATCTGGAAAGAAGCTTTCTGAGAAACTGCTTAGTGTTCTGTTAATTCATCTCCCAGAGTTACATCTGTATTTCGTGGATCTCTCTGCTAGCCTTATTTCTGTGGAATCTGAGAACAGATATTTCGGATCCCATTGAAGACTATAGGGCCAAAGGAAATAATCTCCGATAACAAAGAGAAAGAAGCTTTGTGAGAAACTTCTTTGTGTTCTGTGAAATCATCTCACAGAGTTACAGCTTTCCCCTCAAGAAGTCTTTCGCTAAGACAGTTCTTGTGGAATTGGCAAAGTGATATTTGGAAGCCCTTAGAGGGCTATGGTGAAAAAGGAAATATCCTCAGATGAAATCTGGAAAGAAGCTTTCTGAGAAACTGCTGCGTGTTCTGTAAATTCATCTCACAGAGTTACATCTGTATTTCGTGGATCTCTTTGCTAGCCTTATTTCTGTGGAATCTGAGAACAGATATTTCGGATCCCATTGAAGACAATAGGGCCCAAGGAAATAATCTCCGATAACAAAGAGAAAGAAGCTTTCTGAGAAACTTCTTTGTGTTCTGTGAAATCATCTCACAGAGTTACAGCTTTCCCCTCAGGAAGCCTTTCGCTAAGACAGTTCTTGTGGAATTGGCAAAGTGATATTTGGAAGCCCATAGAGGGCTATGGTGAAAAAGGAAATATCCTCAGATGAAATCTGGAAAGAAGCTTTCTGAGAAACTGCTTAGTGTTTTGTTAATTCATCTCACAGAGTTACATCTGTATTTCGTGGATCTCTTTGCTAGACTTATTTCTGTGGAATCTGAGAACAGATATTTCGGATCCTATTGAAGACTATAGGGCCAAAGGAAATATCCTCCGATAACAACGAGAAAGAAGCTTTCTGAGAAACTCCTTTGTGTTCTGTGAAATCATCTCACAGACTTACAGCTTTCCCCTCAAGAAGCCTTTCGTTAAGACAGTTCTTGTGGAATTGGCAAAGTGATATTTGGAAGCCCATAGAGGACTATGGTGAAAAAGGAAATATCCTCAGATGAAATCTGGAAGGAAGCTTTCTGAGAAACTGCTGAGTGTTCTGTTAATTCATCTCACAGAGTTACATCTGTATTTCGTGGATCTCTTTCCTAGCCTTATTTCTGTGGAATCTGAGAACAGATATTTCGGATCCCATTGAAGACTATAGGGCCAAAGGAAATATCCTCTGATAACAATGAGAAAGAAGCTTTCTGAGAAACTTCTTTGTGTTCTGTGAAATCATCTCACAGAGTTACAGCTTTCCCCTCAAGAAGCCTTTCGCTAAGACAGGTTTGTGGAATTGGCAAAGTGATATTTGGAAGCCCTTAGAGGGCTATGGTGAAAAAGGAAATATCCTCAGATGAAATCTGGAAAGAAGCTTTCTGAGAAACTGCTTAGTGTTCTGTTAATTCATCTCATAGAATTACATCTACATTTTGTTGATCTCGTGGCTAGCCTTATTTCTGTGGAATCTGAGAACAGGTATTTCGGATACCTATGAAGCCTATAGGGGCAAAGGAAATATCCTCCGATAACAAAGAGAAAGAAGCTTTCTGAGAAAATTTTTTGTGTTCTGTGAAATCATCTCACAGAGTTACAGCTTTCTCCTTAAGAAGCATTTCGCTAAGACAGTTCTTGTGGAATTGGCAAAGTGATATTTGGAACCCCTAGAGGGCTATGGTGAAAAAGGAAATATCCTCAGATGAAATCTGGAAAGAAGCTTTCTGAGAAACTGCTTAGTGTTCTGTTAATTCATCTCACAGAGTTACATCTGTATTTCGTGGATCTCTTTGCTAGCCTTATTTCTGTGGAATCTGAGAACAGATATTTCGGATCCCATTGAAGACAATAGGGCCAAAGGAAATATCCTCCGATAACAAAGAGAAAGAAGCTTTCTGAGAAACTTCTTTGTGTTCTGTGAAATCATCTCACAGAGTTACAGCTTTCCCCTCAAGAAGCCTTTCGCTAAGACAGTTCTTGTGGAATTGGCAAAGTGATATTCGGAAGCCCTTAGAGGGCTATGGTGAAAAAGGAAATATCCTCAGATGAAATCTGGAAAGAAGCTTTCTGAGAAACTGCTTAGTGTTCTGTGAATTCATCTCAAAGAGTTACATCTGTATTTCGTGGATCTCTTTGCTAGCCTTATTTCTTTGGAATCTGAGAACAGATATTTCGGATCCCATTGAAGACTATTGGGCCAAAGAAAATATCCTCCGATAACAAAAAGAAAGAAGCTTTCTGAGAAACTTCTTTGTGTTCTGTGAAATCATCTCACAGAGTTACAGCTTTCCCCTGAAGAAGCCTTTCGCTAAGACAGTTCTTGTGGAATTGGCAAAGTGATATTTGGAAGCCCTTAGAGGGCTATGGTGAAAAAGGAAATATCCTCAGATGAAATCTGGAAAGAAGCTTTCTGAGAAACTGCTTATTGTTCTGTTAATTCATCTCACAGAGTTACATCTGTATTTCGTGGATCTCTTTGCTAGACTTATTTCTTTGGAATCTGAGAACAGATATTTCGGATTCCTATGAAGAATATTGGGGCAAAGGAAATATCCTCCGATAACAAAGAGAAAGAAGCTTTCTGAGAAACTATTTTGTGTTCTGTGAAATCATCTCACAGAGTTACAGCTTTCCCCTCAAGAAGCCTTTCGCTAAGACAGTTCTTGTGGAATTGGCAAAGTGATATTTGGAAGCCCATAGAGGGCTATGGTGAAAAAGGAAATATCCTCAGATGGAATCTGGAAAGAAGCTTTCTGAAAAACTGCTGAGTGTTCTGTTAATTCATCTCACAGAGTTACATCTGTATTTCGTGGATCTCTTTGCTAGACTTATTTCTTTGGAATCTGAGAATAGATATTTCGGATTCCTATGAAGACTATAGGGCCAAAGGAAATATCCTCCGATAACAAAGATAAAGAAGATTTCTGAGAAACTTCTTTGTGTTCTGTGAAATCATCTCACAGAGTTACACCTTTCCCCTCAAGAAGCCTTTCGCTAAGACAGTTCTTGTGGAATTGGCAAAGTGATATTTGGAAGCCCATAGAGGGCTATGGTGAAAAGGGAAATATCCTCACATGAAATCTGGAAAGAAGCTTTCTGAGAAACTGCTGAGTGTTCTGTTAATTCATCTCACAGAGTTACATCTGTATTTCGTGGATCTCTTTGCTAGCCTTATTTCTGTGGAATCTGAGAAGAGATATTTCGGATCCCATTGAAGACCATAGGGCCAAAGGAAATATCCTCCGATAACAAAGAGAAAGAAGCTTTCTTAGAAACTTCGTTGTGTTCTGTGAAATCATCTCACAGAGTTACAGCTTTCCCCTCAAGAAGCCTTTCGCTAAGACAGTTCTTGTGGAATTGGCAATGTGATATTTGGAAGCCCATAGAGGGCTATGGTGAAAAAGGAAATATCCTCAGATGAAATCTGGAAAGAAGCTTTCTGAGAAACTGCTTAGTGTTCTGTTAATTCATCTCACAGAGTTACATCTGTATTTCGTGGAGCTCTTTGCTAAACTTATTTCTGTGGAATCTGAGAACAGATATTTCGGATCCCTTTGAAGACTATTGGGCCAAAGGAAATATCCTCCGATAACAAAGAGAAAGAAGCTTTCCTAGAAACTTCTTTGTGTTCTGTGAAATCATCTCACAGAGTTACAGCTTTCCCCTCAAGAAGCCTTTCGCTAAGACAGTTCTTGTGGAATTGGCAAAGTGATATTTGGAAGCCGATGGAGGGCAATGGTGAAAAAAAAAAATATCCTCAGATGAAATCTGGAAAGAAGCTATCTGAGAAACTGCTTAGTGTTCTGTTTATTCATCTCACAGAGTTACATCTGTATTTCGTGGATCTCTTTGCTAGCCTTATTTCTGTGGAATCTGAGAACAGATATTTCGGATCCCATTGAAGACTATAGGGTCAAAGGAAATAATCTCCGATAACAAAGAGAAAGAAGATTTCTGAGAAACTTCTTTGTGTTCTGTGAAATCATCTCACAGAGTTACAGCTTTCCCCTCAAGAAGCCGTTCGCTAAGACAGTTCTTGTGGAATTGGCAAAGTGATATTTGGAATCCCATAGAGGGCTATGGTGAAAAAGGAAATATCCTCAGATGAAATCTGGAAAGAAGCTTTCTGAGAAACTGCTGAGTGTTCTGTTAATTCAACTCACAGAGTTACATCTGTATTTCGTGGATCTCTTTGCTAGCCTTATTTCTGTGTAATCTGAGAACAGATATTTCGGATCCCATTGAAGACTATAGGGCCAAAGGAAATATCCTCCGATAACAAAGAGAAAGAAGCTTTCTGAGAAACTTCTTTGTGTTTTGTGAAATCCTCTCAGAGTTACAGCTTTCCCCTCAAGAATCCTTTCGCTAAGACAGTTCTTGTGGAATTGGCAAAGTGATATTCTGAAGCCCTTAGAGGGCTATGGTGAAAAAGGAAATATCCTCAGATGAAATCTGGAAAGAAGCTTTCTGAGAAACTGCTTAGTGTTCTGTTAATTCATCTCAAAGAGTTACATCTGTATTTCGTGGATCTCTTTGCTAGCCTTATTTCTTTGGAATCTGAGAACAGATATTTCGGATCCCATTGAAGACTATAGGGCCAAAGAAAATATCCTCCGATAACAAAAAGAAAGAAGCTTTCTGAGAAACTTCTTTGTGTTCTGTGAAATCATCTCACAGAGTTACAGCTTTCACCTCAAGAAGCCTTTCGCTAAGACAGTTCTTGTGGAATTGGCAAAGTGATATTTGGAAGCCCATAGAGGGCTACGGTGAAAAAGGAAATATCCTCAGATGAAATCTGGAAAGAAGCTTTCTGAAAAACTGCTGAGAGTTCTGTTAATTCATCTCACAGAGTTACATCTGTATTTCGTGGATCTCTTTGCTAGCCTTATTTCTGTGTAATCTGAGAACAGATATTTCGGATCCCATTGAAGACTATAGGGCCAAAGGAAATATCCTCTGATAACAATGAGAAAGAAGCTTTCTGAGAAACTTCTTTGTGTTCTGTGAAATCATCTCACAGAGTTACAGCTTTCCCCTCAAGAAGCCTTTCGCTAAGACAGGTTTGTGGAATTGGCAAAGTGATATTTGGAAGCCCTTAGAGGGCTATGGTGAAAAAGGAAATATCCTCAGATGAAATCTGGAAAGAAGCTTTCTGAGAAACTGCTTAGTGTTCTGTTAATTCATCTCATAGAATTACATCTACATTTTGTTGATCTCGTGGCTAGCCTAATTTCTGTGGAATCTGAGAACAGGTATTTCGGATACCTATGAAGCCTATAGGGGCAAAGGAAATATCCTCCGATAACAAAGAGAAAGAAGCTTTCTGAGAAAATTTTTTGTGTTCTGTGAAATCATCTCACAGAGTTACAGCTTTCTCCTTAAGAAGCATTTCGCTAAGACAGTTCTTGTGGAATTGGCAAAGTGATATTTGGAACCCCTAGAGGGCTATGGTGAAAAAGGAAATATCCTCAGATGAAATCTGGAAAGAAGCTTTCTGAGAAACTGCTTAGTGTTCTGTTAATTCATCTCACAGAGTTACATCTGTATTTCGTGGATCTCTTTGCTAGCCTTATTTCTGTGGAATCTGAGAACAGATATTTCGGATCCCATTGAAGACAATAGGGCCAAAGGAAATATCCTCCGATAACAAAGAGAAAGAAGCTTTCTGAGAAACTTCTTTGTGTTCTGTGAAATCATCTCACAGAGTTACAGCTTTCCCCTCAAGAAGCGTTTCGCTAAGACAGTTCTTGTGGAATTGGCAAAGTGATATTCGGAAGCCCTTAGAGGGCTATGGTGAAAAAGGAAATATCCTCAGATGAAATCTGGAAAGAAGCTTTCTGAGAAACTGCTTAGTGTTCTGTGAATTCATCTCAAAGAGTTACATCTGTATTTCGTGGATCTCTTTGCTAGCCTTATTTCTTTGGAATCTGAGAACAGATATTTCGGATCCCATTGAAGACTATTGGGCCAAAGAAAATATCCTCCGATAACAAAAAGAAAGAAGCTTTCTGAGAAACTTCTTTGTGTTCTGTGAAATCATCTCACAGAGTTACAGCTTTCCCCTGAAGAAGCCTTTCGCTAAGACAGTTCTTGTGGAATTGGCAAAGTGATATTTGGAAGCCCTTAGAGGGCTATGGTGAAAAAGGAAATATCCTCAGATGAAATCTGGAAAGAAGCTTTCTGAGAAACTGCTTATTGTTCTGTTAATTCATCTCACAGAGTTACATCTGTATTTCGTGGATCTCTTTGCTAGACTTATTTCTTTGGAATCTGAGAACAGATATTTCGGATTCCTATGAAGAATATTGGGGCAAAGGAAATATCCTCCGATAACAAAGAGAAAGAAGCTTTCTGAGAAACTATTTTGTGTTCTGTGAAATCATCTCACAGAGTTACAGCTTTCCCCTCAAGAAGCCTTTCGCTAAGACAGTTCTTGTGGAATTGGCAAAGTGATAATTGGAAGCCCATAGAGGGCTATGGTGAAAAAGGAAATATCCTCAGATGGAATCTGGAAAGAAGCTTTCTGAAAAACTGCTGAGTGTTCTGTTAATTCATCTCACAGAGTTACATCTGTATTTCGTGGATCTCTTTGCTAGACTTATTTCTTTGGAATCTGAGAATAGATATTTCGGATTCCTATGAAGACTATAGGGCCAAAGGAAATATCCTCCGATAACAAAGATAAAGAAGATTTCTGAGAAACTTCTTTGTGTTCTGTGAAATCATCTCACAGAGTTACACCTTTCCCCTCAAGAAGCCTTTCGCTAAGACAGTTCTTGTGGAATTGGCAAAGTGATATTTGGAAGCCCATAGAGGGCTATGGTGAAAAGGGAAATATCCTCACATGAAATCTGGAAAGAAGCTTTCTGAGAAACTGCTGAGTGTTCTGTTAATTCATCTCACAGAGTTACATCTGTATTTCGTGGATCTCTTTGCTAGCCTTATTTCTGTGGAATCTGAGAAGAGATATTTCGGATCCCATTGAAGACCATAGGGCCAAAGGAAATATCCTCCGATAACAAAGAGAAAGAAGCTTTCTTAGAAACTTCGTTGTGTTCTGTGAAATCATCTCACAGAGTTACAGCTTTCCCCTCAAGAAGCCTTTCGCTAAGACAGTTCTTGTGGAATTGGCAATGTGATATTTGGAAGCCCATAGAGGGCTATGGTGAAAAAGGAAATATCCTCAGATGAAATCTGGAAAGAAGCTTTCTGAGAAACTGCTTAGTGTTCTGTTAATTCATCTCACAGAGTTACATCTGTATTTCGTGGAGCTCTTTGCTAAACTTATTTCTGTGGAATCTGAGAACAGATATTTCGGATCCCTTTGAAGACTATTGGGCCAAAGGAAATATCCTCCGATAACAAAGAGAAAGAAGCTTTCCTAGAAACTTCTTTGTGTTCTGTGAAATCATCTCACAGAGTTACAGCTTTCCCCTCAAGAAGCCTTTCGCTAAGACAGTTCTTGTGGAATTGGCAAAGTGATATTTGGAAGCCGATGGAGGGCAATGGTGAAAAAAAAAAATATCCTCAGATGAAATCTGGAAAGAAGCTATCTGAGAAACTGCTTAGTGTTCTGTTTATTCATCTCACAGAGTTACATCTGTATTTCGTGGATCTCTTTGCTAGCCTTATTTCTGTGGAATCTGAGAACAGATATTTCGGATCCCATTGAAGACTATAGGGTCAAAGGAAATAATCTCCGATAACAAAGAGAAAGAAGATTTCTGAGAAACTTCTTTGTGTTCTGTGAAATCATCTCACAGAGTTACAGCTTTCCCCTCAAGAAGCCTTTCGCTAAGACAGTTCTTGTGGAATTGGCAAAGTGATATTTGGAATCCCATAGAGGGCTATGGTGAAAAAGGAAATATCCTCAGATGAAATCTGGAAAGAAGCTTTCTGAGAAACTGCTGAGTGTTCTGTTAATTCAACTCACAGAGTTACATCTGTATTTCGTGGATCTCTTTGCTAGCCTTATTTCTGTGTAATCTGAGAACAGATATTTCGGATCCCATTGAAGACTATAGGGCCAAAGGAAATATCCTCCGATAACAAAGAGAAAGAAGCTTTCTGAGAAACTTCTTTGTGTTTTGTGAAATCCTCTCAGAGTTACAGCTTTCCCCTCAAGAATCCTTTCGCTAAGACAGTTCTTGTGGAATTGGCAAAGTGATATTCGGAAGCCCTTAGAGGGCTATGGTGAAAAAGGAAATATCCTCAGATGAAATCTGGAAAGAAGCTTTCTGAGAAACTGCTTAGTGTTCTGTTAATTCATCTCAAAGAGTTACATCTGTATTTCGTGGATCTCTTTGCTAGCCTTATTTCTTTGGAATCTGAGAACAGATATTTCGGATCCCATTGAAGACTATAGGGCCAAAGAAAATATCCTCCGATAACAAAAAGAAAGAAGCTTTCTGAGAAACTTCTTTGTGTTCTGTGAAATCATCTCACAGAGTTACAGCTTTCACCTCAAGAAGCCTTTCGCTAAGACAGTTCTTGTGGAATTGGCAAAGTGATATTTGGAAGCCCATAGAGGGCTACGGTGAAAAAGGAAATATCCTCAGATGAAATCTGGAAAGAAGCTTTCTGAAAAACTGCTGAGAGTTCTGTTAATTCATCTCACAGAGTTACATCTGTATTTCGTGGATCTCTTTGCTAGCCTTATTTCTGTGGAATCTGTGAACAGATATTTCGGATCCCATTGAAGACTATAGGGCCAAAGGAAATATCCTCTGATAACAATGAGAAAGAAGCTTTCTGAGAAACTTCTTTGTGTTCTGTGAAATCATCTCACAGAGTTACAGCTTTCCCCTCAAGAAGCCTTTCGCTAAGACAGTTTTGTGGAATTGGCAAAGTGATATTTGGAAGCCCTTAGAGGGCTATGGTGAAAAAGGAAATATCCTCAGATGAAATCTGGAAAGAAGCTTTCTGAGAAACTGCTTAGTGTTCTGTTAATTCATCTCATAGAATTACATCTATATTTTGTTGATCTCGTTGCTAGCCTTATTTCTGTGGAATCTGAGAGCAGGTATTTCGGATACCTATGAAGCCTATAGGGGCAAAGGAAATATTCTCCGATAACAAAGAGAAAGAAGCTTTCTGAGAAAATTCTTTGTGTTCTGTGAAATCATCTCACAGAGTTACAGCTTTCCCCTTAAGAAGCATTTCGCTAAGACAGTTCTTGTGGAATTGGCAAAGTGATATTTGGAAACCCTAGAGGGCTATGGTGAAAAAGGAAATATCCTCAGATGAAATCTGGAAAGAAGCTTTCTGAGAAACTGCTTAGTGTTCTGTTAATTCATCTCACAGAGTTACATCTGTATTTCGTGGATCTCTTTGGTAGCCTTATTTCTGTGGAATCTGAGAACAGATATTTCGGATCCCATTGAAGACAATAGGGCCAAAGGAAATATCCTCCGATAACAAAGAGAAAGAAGCTTTCTGAGAAACTTCTTTGTGTTCTGTGAAATCATCTCACAGAGTTACAGCTTTCCCCTCAAGAAGCCTTTCGCTAAGACAGTTCTTGTGGAATTGGCAAAGTGATATTCGGAAGCCCTTAGAGGGCTATGGTGAAAAAGGAAATATCCTCAGATGAAATCTGGAAAGAAGCTTTCTGAGAAACTGCTTAGTGTTCTGTGAATTCATCTCAAAGAGTTACATCTGTATTTCGTGGATCTCTTTGCTAGCCTTATTTCTTTGGAATCTGAGAACAGATATTTCGGATCCCATTGAAGACTATTGGGCCAAAGAAAATATCCTCCGATAACAAAAAGAAAGAAGCTTTCTGAGAAACTTCTTTGTGTTCTGTGAAATAATCTCACAGAGTTACAGCTTTCCCCTCAAGAAGCCTTTCGCTAAGACAGTTCTTGTGGAATTGGCAAAGTGATATTTGGAAGCCCTTAGAGGGCTATGGTGAAAAAGGAAATATCCTCAGATGAAATCTGGAAAGAAGCTTTCTGAGAAACTGCTTAGTGTTCTGTTAATTCATCTCACAGAGTTACATCTGTATTTCATGGATCTCTTTGCTAGCCTTATTTCTGTGGAATCTGAGAAGAGATATTTCGGATCCCATTGAAGACCATAGGGCCAAAGGAAATATCCTCCGATAACAAAGAGAAAGAAGCTTTCTTAGAAACTTCGTTGTGTTCTGTGAAATCATCTCACAGAGTTACAGCTTTCCCCTCAAGAAGCCTTTCGCTAAGACAGTTCTTGTGGAATTGGCAATGTGATATTTGGAAGCCCATAGAGGGCTATGGTGAAAAAGGAAATATCCTCAGATGAAATCTGGAAAGAAGCTTTCTGAGAAACTGCTTAGTGTTCTGTTAATTCATCTCACAGAGTTACATCTGTATTTCGTGGAGCTCTTTGCTAAACTTATTTCTGTGGAATCTGAGAACAGATATTTCGGATCCCTTTGAAGACTATTGGGCCAAAGGAAATATCCTCCGATAACAAAGAGAAAGAAGCTTTCCTAGAAACTTCTTTGTGTTCTGTGAAATCATCTCACAGAGTTACAGCTTTCCCCTCAAGAAGCCTTTCGCTAAGACAGTTCTTGTGGAATTGGCAAAGTGATATTTGGAAGCCGATGGAGGGCAATGGCGAAAAAAAAAAATATCCTCAGATGAAATCTGGAAAAAAGCTATCTGAGAAACTGCTTAGTGTTCTGTTTATTCATCTCACAGAGTTACATCTGTATTTCGTGGATCTCTTTGCTAGCCTTATTTCTGTGGAATCTGAGAACAGATATTTCGGATCCCATTGAAGACTATAGGGTCAAAGGAAATAATCTCCGATAACAAAGAGAAAGAAGATTTCTGAGAAACTTCTTTGTGTTCTGTGAAATCATCTCACAGAGTTACAGCTTTCCCCTCAAGAAGCCTTTCGCTAAGACAGTTCTTGTGGAATTGGCAAAGTGATATTTGGAATCCCATAGAGGGCTATGGTGAAAAAGGAAATATCCTCAGATGAAATCTGGAAAGAAGCTTTCTGAGAAACTGCTGAGTGTTCTGTTAATTCAACTCACAGAGTTACATCTGTATTTCGTGGATCTCTTTGCTAGCCTTATTTCTGTGTAATCTGAGAACAGATATTTCGGATCCCATTGAAGACTATAGGGCCAAAGGAAATATCCTCCGATAACAAAGAGAAAGAAGCTTTCTGAGAAACTTCTTTGTGTTTTGTGAAATCCTCTCAGAGTTACAGCTTTCCTCTCAAGAATCCTTTCGCTAAGACAGTTCTTGTGGAATTGGCAAAGTGATATTCGGAAGCCCTTAGAGGGCTATGGTGAAAAAGGAAATATCCTCAGATGAAATCTGGAAAGAAGCTTTCTGAGAAACTGCTTAGTGTTCTGTTAATTCATCTCAAAGAGTTACATCTGTATTTCGTGGATCTCTTTGCTAGCCTTATTTCTTTGGAATCTGAGAACAGATATTTCGGATCCCATTGAAGACTATAGGGCCAAAGAAAATATCCTCCGATAACAAAAAGAAAGAAGCTTTCTGAGAAACTTCTTTGTGTTCTGTGAAATCATCTCACAGAGTTACAGCTTTCACCTCAAGAAGCCTTTCGCTAAGACAGTTCTTGTGGAATTGGCAAAGTGATATTTGGAAGCCCATAGAGGGCTACGGTGAAAAAGGAAATATCCTCAGATGAAATCTGGAAAGAAGCTTTCTGAAAAACTGCTGAGAGTTCTGTTAATTCATCTCACAGAGTTACATCTGTATTTCGTGGATCTCTTTGCTAGCCTTATTTCTGTGGAATCTGAGAACAGATATTTCGGATCCCATTGAAGACTATAGGGCCAAAGGAAATATCCTCTGATAACAATGAGAAAGAAGCTTTCTGAGAAACTTCTTTGTGTTCTGTGAAATCATCTCACAGAGTTACAGCTTTCCCCTCAAGAAGCCTTTCGCTAAGACAGTTTTGTGGAATTGGCAAAGTGATATTTGGAAGCCCTTAGAGGGCTATGGTGAAAAAGGAAATATCCTCAGATGAAATCTGGAAAGAAGCTTTCTGAGAAACTGCTTAGTGTTCTGTTAATTCATCTCATAGAATTACATCTATATTTTGTTGATCTCGTTGCTAGCCTTATTTCTGTGGAATCTGAGAGCAGGTATTTCGGATACCTATGAAGCCTATAGGGGCAAAGGAAATATTCTCCGATAACAAAGAGAAAGAAGCTTTCTGAGAAAATTCTTTGTGTTCTGTGAAATCATCTCACAGAGTTACAGCTTTCCCCTTAAGAAGCATTTCGCTAAGACAGTTCTTGTGGAATTGGCAAAGTGATATTTGGAAACCCTAGAGGGCTATGGTGAAAAAGGAAATATCCTCAGATGAAATCTGGAAAGAAGCTTTCTGAGAAACTGCTTAGTGTTCTGTTAATTCATCTCACAGAGTTACATCTGTATTTCGTGGATCTCTTTGGTAGCCTTATTTCTGTGGAATCTGAGAACAGATATTTCGGATCCCATTGAAGACAATAGGGCCAAAGGAAATATCCTCCGATAACAAAGAGAAAGAAGCTTTCTGAGAAACTTCTTTGTGTTCTGTGAAATCATCTCACAGAGTTACAGCTTTCCCCTCAAGAAGCCTTTCGCTAAGACAGTTCTTGTGGAATTGGCAAAGTGATATTCGGAAGCCCTTAGAGGGCTATGGTGAAAAAGGAAATATCCTCAGATGAAATCTGGAAAGAAGCTTTCTGAGAAACTGCTTAGTGTTCTGTGAATTCATCTCAAAGAGTTACATCTGTATTTCGTGGATCTCTTTGCTAGCCTTATTTCTTTGGAATCTGAGAACAGATATTTCGGATCCCATTGAAGACTATTGGGCCAAAGAAAATATCCTCCGATAACAAAAAGAAAGAAGCTTTCTGAGAAACTTCTTTGTGTTCTGTGAAATAATCTCACAGAGTTACAGCTTTCCCCTCAAGAAGCCTTTCGCTAAGACAGTTCTTGTGGAATTGGCAAAGTGATATTTGGAAGCCCTTAGAGGGCTATGGTGAAAAAGGAAATATCCTCAGATGAAATCTGGAAAGAAGCTTTCTGAGAAACTGCTTAGTGTTCTGTTAATTCATCTCACAGAGTTACATCTGTATTTCGTGGATCTCTTTGCTAGACTTATTTCTTTGGAATCTGAGAACAGATATTTCGGATTCCTATGAAGAATATTGGGGCAAAGGAAATATCCTCCGATAACAAAGAGAAAGAAGCTTTCTGAGAAACTATTTTGTGTTCTGTGAAATCATCTCACAGAGTTACAGCTTTCCCCTCAAGAAGCCTTTCGCTAAGACAGTTCTTGTGGAATTGGCAAAGTGATATTTGGAAGCCCATAGAGGGCTATGGTGAAAAAGGAAATATCCTCAGATGGAATCTGGAAAGAAGCTTTCTGAAAAACTGCTGAGTGTTCTGTTAATTCATCTCACAGAGTTACATCTGTATTTCGTGGATTTCTTTGCTAGCCTTATTTCTTTGGAATCTGAGAACAGATATTTCGGATTCCTATGAAGACTATAGGGCCAAAGGAAATATCCTCCGATAACAAAGAGAAAGAAGATTTCTGAGAAACTTCTTTGTGTTCTGTGAAATCATCTCAGAGAGTTACAGCTTTCCCCTCAAGAAGCCTTTCGCTAAGACAGTTCTTGTGGAATTGGCAAAGTGATATTTGGAAGCCCATAGAGGGCTATGGTGAAAAGGGAAATATCCTCACATGAAATCTGGAAAGAAGTTTTCTGAGAAACTGCTGAGTGTTCTGTGAATTCATCTCAAAGAGTTACATCTGTATTTCGTGGATCTCTTTGCTAGCCTTATTTCTTTGGAATCTGAGAACAGATATTTCGGATCCCATTGAAGACTATTGGGCCAAAGAAAATATCCTCCGATAACAAAAAGAAAGAAGCTTTCTGAGAAACTTCTTTGTGTTCTGTGAAATCATCTCACAGAGTTACAGCTTTCCCCTCTAGAAGCCTTTCGCTAAGACAGTTCTTGTGGAATTGGCAAAGTGATATTTGGAAGCCCTTAGAGGGCTATGGTGAAAAAGGAAATATCCTCAGATGAAATCTGGAAAGAAGCTTTCTGAGAAACAGCTTAGTGTTCTGTTAATTCATCTCACAGAGTTACATCTGTATTTCGTGGATCTCTTTGCTAGACTTATTTCTTTGGAATCTGAGAACAGATATTTCGGATTCCTATGAAGAATATTGGGGCAAAGGAAATATCCTCCGATAACAAAGAGAAAGAAGCTTTCTGAGAAACTATTTTGTGTTCTGTGAAATCATCTCACAGAGTTACAGCTTTCCCCTCAAGAAGCCTTTCGCTAAGACAGTTCTTGTGGAATTGGCAAAGTGATATTTGGAAGCCCATAGAGGGCTATGGTGAAAAAGGAAATATCCTCAGATGGAATCTGGAAAGAAGCTTTCTGAAAAACTGCTGAGTGTTCTGTTAATTCATCTCACAGAGTTACATCTGTATGTCGTGGATCTCTTTGCTAGCCTTATTTCTTTGGAATCTGAGAACAGATATTTCGGATTCCTATGAAGACTATAGGGCCAAAGGAAATATCCTCCGATAACAAAGAGAAAGAAGATTTCTGAGAAACTTCTTTGTGTTCTGTGAAATCATCTCAGAGAGTTACAGCTTTCCCCTCAAGAAGCCTTTCGCTAAGACAGTTCTTGTGGAATTGGCAAAGTGATATTTGGAACCCCTAGAGGGCTATGGTGAAAAAGGAAATATCCTCAGATGAAATCTGGAAAGAAGCTTTCTGGGAAACTTCTCTGTGATGTGTGACCTCCACTCACAGAGTTACATCTGTATTTCGTGGATCTCTTTGCTAGACTTATTTCTGTGGAATCTGAGAACAGATATTTCGGATCCCTTTGAAGACTATAGGGCCAAAGGAAATATCCTCCGATAACAAAGAGAAAGAAGCTTTCTGAGAAAATTTGTGTTCTGTGAAATCATCTCACAGAGTTACAGCTTTCCTCTCAAGAAGCCTTTCGCTAAGACAGTTCTTGTGGAATTGGCAAAGTGATATTTGGAAGCCATAGAGGGCAATGGTGAAAAAGGAAATATCCTCAGAAGAAATCTGGAAAGAAGCTTTCTGAGAAACTGCTTAGTGTTCTGTTAATTCATCTCACAGAGTTACATCTGTATTTCGTGGATCTCTTTGCTAGCCTTATTTCTGTGGAATCTGAGAACGGATATTTCGGATCCCTTTTAATACTATAGGGCCAAAGGAAATATCCTCCGATAACAAAGAGAAAGAAGCTTTCTGAGAAACTTCTTTGTGTTCTGTGAAATCATCTCACAGAGTTACAGCTTTCCCCTCAAGAAGCCTTTCGCTAAGACAGTTCTTGTGGAATTGGCAAAGTGATATTTGGAATCCCATAGAGGGCTATGGTGAAAAAGGAAATATCCTCAGATGATATCTGGAAAGAAGCTTTCTGAGAAACTGCTTAGTGTTCTGTTAATTCATCTCAAAGAATTACATCCGTATTTAGTGGATCTCTTTGCTAGCCTTATTTCTGTGGAATCTGAGAACAGATATTTCGGATCCCATTGAAGACTATAGGGCCAAAGGAAATATCCTCTGATAAAAAAGAGAAAGAAGCTTTCTGAGAAACTTCTTTGTGTTCTCTGAAATCATCTCACAGAGTTACAGCTTTCCCCTCAAGAAGCCTTTCGCTAAGACAGTTCTTGTGGAATTGGCAAAGTGATATTTGGAAGCCCATGGAGGTCTATGGTGAAAAAGGAAATATCCTCAGATGAAATCTGGAAAGAAGCTTTCTGAGAAACTTCTCTGTGATGTGTGACTTCCACTCACAGAGTTACATCTGTATTTCGTGTATCTCTTTGCTAGCCTTATTTCTGTGGAATCTGAGAACAGATATTTCGGATCCCTTTGAAGACTATACGGCCAAAGGAAATATCCTCCGATAACAAAGAGAAAGAAGCTTCTGAGAAACTTCTTTGTGTTCTGTGAAATCATCTCACAGAGTTACAGCTTTCCCCTCAGGAAGCCTTTCGCTAAGACAGTTCTTGTGGAATTGGCAAAGTGATATTTGGAAGCCCCTAGTGGGCTATGGTGAAAAAGGAAATATTCTCAGATGAAATCTGGAAAGAAGCTTTCTGAGAAACTGCTTAGTGTTCTGTTAATTCATCTCACAGAATTACATCTATATGTTGTTGATCTCGTTGCTAGCCTTATTTCTGTGGAATCTGAGAACAGGTATTTCGGATACCTATGAAGCCTATAGGGGCAAAGGAAATATCCTCCGATAACAAAGAGAAAGAAGCTTTCTGAGAAACTTCTTTGTGTTCTGTGAAATCATCTCACAGAGTTACAGCTTTCTCCTCAAGAAGCATTTCGCTAAGACAGTTCTTGTGGAATTGGCAAAGTGATATTTGGAAGCCCATAGAGGGCTATGGTGAAAAAGGAAATATCCTCAGATGAAATCTGGAAAGAAGCTTTCTGAGAAACTGCTTAGTGTTCTGTTAATTCATCTCACAGAGTTACATCTGTATTTCGTGGATCTCTTTGCTAGCCTTATTTCTGTGGAATCTGAGGACAGATATTTCGGATCCCATTGAAGACTATAGGGCCAAAGGAAATATCCTCCGATAACAAAGAGAAAGAAGATTTCTGAGAAACATCTTTGTGTTCTCTGAAATCATCTCACAGAGTTACGGCTTTCCCCTCGAGAAGCCTTTCGCTAAGACAGTTCTTGTGGAATTGGGAAAGTGATATTTGGAAGCCTATAGAGGGCTATGGTGAAAAAGGAAATATCCTCAGATGAAATCTGGAAAGAAGCTTTCTGAGAAACTGCTTAGTGTTCTGTTAATTCATCTCACAGAGTTACATCTGTATTTCGTGTATCTCTTTGCTAGACTTATTTCTGTGGAATCTGAGAGCAGATATTTCGGATCCTATTGAAGACTATAGGGCCAAAGGAAATATCCTCCGATAACAAAGAGAAAGAAGCTTTCTGAGAAACGTCTTTGTGTTCAGTGAAATCATCTCACTGAGTTACAGCTTTCCCCTAAAGAAGCCTTTCGCTGAGACAGTTCTTGTGGAATAGGCAAAGTGACATTTGGAAGCCCATAGAGGGCTATGGTGAAAAAGGAAATATCCTCAGATGAAATCTAAAGAAGCTTTCTGAGAAACTGCTGAGTGTTCTTTTAATTCATCTCACAGAGTTACATCTGTATTTCGTGGATCTCTTTGCTAGCCTTATTTCTGTGGAATCTGAGAACAGATATTTCGGATCCCATTGAAGACTATAGGGCCAAAGGAAATATCCTCCGATAACAAAGAGAAAGAAGCTTTCTGAGAAACTTCTTTGTGTTCTATGAAATCAACTCATAGAGTTACAGCTTTCCCCTCAAAAAGCCTTTCGCTAAGACAGTTCTTGTGGAATTGGCAAAGTGATATTTTGAAGCCCATACAGGGCTATGGTGAAAAAGGAAATATCCTCATCTGAAATCTGGAAAGAAGCTTTCTGAGAAACTGCTGAGTGTTCTGTTAATTCATCTCACAGA
Organism: Macaca nemestrina; assembly: GCF_043159975.1. Classification (NCBI taxonomy): domain Eukaryota; kingdom Metazoa; phylum Chordata; class Mammalia; order Primates; family Cercopithecidae; genus Macaca; species Macaca nemestrina. The sequence goes on from NC_092144.1 coordinate 31,857,344, forward strand.
GTTACATCTGTATTTCGTGGATCTCTTTGCTAGCCTTATTTCTGTGGAGTCTGAGAACAGATATTTCGGATCCCATTGAAGACTATAGGGCCAAAGGAAATATCCTCCGATAACAAAGAGAAAGAAGCTTTCTGAGAAACTTCTTTGTGTTCTGTGAAATCATCTCACAGAGTTACAGCTTTCCCCTCAAGAAGCCTTTCGCTAAGACAGTTCTTGTGGAATTGTCAAAGTGATATTTGGAAGCCCGTAGAGGGCTATGTTGAAAAAGGAAATATCCTCAGATGAAATCTGGAAAGAAGCTTTCTGAGAAACTGCTTAGTGTTCTGTTAATTCATCTCACAGAGTTACATCCGTATTTAGTGGATCTCTTTGCTAGCCTTATTTCTGTGGAATCTGAGAACAGATATTTCGGATCCCATTGAAGACTAAAGGGCCAAAGAAATATCCTCTGAAAAAAAAGAGAAAGAAACTTTCTGAGAAACTTCTTTGTGTTCTCTGAAATCATCTCACAGAGTTACAGCTTTCCCCTCAAGAAGCCTTTCGCTAAGACAGTTCTTGTGGAATTGGCAAAATGATATTTGGAAGCCCATGGAGGGCTATGGTGAAAAAGGAAATATCCTCAGATGATATCTGGAAAGAAGCTTTCTGAGAAACTTCTCTGTGATGTGTGACTTCCACTCACAGAGTTACATCTGTATTTCGTGGATCTCTTTGCTAGCCTTATTTCTGCGGAATCTGAGAACAGATATTTCGGATCCCTTTGAAGACTATACGGCCAAAGGAAATATCCTCCGATAAAAAAGAGAAAGAAGCTTTCTGAGAAACTTCTTTGTGTTCTCTGAAATCATCTCACAGAGTTACAGCTTTCCCCTCAAGAAGCCTTTCGCTAAGACAGTTCTTGTGGAATTGGCAAAGTGATATTTGGAAGGCCATAGAGGGCTATGGTGAAAAAGGAAATATCCTCAGATGAAATCTGGAAAGAAGCTTTCTGAGAAACTGCTGAGTGTTCTGTTAGTACTTCTCACAGAGTTACATCTGTATTTAGTGGATCTCTTTGTTAGCCTTATTTCTCTGGAATATGAGAACAGATATTTCAGTTCCCTCTAAAGACTATAGGGACAAAGGAAATAACCTCCTATAAGAAAGAGAAAGAAGCTTCTTGAGAATCTTCTTTGTGTTCTGTGAAATCATCTCACAGAGTTACAGCTTTCCCCTCAAGAAGCGTTTCGATAAGACAGTTCTGGTGGAATTGGCAAAGTGATATTTGGAAGCCCCTAGAGGGCTAAGGTGAAATAGGAAATATCCTCATCTGAAATCTGGAAAGAAGCTTTCTGTGAAACTGCTTAGTGTTCTGTTAATTCATCTCACAGAGTTACATCTGTATTTCGTGGATCTCTTTGCTAGCCTTATTTCTGTGGAATCTGAGAACAGATATTTCGGATCCCATTGAAGACTATAGGGCCAAAGGAAATATCCTCCGATAACAAAGAGAAAGAAGCTTTCTGAGAAACTTCTTTGTGTTCTGTGAAATAATCTCACAGAGTTACAGCTTTCCCCTCAAGAAGCCTTTCGCTAAGACAGTTCTTGTGGAATTGGCAAAGTGATATTTGGAAGCCCATAGAGGGCTATGGTGAAAAGGGAAATATCCTCAGATGAAATCTGGGAAGAAGATTTCTGAGAAACTGCTGAGTGTTCCGTTAATTCATCTCACAGAGTTACATCTGTATTTCGTGGATCTCTTTGCTAGCTTTTTTTTCTGTGGAATCTGAGAACAGATATTTCGGATCCCATTGAAGACTATAGGGCCAAAGGAAATATCCTCCGATAACAAAGAGAAAGAAGCTTTCTGAGAAACTTCTTTGTGTTCAGTGAAATTATCTCACAGAGTTACAGCTTTCCCCTCAAGAAGCCTTTCGCTAAGACAGTTCTTGTGGAATTGGCAAAGTGATTTTTGGAAGCCCATAGAGGGCTATGGTGAAAAAGGAAATATCCTCAGATGAAATCTGGAAAGAAGCTTTCTGAGAAACTTCTCTGTGATGTGTGACTTCCACTCACAGAGTTACATCTGTATTTCGTGGATCTCTTTGCTAGCCTTATTTCTGTGGAATCTGAGAACAGATGTTTCGGATCCCATTGAATACTAGAGGGCCAAAGGAAATATCCTCCGATAACAAAGAGAAAGAAGCTTTCTGAGAAACTTCTTTGTGTTCTGTGAAATAATCTCACAGAGTTACAGCTTTCCCCTCAAGAAGCCTTTCACTGAGATAGTTCTTGTGGAATTGGCAAAGTGATATTTGGAAGCCCTTAGAGGGCTATGGTGAAAAAGGAAATATCCTCAGGTGAAATCTGGAAAGAATCTTTCTGAGAAACTGTTTATTGTTCTGTTAATTCATCTCACAGAATTACATCTATATTTTGTTTATCTCATTGCTAGTCTTATTTCTGTGGAATCTGAGAACAGGTATTTCGGATCCCTATGAGGACTATAGGGGCAAAGGAAATATCCTCCGATAACAAAGAGAAAGAAGCTTTCTGAGAATCTTCTTTGTGTTCTGTGAAATCATCTCACAGAGTTACAGCTTTCTCCTCAAGAAGCCTTTCGCTAAGACAGTTCTTGTGGCATTGTCAAAGCGATATTTGTAAGCCCATAGACGGCTATGGTGAAAAAGGAAATATCGGCAGATGAAATCTGGAAAGAAGCTTTCTGAGAAACTGCTGAGTGTTCTGTTAGTTCTTCTCACAGAGTTACATCTGTATTTAGTGGATCTCTTTGTTAGCCTTATTTCTCTGGAATATGAGAACAGATATTTCGGTTCCCTCTAAAGACTATAGGGACAAAGGGAATAACCTCCTATAAGAAAGAGAAAGAAGCTTCTTGAGAAGCTTCTTTGTGTTCTGTGAAATCATCTCACAGAGTTACAGCTTTCCCCTCAAGAAGCGTTTCGCTAAGACAGTTCTGGTGGAATTGGCAAAGTGATATTTGGAAGCCCCTAGAGGGCTATGGTGAAATAGGAAATATCCTCATCTGAAATCTGGAAATAAGCTTTCTGTGAAACTGCTTAGTGTTCTGTTAATTCATCTCACAGAGTTACATCTGTATTTCGTGGATCTCTTTGCTAACCTTATTTCTGTGGAATCTGAGAACAGATATTTCGGATCCCATTGAAGACTATAGGGCCAAAGGAAATATCCTCCGATAACAAAGAGAAAGAAGCTTTCTGAGAAACTTCTTTGTGTTCTGTGAAATCATCTCACAGAGTTACAGCTTTCCCCTCAAGAAGCCTTTCGCTAAGACAGTTCTTTTGGAATTGGCAAAGTGATATTTCGAAGCCCGTAGAGGGCTATGGTGAAAAGGGAGGTATCCTCAGATGAAATCTGGAAAGAAGCTTTCTGAGAAACTGCTGAGTGTTCTGTTAGTTCTTCTCACAGAATTACATCTGTATTTAGTGGATCTCTTTGTTAGCCTTATTTCTCTGGTATATAACAGATATTTCGGTTCCCTCTAAAGACTATAGGGACAAAGGAAATAACCTCCGATAACAAAGAGAAAGAAGCTTCTTGAGAAACTTCTTTGTGTTCTGTGAAATCATCTCAGAGAGTTACAGCTTTCCCCTCAAGAAGCCTTTCGATAAGACAGTTCTGGTGGAATTGGCAAAGTGATATTTGGAAGCCCCTAGAGGGCTATGGTGAAAAAGGAAATATCCTCATCTGAAATCTCGAAAGAAGCTTTCTGAGAAACTTCTTTGTGTTCTGTGAAATCAACTCACAGAGTTACAGCTTTCCCCTCAAGAAGCCTTTCGCTAAGACAGTTCTTGTGGAATTGGCAAAGTGATATTTGGAAGCCCATAGAGGGCTATGGTGAAAAAGGAGATATCCTCAGATGAAATCTGGAAAGAAGCTTTCTGAGAAACTGCTTAGTGTTCTGTTAATTCATCTCACAGAGTTACACCTGTATTTCGTGGATCTCTTTGCTAGCCTTATTTCTGTGGAATCTGAGAACAGATATTTCGGATCCGTTTGGAGACTATAGGGCCAAAGGAATTATCCTCCGATAACAAAGAGAAAGAAGCTTTCTGAGAAACTTCTTTGTGTTCTGTGAAATCATCTCACAGAGTTACAGCTTTCCCCTCAAGAAGCCTTTCGCTAAGACAGTTCTTGTGGAATTGGCAAAGTGATATTTGGAAGCCCATAGAGGGCTATGGTGAAAAAGCAAATATCCTCAGATGAAATCTGGAAAGAAGCTTTCTGAGAAACTGCTTAGTGTTCTGTTAATTCGTCTCACAGAGTTACATCCATATTTCGTGGATCTCTTTGCTAGCCTTATTTCTGCGGAATCTGAGAACAGATATTTCGGATCCAATTGAAGACTATAGGGCCAAAGGAAATATCCTCCGATAACAAAGAGAAAGAAACTTTCTGAGAAACTTCTTTGTGTTCTGTGAAATCATCTCACAGAGTTACGGCTTTCACCTCAGGAAGCCTTTCGCTGAGACAGTTCTTGTGGAATTGGCAAAGTGATATTAGGAAGCCCATAGAGGGCTATGGTGAAAAAGGAAATGTCCTCAGATGAAATCTGGAAAGAAGCTTTCTGAGAAACTGCTTAGTGTTCTGTTAATTCATCTCACAGTGTTACATCTGTATTTCCTGGATCTCTTTGCTAGCCTTATTTCTGTGGAATCTGAGAAGAGATATTTCGGATCCCATTGAAGACTATAGGGCCAAAGGAAATATCCTCCGATAACAAAGAGAAAGAAGCTTTCTGAGAAACTTCTTTGTGTTCTGTGAAATCATCTCACAGAGTTACGGCTTTCCCCTCAAGAAGCCTTTCGCTAAGACAGTTCTTGTGGAATTGGCAAAGTGATATTTCGAAGCCCGTAGAGGGCTATGGTGAAAAGGGAGGTATCCTCAGATGAAATCTGGAAAGAAGCTTTCTGAGAAACTGCTTAGTGTTCTGTTAATTCATCTCAAAGAATTACATCCGTATTTAGTGGATCTCTTTGCTAGCCTTATTTCTGTGGAATCTGAGAACAGATATTTCGGATCCCATTGAAGACTATAGGGCCAAAGGAAATATCCTCTGATAAAAAAGAGAAAGAAGCTTTCTGAGAAACTTCTTTGTGTTCTCTGAAATCATCTCACAGAGTTACAGCTTTCCCCTCAAGAAGCCTTTCGCTAAGACAGTTCTTGTGGAATTGGCAAAGTGATATTTGGAAGCCCATGGAGGTCTATGGTGAAAAAGGAAATATCCTCAGATGAAATCTGGAAAGAAGCTTTCTGAGAAACTTCTCTGTGATGTGTGACTTCCACTCACAGAGTTACATCTGTATTTCGTGTATCTCTTTGCTAGCCTTATTTCTGTGGAATCTGAGAACAGATATTTCGGATCCCTTTGAAGACTATACGGCCAAAGGAAATATCCTCCGATAACAAAGAGAAAGAAGCTTCTTGAGAAACTTCTTTGTGTTCTGTGAAATCATCTCACAGAGTTACAGCTTTCCCCTCAGGAAGCCTTTCGCTAAGACAGTTCTTGTGGAATTGGCAAAGTGATATTTGGAATCCCCTAGTGGGCTATGGTGAAAAAGGAAATATTCTCAGATGAAATCTGGAAAGAAGCTTTCTGAGAAACTGCTTAGTGTTCTGTTAATTCATCTCACAGAATTACATCTATATGTTGTTGATCTCGTTGCTAGCCTTATTTCTGTGGAATCTGAGAACAGGTATTTCGGATACCTATGAAGCCTATAGGGGCAAAGGAAATATCCTCCGATAACAAAGAGAAAGAAGCTTTCTGAGAAACTTCTTTGTGTTCTGTGAAATCATCTCACAGAGTTACAGCTTTCTCCTCAAGAAGCATTTCGCTAAGACAGTTCTTGTGGAATTGGCAAAGTGATATTTGGAAGCCCATAGAGGGCTATGGTGAAAAAGGAAATATCCTCAGATGAAATCTGGAAAGAAGCTTTCTGAGAAACTGCTTAGTGTTCTGTTAATTCATCTCACAGAGTTACATCTGTATTTCGTGGATCTCTTTGCTAGACTTATTTCTGTGGAATCTGAGGACAGATATTTCGGATCCCATTGAAGACTATAGGGCCAAAGGAAATATCCTCCGATAACAAAGAGAAAGAAGATTTCTGAGAAACTTCTTTGTGTTCTCTGAAATCATCTCACAGAGTTACGGCTTTCCCCTCGAGAAGCCTTTCGCTAAGACAGTTCTTGTGGAATTGGGAAAGTGATATTTGGAAGCCTATAGAGGGCTATGGTGAAAAAGGAAATATCCTCAGATGAAATCTGGAAAGAAGCTTTCTGAGAAACTGCTTAGTGTTCTGTTAATTCATCTCACAGGGTTACATCTGTATTTCGTGTATCTCTTTGCTAGACTTATTTCTGTGGAATCTGAGAGCAGATATTTCGGATCCTATTGAAGACTATAGGGCCAAAGGAAATATCCTCCGATAACAAAGAGAAAGAAGCTTTCTGAGAAACGTCTTTGTGTTCAGTGAAATCATCTCACTGAGTTACAGCTTTCCCCTAAAGAAGCCTTTCGCTGAGACAGTTCTTGTGGAATAGGCAAAGTGACATTTGGAAGCCCATAGAGGGCTATGGTGAAAAAGGAAATATCCTCAGATGAAATCTAAAGAAGCTTTCTGAGAAACTGCTGAGTGTTCTTTTAATTCATCTCACAGAGTTACATCTGTGTTTCGTGGATCTCTTTGCTAGCCTTATTTCTGTGGAATCTGAGAACAGATATTTCGGATCCCATTGAAGACTATAGGGCCAAAGGAAATATCCTCCGATAACAAAGAGAAAGAAGCTTTCTGAGAAACTTCTTTGTGTTCTATGAAATCAACTCATAGAGTTACAGCTTTCCCCTCAAAAAGCCTTTCGCTAAGACAGTTCTTGTGGAATTGGCAAAGTGATATTTTGAAGCCCATACAGGGCTATGGTGAAAAAGGAAATATCCTCATCTGAAATCTGGAAAGAAGCTTTCTGAGAAACTGCTGAGTGTTCTGTTAATTCATCTCACAGAGTTACATCTGTATTTCGTGGATCTCTTTGCTAGCCTTATTTCTGTGGAGTCTGAGAACAGATATTTCGGATCCCATTGAAGACTATAGGGCCAAAGGAAATATCCTCCGATAACAAAGAGAAAGAAGCTTTCTGAGAAACTTCTTTGTGTTCTGTGAAATCATCTCACAGAGTTACAGCTTTCCCCTCAAGAAGCCTTTCGCTAAGACAGTTCTTGTGGAATTGTCAAAGTGATATTTGGAAGCCCGTAGAGGGCTATGTTGAAAAAGGAAATATCCTCAGATGAAATCTGGAAAGAAGCTTTCTGAGAAACTGCTTAGTGTTCTGTTAATTCATCTCACAGAGTTACATCCGTATTTAGTGGATCTCTTTGCTAGCCTTATTTCTGTGGAATCTGAGAACAGATATTTCGGATCCCATTGAAGACTAAAGGGCCAAAGAAATATCCTCTGAAAAAAAAGAGAAAGAAACTTTCTGAGAAACTTCTTTGTGTTCTCTGAAATCATCTCACAGAGTTACAGCTTTCCTCTCAAGAAGCCTTTCGCTAAGACAGTTCTTGTGGAATTGGCAAAATGATATTTGGAAGCCCATGGAGGGCTATGGTGAAAAAGGAAATATCCTCAGATGAAATCTGGAAAGAAGCTTTCTGAGAAACTTCTCTGTGATGTGTGACTTCCACTCACAGAGTTACATCTGTATTTCGTGGATCTCTTTGCTAGCCTTATTTCTGTGGAATCTGAGAACAGATATTTCGGATCCCTTTGAAGACTATACGGCCAAAGGAAATATCCTCCGATAAAAAAGAGAAAGAAGCTTTCTGAGAAACTTCTTTGTGTTCTCTGAAATCATCTCACAGAGTTACAGCTTTCCCCTCAAGAAGCCTTTCGCTAAGACAGTTCTTGTGGAATTGGCAAAGTGATATTTGGAAGGCCATAGAGGGCTATGGTGAAAAAGGAAATATCCTCAGATGAAATCTGGAAAGAAGCTTTCTGAGAAACTGCTGAGTGTTCTGTTAGTACTTCTCACAGAGTTACATCTGTATTTCGTGGATCTCTTTGTTAGCCTTATTTCTCTGGAATATGAGAACAGATATTTCAGTTCCCTCTAAAGACTATAGGGACAAAGGAAATAACCTCCTATAAGAAAGAGAAAGAAGCTTCTTGAGAATCTTCTTTGTGTTCTGTGAAATCATCTCACAGAGTTACAGCTTTCCCCTCAAGAAGCGTTTCGATAAGACAGTTCTGGTGGAATTCGCAAAGTGATATTTGGAAGCCCCTAGAGGGCTATGGTGAAATAGGAAATATCCTCATCTGAAATCTGGAAAGAAGCTTTCTGTGAAACTGCTTAGTGTTCTGTTAATTCATCTCACAGAGTTACATCTGTATTTCGTGGATCTCTTTGCTAGCCTTATTTCTGTGGAATCTGAGAACAGATATTTCGGATCCCATTGAAGACTATAGGGCCAAAGGAAATATCCTCCGATAACAAAGAGAAAGAAGCTTTCTGAGAAACTTCTTTGTGTTCTGTGAAATAATCTCACAGAGTTACAGCTTTCCCCTCAAGAAGCCTTTCGCTAAGACAGTTCTTGTGGAATTGGCAAAGTGATATTTGGAAGCCCATAGAGGGCTATGGTGAAAAGGGAAATATCCTCAGATGAAATCTGGGAAGAAGATTTCTGAGAAACTGCTGAGTGTTCCGTTAATTCATCTCACAGAGTTACATCTGTATTTCGTGGATCTCTTTGCTAGCTTTATTTCTGTGGAATCTGAGAACAGATATTTCGGATCCCATTGAAGACTATAGGGCCAAAGGAAATATCCTCCGATAACAAAGAGAAAGAAGCTTTCTGAGAAACTTCTTTGTGTTCTGTGAAATTATCTCACAGAGTTACAGCTTTCCCCTCAAGAAGCCTTTCGCTAAGACAGTTCTTGTGGAATTGGCAAAGTGATTTTTGGAAGCCCATAGAGGGCTATGGTGAAAAAGGAAATATCCTCAGATGAAATCTGGAAAGAAGCTTTCTGAGAAACTTCTCTGTGATGTGTGACTTCCACTCACAGAGTTACATCTGTATTTCGTGGATCTCTTTGCTAGCCTTATTTCTGTGGAATCTGAGAACCCATATTTCGGATCCCATTGAATACTAGAGGGCCAAAGGAAATATCCTCCGATAACAAAGAGAAAGAAGCTTTCTGAGAAACTTCTTTGTGTTCTGTGAAATCATCTCACAGAGTTACAGCTTTCCCCTCAAGAAGCCTTTCACTGAGATAGTTCTTGTGGAATTGGCAAAGTGATATTTGGAAGCCCTTAGAGGGCTATGGTGAAAAAGGAAATATCCTCAGGTGAAATCTGGAAAGAATCTTTCTGAGAAACTGTTTATTGTTCTGTTAATTCATCTCACAGAATTACATCTATATTTTGTTTATCTCATTGCTAGTCTTATTTCTGTGGAATCTGAGAACAGGTATTTCGGATCCCTATGAGGACTATAGGGGCAAAGGAAATATCCTCCGATAACAAAGAGAAAGAAGCTTTCTGAGAATCTTCTTTGTGTTCTGTGAAATCATCTCACAGAGTTACAGCTTTCTCCTCAAGAAGCCTTTCGCTAAGACAGTTCTTGTGGCATTGTCAAAGCGATATTTGTAAGCCCATAGACGGCTATTGTGAAAAAGGAAATATCGGCAGATGAAATCTGGAAAGAAGCTTTCTGAGAAACTGCTGAGTGTTCTGTTAGTTCTTCTCACAGAGTTACATCTGTATTTAGTGGATCTCTTTGTTAGCCTTATTTCTCTGGAATATGAGAACAGATATTTCGGTTCCCTCTAAAGACTATAGGGACAAAGGGAATAACCTCCTATAAGAAAGAGAAAGAAGCTTCTTGAGAAACTTCTTTGTGTTCTGTGAAATCATCTCACAGAGTTACAGCTTTCCCCTCAAGAAGCGTTTCGCTAAGACAGTTCTGGTGGAATTGGCAAAGTGATATTTGGAAGCCCCTAGAGGGCTATGGTGAAATAGGAAATATCCTCATCTGAAATCTGGAAATAAGCTTTCTGTGAAACTGCTTAGTGTTCTGTTAATTCATCTCACAGAGTTACATCTGTATTTCGTGGATCTCTTTGCTAACCTTATTTCTGTGGAATCTGAGAACAGATATTTCGGATCCCATTGAAGACTATAGGGCCAAAGGAAATATCCTCCGATAACAAAGAGAAAGAAGCTTTCTGAGAAACTTCTTTGTGTTCTGTGAAATCATCTCACAGAGTTACAGCTTTCCCCTCAAGAAGCCTTTCGCTAAGACAGTTCTTGTGGAATTGGCAAAGTGATATTTCGAAGCCCGTAGAGGGCTATGGTGAAAAGGGAGGTATCCTCAGATGAAATCTGGAAAGAAGCTTTCTGAGAAACTGCTGAGTGTTCTGTTAGTTCTTCTCACAGAGTTACATCTGTATTTAGTGGATCTCTTTGTTAGCCTTATTTCTCTGGAATATAACAGATATTTCGGTTCCCTCTAAAGACTATAGGGACAAAGGAAATAACCTCCGATAACAAAGAGAAAGAAGCTTCTTGAGAAACTTCTTTGTGTTCTGTGAAATCATCTCAGAGAGTTACAGCTTTCCCCTCAAGAAGCCTTTCGATAAGACAGTTCTGGTGGAATTGGCAAAGTGATATTTGGAAGCCCCTAGAGGGCTATGGTGAAAAAGGAAATATCCTCATCTGAAATCTCGAAAGAAGCTTTCTGAGAAACTTCTTTGTGTTCTTTGAAATCAACTCACAGAGTTACAGCTTTCCCCTCAAGAAGCCTTTCGCTAAGACAGTTCTTGTGGAATTGGCAAAGTGATATTTGGAAGCCCATAGAGGGCTATGGTGAAAAAGGAGATATCCTCAGATGAAATCTGGAAAGAAGCTTTCTGAGAAACTGCTTAGTGTTCTGTTAATTCATCTCACAGAGTTACACTTGTATTTCGTGGATCTCTTTGCTAGCCTTATTTCTGTGGAATCTGAGAACAGATATTTCGGATCCCTTTGAAGACTATAGGGCCAAAGGAATTATCCTCCGATAACAAAGAGAAAGAAGCTTTCTGAGAAACTTCTTTGTGTTCTGTGAAATCATCTCACAGAGTTACAGCTTTCCCCTCAAGAAGCCTTTCGCTAAGACAGTTCTTGTGGAATTGGCAAAGTGATATTTGGAAGCCCATAGAGGGCTATGGTGAAAAAGCAAATATCCTCAGATGAAATCTGGAAAGAAGCTTTCTGAGAAACTGCTTAGTGTTCTGTTAATTCATCTCACAGAGTTACATCCATATTTCGTGGATCTCTTTGCTAGCCTTATTTCTGCGGAATCTGAGAACAGATATTTCGGATCCAATTGAAGACTATAGGGCCAAAGGAAATATCCTCCGATAACAAAGAGAAAGAAACTTTCTGAGAAACTTCTTTGTGTTCTGTGAAATCATCTCACAGAGTTACGGCTTTCACCTCAGGAAGCCTTTCGCTGAGACAGTTCTTGTGGAATTGGCAAAGTGATATTAGGAAGCCCATAGAGGGCTATGGTGAAAAAGGAAATGTCCTCAGATGAAATCTGGAAAGAAGCTTTCTGAGAAACTGCTTAGTGTTCTGTTAATTCATCTCACAGTGTTACATCTGTATTTCCTGGATCTCTTTGCTAGCCTTATTTCTGTGGAATCTGAGAAGAGATATTTCGGATCCCATTGAAGACTATAGGGCCAAAGGAAATATCCTCCGATAACAAAGAGAAAGAAGCTTTCTGAGAAACTTCTTTGTGTTCTGTGAAATCATCTCACAGAGTTACAGCTTTCCCCTCAAGAAGCCTTTCGCTAAGACAGTTCTTGTGGAATTGGCAAAGTGATATTTGGAAGCCCATAGAGGGCTATGGTGAAAAAGGAGATATCCTCATCTGAAATCTGGAAAGAAGCTTTCTGAGAAACTGCTTAGTGTTCTGTTAATTCATCTCACAGAGTTACATCTGTATTTCGTGGATCTCTTTGCTAACCTTATTTCTGTGGAATCTGAGAACAGATATTTCGGATCCCATTGAAGACTATAGGGCCAAAGGAAATATCCTCCGATAACAAAGAGAAAGAAGCTTTCTGAGAAACTTCTTTGTGTTCTGTGAAATCATCTCACAGAGTTACGGCTTTCCCCTCAAGAAGCCTTTCGCTAAGACAGTTCTTGTGGAATTGGCAAAGTGATATTTCGAAGCCCGTAGAGGGCTATGGTGAAAAGGGAGGTATCCTCAGATGAAATCTGGAAAGAAGCTTTCTGAGAAACTGCTGAGTGTTCTGTTAGTTCTTCTCACAGAGTTACATCTGTATTTAGTGGATCTCTTTGTTAGCCTTATTTCTCTGGAATATAACAGATATTTCGGTTCCCTCTAAAGACTATAGGGACAAAGGAAATAACCTCCGATAACAAAGAGAAAGAAGCTTCTTGAGAAACTTCTTTGTGTTCTGTGAAATCATCTCAGAGAGTGACAGCTTTCCCCTCAAGAAGCCTTTCGCTAAGACAGTTCTGGTGGAATTGGCAAAGTGATATTTGGAAGCCCCTAGAGGGCTATGGTGAAAAAGGAAATATCCTCATCTGAAATCTCGAAAGAAGCTTTCTGAGAAACTTCTTTGTGTTCTGTGAAATCATCTCACAGAGTTACAGCTTTCCCCTCAAGAAGCCTTTCGCTAAGACAGTTCTTGTGGAATTGGCAAAGTGATATTTGGAAGCCCATAGAGGGCTATGGTGAAAAAGCAAATATCCTCAGATGAAATCTGGAAAGAAGCTTTCTGAGAAACTGCTTAGTGTTCTGTTAATTCATCTCACAGAGTTACATCCATATTTCGTGGATCTCTTTGCTAGCCTTATTTCTGCGGAATCTGAGAACAGATATTTCGGATCCATTTGAAGACTATAGGGCCAAAGGAAATATCCTCCGATAACAAAGAGAAAGAAACTTTCTGAGAAACTTCTTTGTGTTCTGTGAAATCATCTCACAGAGTTACGGCTTTCACCTCAGGAAGCCTTTCACTGAGACAGTTCTTGTGGAATTGGCAAAGTGATATTAGGAAGCCCATAGAGGGCTATGGTGAAAAAGGAAATGTCCTCAGATGAAATCTGGAAAGAAGCTTTCTGAGAAACTGCTTAGTGTTCTGTTAATTCATCTCACAGTGTTACATCTGTATTTCCTGGATCTCTTTGCTAGCCTTATTTCTGTGGAATCTGAGAAGAGATATTTCGGATCCCATTGAAGACTATAGGGCCAAAGGAAATATCCTCCGATAACAAAGAGAAAGAAGCTTTCTGAGAAACTTCTTTGTGTTCTGTGAAATCATCTCACAGAGTTACAGCTTTCCCCTCAAGAAGCCTTTCGCTAAGACAGTTCTTGTGGAATTGGCAAAGTGATATTTGGAAGCCCATAGAGGGCTATGGTGAAAAAGGAAATATCCTCATCTGAAATCTGGAAAGAAGCTTTCTGAGAAACTGCTTAGTGTTCTGTTAATTCATCTCATAGAGTTACATCTGTATTTCGTGGATCTCTTTACTAGACTTATTTCTGTGGAATCTGAGAACAGATATTTCGGATCCCATTGAAGACTATAGGGCCAAAGGAAATATCCTCCGATAACAAAGAGAAAGAAGCTTTCTGAGAAACTTCTTTGTGTTCTGTGAAATCATCTCACAGAGTTACAGCTTTCCCCTCAAGAAGCCTTTCGCTAAGACAGTTCTTGTGGAATTGGCAAAGTGATATTTGGAAGCCCGTAGAGGGCTATGGTGAAAAGGGAAATATCCTCAGATGAAATCTGGAAAGAAGCTTTCTGAGAAAATGCTGAGTGTTCTGTTAATTCATCTCTCAGAGTTACATCTGTATTTCGTGGATCTCTTTGCTTTCCTTATTTCTGTGGAATCTGAGAAGAGATATTTCGGATCCCATTGAAGACTATAGGGCCAAAGGAAATATCTTCCGATAACAAAGAGAAAGAAGATTTCTGAGAAACTCCTTTGTGTTCTGTGAAATCATCTCACAGAGTTACAGCCTTCACCTCAAGAAGCCTTTCGCTAAGACAGTTCTTGTGGAATTGGCAAAGTGATATTTGGAAGCCCTTAGAGGGCTAGGGTGAAAAAGGAAATATCCTCATCTGAAATCTGGAAAGAAGCTTTCTGAGAAACTGCTTAGTGTTCTGTTAATTCTTCTCACAGAGTTACATCTGTATTTCGTGGATCTCTTTGCTAGACTTATTTCTGTGGAATCTGAGAACAGATATTTCGGATCCCATTGAAGACTATAGGGCCAAAGGAAATATCCTCCGATAACAAAGAGAAAGAAGCTTTCTGAGAAACTTCTTTGTGTTCTGTGAAATCATCTCACAGAGTTACAGCTTTCCCCTCAAGAAGCCTTTCGCTAAGACAGTTCTGGTGGAATTGGCAAAGTGATATTTGGAAGCCCATAGAGGGCTACGGTGAAAAGGAAAATATCCTCAGATGAAATCTGGAAAGAAGTTTTCTGAGAAACTGCTTAGTGTTCTGTTAATTCATCTCACAGAGTTACATCTGTATTTCGTGGATCTCTTTGCTAGCCTTATTTCTGTGGAATCTGAGAATAGATATTTCGGATCCCATTGAAGACTATAGGGCCAAAGGAAATATCGTCCGATAACAAAGAGAAAGAAGCTTTCTGAGAAACTTCTTTGTGTTCTGTGAAATCATCTCACAGAGTTACAGCTTTCCCCTCAAGAAGCCTTTCGCTAAGACAGTTCTTGTGGAATTGGCAAAGTGATTTTTGGAAGCCCATAGAGGGCTATGGTGAAAAAGGAAATATCCTCAGGTGAAATCTGGAAAGAAGCTTTCTGAGAAACTTCTCTGTGATGTGTGACTTCCACTCACAGAGTTACATCCTTATTTCGTGGATGTCTTTGCTAGCCTTATTTCTGTGGAATCTGAGAACAGATATTTCGGATCCCATTGAAGACATTAGGACCAAAGGAAATATCCTCCGATAACAAAGAGAAAGAAGCTTTCTGAGAAACTTCTTTGTGTTCTGTGAAATCATCTCACAGAGTTACAGCTTTCCCCTCAAGAAGCCTTTCGCTGAGACAGTTCTTGTGGAATTGGCAAAGTGATATTTGGAAGACCATAGAGGGCTATGGTGAAAAAGGAAATATCCTCAGATGAAATCTGGAAAGAAGCTTTCTGAGAAACTGCTGAGTGTTCTGTTAGTTCTTCTCACAGAGTTACATCTTTAATTTGTGGATCTCTTTGTTAGCCTTATTTCTCTGGAGTATGAGAACAGATATTTCGGTTCCCTCTAAAGACAATAGGGCCAAAGGAAATAACCTCCGATAACAAAGAGAAAGAAGCTTCTTGAGAATCTTCTTTGTGTTCTGTGAAATCATCTCACAGAGTTACATCTTTCCCCTCAAGAAGCCTTTCGTTAAGACAGTTCTTGTGGAATTGGCAAAGTGATATTTGGAAGCCCCTAGAGGGCTACGGTGAAAAAGGAAATATCCTCAGGTGAAATCTGGAAAGAAGCTTTCTGAGAAACTGCTTAGTGTTCTGTTAATTCATCTCACAGAATTACATCTATATTTTGTTGATCTCATTGCTAGCCTTATTTCTGTGGAATCTGAGAACAGGTATTTGGGATCCCTACGAAGACTATAGGGGCAAGGGAAATATCCTCCGATAACAAAGAGGAAGAAGCTTTCTGAGAAACTTCTTTGTGTTCTGTGAAATCATCTCACAGAGTTACAGCTTTCTCCTGTAGAAGCCTTTCGCTAAGACAGTTCTTGTGGCATTGTCAAAGCGATATTTGGAAGCCCATAGACGGCTATGGTGAAAAAGGAAATATCCTCAGATGAAATCTGGAAAGAAGCTTTGTGAGAAACTGCTTAGTGTTCTGTTAATTCATCTCACAGTGTTACACCTGTATTTCGTGGATCTCCTTGCTAGCCTTATTTCTGTGGAATCTGAGAACAGATATTTCGGATCCCATTGAAGACTATAGGGCCAAAGGAATTATCCTCCGATAACAAAGAGAAAGAAGCTTTCTGAGAAACTTCTTTGTGTTCTGTGAAATCATCTCATAGAGTTACAGCTTTCCCCACAAGAAGCCTTTCGCTAAGACAATTCTTGTGGAATTGGCAAAGTGATATTTGGAAGCCCATAGAGGGCTATGGTGAAAAAGGAGATATCCTCCTATGAAATCTGGAAAGAAGCTTTCTGAGAAACTGCTTAGTGTTCTGTTCATTCATCTCACAGAGTTACATCCGTATTTCGTGGATCTCTTTGCTAGCCTTATTTCTGTGGAATCTGAGAACAGATATTTCGGATCCAATTGAAGACTATAGGGCCAAAGGAAATATCCTCCGATAACAAAGAGAAAGAAACTTTCTGAGAAACTTCTTTGTGTTCTGTGAAATCATCTCACAGAGTTACGGCTTTCACTTCAGGAAGCCTTTCGCTGAGACAGTTCTTGTGGAATTGGCAAAGTGATATTAGGAAGCCCATAGAGGGCTATGGTGAAAAAGGAAATATCCTCAGATGAAATCTGGAAAGAAGCTTTCTGAGAAACTGCTTAGTGTTCTGTTAATTCATCTCACAGAGTTACATCTGTATTTCATGGATCTCTTTGCTAGCCTTATTTCTGTGGAATCTGAGAAGAGATATTTCGGATCCCATTGAAGACTATAGGGCCAAAGGAAATATCCTCCGATAACAAAGAGAAAGAAGCTTTCTGAGAAACTTCTTTGTGTTCTGTGAAATCATCTCACAGAGTTACAGCTTTCCCCTCAAGAAGCCTTTCGCTAAGACAGTTCTTGTGGAATTGGCAAAGTGATATTTGGAAGCCCATAGAGGGCTATGGTGAAAAAGGAGATATCCTCATCTGAAATCTGGAAAGAAGCTTTCTGAGAAACTGCTGAGTGTTCTGTTAATTCATCTCACAGAGTTACATCTGTATTTCGTGGATCTCTTTGCTAGACTTATTTCTGTGGAATCTGAGAACAGATATTTCGGATCCCATTGAAGACTATAGGGCCAAAGGAAATATCCTCCGATAACAAAGAGAAAGAAGCTTTCTGAGAAACTTCTTTGTGTTCTGTGAAATCATCTCACAGAGCTACAGCTTTCCCCTCAAGAAGCCTTTCGCTAAGACAGTTCTTGTGGAATTGGCAAAGTGATATTTGGAAGCCCCTAGAGGGCTACGGTGAAAAAGGAAATATCCTCAGGTGAAATCTGGAAAGAAGCTTTCTGAGAAACTGCTTAGTGTTCTGTTAATTCATCTCACAGAATTACATCTATATTTTGTTGATCTCATTGCTAGCCTTATTTCTGTGGAATCTGAGAACAGGTATTTGGGATCCCTATGAAGACTATAGGGGCAAAGGAAATATCCTCCGATAACAAAGAGAAAGAAGCTTTCTGAGAAACTTCTTTGTGTTCTGTGAAATCATCTCACAGAGTTACAGCTTTCTCCTGTAGAAGCCTTTCGCTAAGACAGTTCTTGTGGCATTGGCAAACGATATTTGGAAGCCCATAGACGGCTATGGTGAAAAAGGAAATATCCTCAGATGAAATCTGGAAAGAAGCTTTGTGAGAAACTGCTTAGTGTTCTGTTAATTCATCTCACAGAGTTACACCTGTATTTCGTGGATCTCCTTGCTAGCCTTATTTCTGTGGAATCTGAGAACAGATATTTCGGATCCCATTGAAGACTATAGGGCCAAAGGAATTATCCTCCGATAACAAAGAGAAAGAAGCTTTCTGAGAAACTTCTTTGTGTTCTGTGAAATCATCTCATAGAGTTACAGCTTTCCCCACAAGAAGCCTTTCGCTAAGACAGTTCTTGTGGAATTGGCAAAGTGATATTTGGAAGCCCATAGAGGGCTATGGTGAAAAAGGAGATATCCTCCGATGAAATCTGGAAAGAAGCTTTCTGAGAAACTGCTTAGTGTTCTGTTCATTCATCTCACAGAGTTACATCCGTATTTCGTGGATCTCTTTGCTAGCCTTATTTCTGTGGAATCTGAGAACAGATATTTCGGATCCAATTGAAGACTATAGGGCCAAAGGAAATATCCTCCGATAACAAAGAGAAAGAAACTTTCTGAGAAACTTCTTTGTGTTCTGTGAAATCATCTCACAGAGTTACAGCTTTCACCTCAGGAAGCCTTTCGCTGAGACAGTTCTTGTGGAATTGGCAAAGTGATATTTGGAAGCCCATAGAGGGCTATGGTGAAAAAGGAAATATCCTCAGATGAAATCTGGAAAGAAGCTTTCTGAGAAACTGCTTAGTGTTCTGTTAATTCATCTCACAGAGTTACATCTGTATTTCATGGATCTCTTTGCTAGCCTTATTTCTGTGGAATCTGAGAAGAGATATTTCGGATCCCATTGAAGATTATAGGGCCAAAGGAAATATCCTCCGATTACAAAGAGAAAGAAGCTTTCTGAGAAACTTCTTTGTGTTCTGTGAAATCATCTCACAGAGTTACAGCTTTCCCCTCAAGAAGCCTTTCGCTAAGACAGTTCTTGTGGAATTGGCAAAGTGATATTTGGAAGCCCATAGAGGGCTATGGTGAAAAAGGAGATATCCTCATCTGAAATCTGGAAAGAAGCTTTCTGAGAAACTGCTGAGTGTTCTGTTAATTCATCTCACAGAGTTACATCTGTATTTCGTGGATCTCTTTGCTAGACTTATTTCTGTGGAATCTGAGAACAGATATTTCGGATCCCATTGAAGACTATAGGGCCAAAGGAAATATCCTCCGATAACAAAGAGAAAGAAGCTTTCTGAGAAACTTCTTTGTGTTCTGTGAAATCATCTCACAGAGCTACAGCTTTCCCCTCAAGAAGCCTTTCGCTAAGACAGTTCTTGTGGAATTGGCAAAGTGATATTTGGAAGCCCCTAGAGGGCTACGGTGAAAAAGGAAATATCCTCAGGTGAAATCTGGAAAGAAGCTTTCTGAGAAACTGCTTAGTGTTCTGTTAATTCATCTCACAGAATTACATCTATATTTTGTTGATCTCATTGCTAGCCTTATTTCTGTGGAATCTGAGAACAGGTATTTGGGATCCCTATGAAGACTATAGGGGCAAAGGAAATATCCTCCGATAACAAAGAGAAAGAAGCTTTCTGAGAAACTTCTTTGTGTTCTGTGAAATCATCTCACAGAGTTACAGCTTTCTCCTGTAGAAGCCTTTCGCTAAGACAGTTCTTGTGGCATTGGCAAACGATATTTGGAAGCCCATAGACGGCTATGGTGAAAAAGGAAATATCCTCAGATGAAATCTGGAAAGAAGCTTTGTGAGAAACTGCTTAGTGTTCTGTTAATTCATCTCACAGAGTTACACCTGTATTTCGTGGATCTCCTTGCTAGCCTTATTTCTGTGGAATCTGAGAACAGATATTTCGGATCCCATTGAAGACTATAGGGCCAAAGGAATTATCCTCCGATAACAAAGAGAAAGAAGCTTTCTGAGAAACTTCTTTGTGTTCTGTGAAATCATCTCATAGAGTTACAGCTTTCCCCACAAGAAGCCTTTCGCTAAGACAGTTCTTGTGGAATTGGCAAAGTGATATTTGGAAGCCCATAGAGGGCTATGGTGAAAAAGGAGATATCCTCCGATGAAATCTGGAAAGAAGCTTTCTGAGAAACTGCTTAGTGTTCTGTTCATTCATCTCACAGAGTTACATCCGTATTTCGTGGATCTCTTTGCTAGCCTTATTTCTGTGGAATCTGAGAACAGATATTTCGGATCCAATTGAAGACTATAGGGCCAAAGGAAATATCCTCCGATAACAAAGAGAAAGAAACTTTCTGAGAAACTTCTTTGTGTTCTGTGAAATCATCTCACAGAGTTACAGCTTTCACCTCAGGAAGCCTTTCGCTGAGACAGTTCTTGTGGAATTGGCAAAGTGATATTTGGAAGCCCATAGAGGGCTATGGTGAAAAAGGAAATATCCTCAGATGAAATCTGGAAAGAAGCTTTCTGAGAAACTGCTTAGTGTTCTGTTAATTCATCTCACAGAGTTACATCTGTATTTCATGGATCTCTTTGCTAGCCTTATTTCTGTGGAATCTGAGAAGAGATATTTCGGATCCCATTGAAGATTATAGGGCCAAAGGAAATATCCTCCGATTACAAAGAGAAAGAAGCTTTCTGAGAAACTTCTTTGTGTTCTGTGAAATCATCTCACAGAGTTACAGCTTTCCCCTCAAGAAGCCTTTCGCTAAGACAGTTCTTGTGGAATTGGCAAAGTGATATTTGGAAGCCCATAGAGGGCTATGGTGAAAAAGGAGATATCCTCATCTGAAATCTGGAAAGAAGCTTTCTGAGAAACTGCTTAGTGTTCTGTTAATTCATCTCATAGAGTTACATCTGTATTTCGTGGATCTCTTTGCTAGACTTATTTCTGTGGAATCTGAGAACAGATATTTCGGATCCCATTGAAGACTATAGGGCCAAAGGAAATATCCTCCGATAACAAAGAGAAAGAAGCTTTCTGAGAAACTTCTTTGTGTTCTGTGAAATCATCTCACAGAGTTACAGCTTTCCCCTCAAGAAGCCTTTCGCTAAGACAGTTCTTGTGGAATTGGCAAAGTGATATTTGGAAGCCCGTAGAGGGCTATGGTGAAAAGGGAAATATCCTCAGATGAAATCTGGAAAGAAGCTTTCTGAGAAAATGCTGAGTGTTCTGTTAATTCATCTCACAGAGTTACATCTGTATTTCGTGGATCTCTTTGCTTTCCTTATTTCTGTGGAATCTGAGAAGAGATATTTCGGATCCCATTGAAGACTATAGGGCCAAAGGAAATATCTTCCGATAACAAAGAGAAAGAAGATTTCTGAGAAACTCCTTTGTGTTCTGTGAAATCATCTCACAGAGTTACAGCCTTCACCTCAAGAAGCCTTTCGCTAAGACAGTTCTTGTGGAATTGGCAAAGTGATATTTGGAAGCCCTTAGAAGGCTAGGGTGAAAAAGGAAATATCCTCATCTGAAATCTGGAAAGAAGCTTTCTGAGAAACTGCTTAGTGTTCTGTTAATTCTTCTCACAGAGTTACATCTGTATTTCGTGGATCTCTTTGCTAGACTTATTTCTGTGGAATCTGAGAACAGATATTTCGGATCCCATTGAAGACTATAGGGCCAAAGGAAATATCCTCCGATAACAAAGAGAAAGAAGCTTTCTGAGAAACTTCTTTGTGTTCTGTGAAATCATCTCACAGAGTTACAGCTTTCCCCTCAAGAAGCCTTTCGCTAAGACAGTTCTTGTGGAATTGGCAAAGTGATATTTGGAAGCCCATAGAGGGCTACGGTGAAAAGGAAAATATCCTCAGATGAAATCTGGAAAGAAGCTTTCTGAGAAACTGCTTAGTGTTCTGTTAATTCATCTCACAGAGTTACATCTGTATTTCGTGGATCTCTTTGCTAGCCTTATTTCTGTGGAATCTGAGAATAGATATTTCGGATCCCATTGAAGACTATAGGGCCAAAGGAAATATCGTCCGATAACAAAGAGAAAGAAGCTTTCTGAGAAACTTCTTTGTGTTCTGTGAAATCATCTCACAGAGTTACAGCTTTCCCCTCAAGAAGCCTTTCGCTAAGACAGTTCTTGTGGAATTGGCAAAGTGATTTTTGGAAGCCCATAGAGGGCTATGGTGAAAAAGGAAATATCCTCAGGTGAAATCTGGAAAGAAGCTTTCTGAGAAACTGCTTAGTGTTCTGTTAATTCATCTCACAGAATTACATCTATATTTTGTTGATCTCATTGCTAGCCTTATTTCTGTGGAATCTGAGAACAGGTATTTGGGATCCCTACGAAGACTATAGGGGCAAGGGAAATATCCTCCGATAACAAAGAGGAAGAAGCTTTCTGAGAAACTTCTTTGTGTTCTGTGAAATCATCTCACAGAGTTACAGCTTTCTCCTGTAGAAGCCTTTCGCTAAGACAGTTCTTGTGGCATTGTCAAAGCGATATTTGGAAGCCCATAGACGGCTATGGTGAAAAAGGAAATATCCTCAGATGAAATCTGGAAAGAAGCTTTGTGAGAAACTGCTTAGTGTTCTGTTAATTCATCTCACAGTGTTACACCTGTATTTCGTGGATCTCCTTGCTAGCCTTATTTCTGTGGAATCTGAGAACAGATATTTCGGATCCCATTGAAGACTATAGGGCCAAAGGAATTATCCTCCGATAACAAAGAGAAAGAAGCTTTCTGAGAAACTTCTTTGTGTTCTGTGAAATCATCTCATAGAGTTACAGCTTTCCCCACAAGAAGCCTTTCGCTAAGACAATTCTTGTGGAATTGGCAAAGTGATATTTGGAAGCCCATAGAGGGCTATGGTGAAAAAGGAGATATCCTCCTATGAAATCTGGAAAGAAGCTTTCTGAGAAACTGCTTAGTGTTCTGTTCATTCATCTCACAGAGTTACATCCGTATTTCGTGGATCTCTTTGCTAGCCTTATTTCTGTGGAATCTGAGAACAGATATTTCGGATCCAATTGAAGACTATAGGGCCAAAGGAAATATCCTCCGATAACAAAGAGAAAGAAACTTTCTGAGAAACTTCTTTGTGTTCTGTGAAATCATCTCACAGAGTTACGGCTTTCACTTCAGGAAGCCTTTCGCTGAGACAGTTCTTGTGGAATTGGCAAAGTGATATTAGGAAGCCCATAGAGGGCTATGGTGAAAAAGGAAATATCCTCAGATGAAATCTGGAAAGAAGCTTTCTGAGAAACTGCTTAGTGTTCTGTTAATTCATCTCACAGAGTTACATCTGTATTTCATGGATCTCTTTGCTAGCCTTATTTCTGTGGAATCTGAGAAGAGATATTTCGGATCCCATTGAAGACTATAGGGCCAAAGGAAATATCCTCCGATAACAAAGAGAAAGAAGCTTTCTGAGAAACTTCTTTGTGTTATGTGAAATCATCTCACAGAGTTACAGCTTTCCCCTCAAGAAGCCTTTCGCTAAGACAGTTCTTGTGGAATTGGCAAAGTGATATTTGGAAGCCCATAGAGGGCTATGGTGAAAAAGGAGATATCCTCATCTGAAATCTGGAAAGAAGCTTTCTGAGAAACTGCTGAGTGTTCTGTTAATTCATCTCACAGAGTTACATCTGTATTTCGTGGATCTCTTTGCTAGACTTATTTCTGTGGAATCTGAGAACAGATATTTCGGATCCCATTGAAGACTATAGGGCCAAAGGAAATATCCTCCGATAACAAAGAGAAAGAAGCTTTCTGAGAAACTTCTTTGTGTTCTGTGAAATCATCTCACAGAGCTACAGCTTTCCCCTCAAGAAGCCTTTCGCTAAGACAGTTCTTGTGGAATTGGCAAAGTGATATTTGGAAGCCCCTAGAGGGCTACGGTGAAAAAGGAAATATCCTCAGGTGAAATCTGGAAAGAAGCTTTCTGAGAAACTGCTTAGTGTTCTGTTAATTCATCTCACAGAATTACATCTATATTTTGTTGATCTCATTGCTAGCCTTATTTCTGTGGAATCTGAGAACAGGTATTTGGGATCCCTATGAAGACTATAGGGGCAAAGGAAATATCCTCCGATAACAAAGAGAAAGAAGCTTTCTGAGAAACTTCTTTGTGTTCTGTGAAATCATCTCACAGAGTTACAGCTTTCTCCTGTAGAAGCCTTTCGCTAAGACAGTTCTTGTGGCATTGGCAAACGATATTTGGAAGCCCATAGACGGCTATGGTGAAAAAGGAAATATCCTCAGATGAAATCTGGAAAGAAGCTTTGTGAGAAACTGCTTAGTGTTCTGTTAATTCATCTCACAGAGTTACACCTGTATTTCGTGGATCTCCTTGCTAGCCTTATTTCTGTGGAATCTGAGAACAGATATTTCGGATCCCATTGAAGACTATAGGGCCAAAGGAATTATCCTCCGATAACAAAGAGAAAGAAGCTTTCTGAGAAACTTCTTTGTGTTCTGTGAAATCATCTCATAGAGTTACAGCTTTCCCCACAAGAAGCCTTTCGCTAAGACAGTTCTTGTGGAATTGGCAAAGTGATATTTGGAAGCCCATAGAGGGCTATGGTGAAAAAGGAGATATCCTCCGATGAAATCTGGAAAGAAGCTTTCTGAGAAACTGCTTAGTGTTCTGTTCATTCATCTCACAGAGTTACATCCGTATTTCGTGGATCTCTTTGCTAGCCTTATTTCTGTGGAATCTGAGAACAGATATTTCGGATCCAATTGAAGACTATAGGGCCAAAGGAAATATCCTCCGATAACAAAGAGAAAGAAACTTTCTGAGAAACTTCTTTGTGTTCTGTGAAATCATCTCACAGAGTTACAGCTTTCACCTCAGGAAGCCTTTCGCTGAGACAGTTCTTGTGGAATTGGCAAAGTGATATTTGGAAGCCCATAGAGGGCTATGGTGAAAAAGGAAATATCCTCAGATGAAATCTGGAAAGAAGCTTTCTGAGAAACTGCTTAGTGTTCTGTTAATTCATCTCACAGAGTTACATCTGTATTTCATGGATCTCTTTGCTAGCCTTATTTCTGTGGAATCTGAGAAGAGATATTTCGGATCCCATTGAAGATTATAGGGCCAAAGGAAATATCCTCCGATTACAAAGAGAAAGAAGCTTTCTGAGAAACTTCTTTGTGTTCTGTGAAATCATCTCACAGAGTTACAGCTTTCCCCTCAAGAAGCCTTTCGCTAAGACAGTTCTTGTGGAATTGGCAAAGTGATATTTGGAAGCCCATAGAGGGCTATGGTGAAAAAGGAGATATCCTCATCTGAAATCTGGAAAGAAGCTTTCTGAGAAACTGCTGAGTGTTCTGTTAATTCATCTCACAGAGTTACATCTGTATTTCGTGGATCTCTTTGCTAGACTTATTTCTGTGGAATCTGAGAACAGATATTTCGGATCCCATTGAAGACTATAGGGCCAAAGGAAATATCCTCCGATAACAAAGAGAAAGAAGCTTTCTGAGAAACTTCTTTGTGTTCTGTGAAATCATCTCACAGAGCTACAGCTTTCCCCTCAAGAAGCCTTTCGCTAAGACAGTTCTTGTGGAATTGGCAAAGTGATATTTGGAAGCCCCTAGAGGGCTACGGTGAAAAAGGAAATATCCTCAGGTGAAATCTGGAAAGAAGCTTTCTGAGAAACTGCTTAGTGTTCTGTTAATTCATCTCACAGAATTACATCTATATTTTGTTGATCTCATTGCTAGCCTTATTTCTGTGGAATCTGAGAACAGGTATTTGGGATCCCTATGAAGACTATAGGGGCAAAGGAAATATCCTCCGATAACAAAGAGAAAGAAGCTTTCTGAGAAACTTCTTTGTGTTCTGTGAAATCATCTCACAGAGTTACAGCTTTCTCCTGTAGAAGCCTTTCGCTAAGACAGTTCTTGTGGCATTGGCAAACGATATTTGGAAGCCCATAGACGGCTATGGTGAAAAAGGAAATATCCTCAGATGAAATCTGGAAAGAAGCTTTGTGAGAAACTGCTTAGTGTTCTGTTAATTCATCTCACAGAGTTACACCTGTATTTCGTGGATCTCCTTGCTAGCCTTATTTCTGTGGAATCTGAGAACAGATATTTCGGATCCCATTGAAGACTATAGGGCCAAAGGAATTATCCTCCGATAACAAAGAGAAAGAAGCTTTCTGAGAAACTTCTTTGTGTTCTGTGAAATCATCTCATAGAGTTACAGCTTTCCCCACAAGAAGCCTTTCGCTAAGACAGTTCTTGTGGAATTGGCAAAGTGATATTTGGAAGCCCATAGAGGGCTATGGTGAAAAAGGAGATATCCTCCGATGAAATCTGGAAAGAAGCTTTCTGAGAAACTGCTTAGTGTTCTGTTCATTCATCTCACAGAGTTACATCCGTATTTCGTGGATCTCTTTGCTAGCCTTATTTCTGTGGAATCTGAGAACAGATATTTCGGATCCAATTGAAGACTATAGGGCCAAAGGAAATATCCTCCGATAACAAAGAGAAAGAAACTTTCTGAGAAACTTCTTTGTGTTCTGTGAAATCATCTCACAGAGTTACAGCTTTCACCTCAGGAAGCCTTTCGCTGAGACAGTTCTTGTGGAATTGGCAAAGTGATATTTGGAAGCCCATAGAGGGCTATGGTGAAAAAGGAAATATCCTCAGATGAAATCTGGAAAGAAGCTTTCTGAGAAACTGCTTAGTGTTCTGTTAATTCATCTCACAGAGTTACATCTGTATTTCATGGATCTCTTTGCTAGCCTTATTTCTGTGGAATCTGAGAAGAGATATTTCGGATCCCATTGAAGATTATAGGGCCAAAGGAAATATCCTCCGATTACAAAGAGAAAGAAGCTTTCTGAGAAACTTCTTTGTGTTCTGTGAAATCATCTCACAGAGTTACAGCTTTCCCCTCAAGAAGCCTTTCGCTAAGACAGTTCTTGTGGAATTGGCAAAGTGATATTTGGAAGCCCATAGAGGGCTATGGTGAAAAAGGAGATATCCTCATCTGAAATCTGGAAAGAAGCTTTCTGAGAAACTGCTTAGTGTTCTGTTAATTCATCTCATAGAGTTACATCTGTATTTCGTGGATCTCTTTGCTAGACTTATTTCTGTGGAATCTGAGAACAGATATTTCGGATCCCATTGAAGACTATAGGGCCAAAGGAAATATCCTCCGATAACAAAGAGAAAGAAGCTTTCTGAGAAACTTCTTTGTGTTCTGTGAAATCATCTCACAGAGTTACAGCTTTCCCCTCAAGAAGCCTTTCGCTAAGACAGTTCTTGTGGAATTGGCAAAGTGATATTTGGAAGCCCGTAGAGGGCTATGGTGAAAAGGGAAATATCCTCAGATGAAATCTGGAAAGAAGCTTTCTGAGAAAATGCTGAGTGTTCTGTTAATTCATCTCACAGAGTTACATCTGTATTTCGTGGATCTCTTTGCTTTCCTTATTTCTGTGGAATCTGAGAAGAGATATTTCGGATCCCATTGAAGACTATAGGGCCAAAGGAAATATCTTCCGATAACAAAGAGAAAGAAGATTTCTGAGAAACTCCTTTGTGTTCTGTGAAATCATCTCACAGAGTTACAGCCTTCACCTCAAGAAGCCGTTCGCTAAGACAGTTCTTGTGGAATTGGCAAAGTGATATTTGGAAGCCCTTAGAAGGCTAGGGTGAAAAAGGAAATATCCTCATCTGAAATCTGGAAAGAAGCTTTCTGAGAAACTGCTTAGTGTTCTGTTAATTCTTCTCACAGAGTTACATCTGTATTTCGTGGATCTCTTTGCTAGACTTATTTCTGTGGAATCTGAGAACAGATATTTCGGATCCCATTGAAGACTATAGGGCCAAAGGAAATATCCTCCGATAACAAAGAGAAAGAAGCTTTCTGAGAAACTTCTTTGTGTTCTGTGAAATCATCTCACAGAGTTACAGCTTTCCCCTCAAGAAGCCTTTCGCTAAGACAGTTCTTGTGGAATTGGCAAAGTGATATTTGGAAGCCCATAGAGGGCTATGGTGAAAAAGGAGATATCCTCAGATGAAATCTGGAAAGAAGCTTTCTCAGAAACTGCTTAGTGTTCTGTTAATTCATCTCACAGAGTTTCATCTGTATTTCGTGGACTTCTTTGCTAGCCTTATTTCTGTGGAATCTGAGAACAGATATTTCGGATCCTATTGAAGACTATAGGGCCAAAGGAAATATCCTCCGATAACAAAGAGAAAGAATCTTTCTGAGAAACGTCTTTGTGTTCTGTGAAATCATCTCACAGAGTTACAGCTTTCCCCTCAAGAAGCCTTTCGCTGAGACAGTTCTTGTGGAATTGGCAAAGTGATATTTGGAAGCCCATAGAGGGCTATGGTGAAAAAGGAAATATCCTCAGATGAAATATGGAAAGAAGCTTTCTGAGAAACTGCTGAGTGTTCTGTTAATTCATCTCACAGAGTTACATGTGTATTTCGTGGATCTCTTTGCTAGCCTTATTTCTGTGGAATCTGAGAACAGATATTTCGGATCCCATTGAAGACTATAGGGCCAACGGAAATATCCTCCGATAACAAAGAGAAAGAAGCTTTCCGAGAAACTTCTTTGTGTTCTGTGAAATTACCTCACAGAGTTACAGCTTTCCCCTCAAGAAACTTTTCGCTAAGACAGTTCTTGTGGAATTGGCAAAGTGATATTTGGAAGCCCATAGAGGGCTATGGTGAAAAAGGAAATATCCTCAGATGAAATCTGGAAAGAAGGTTTCTGAGAAACTGCTTAGTGTTCTGTTAATTCATCTCCCAGAGTTACATCTGTATTTCGTGGATCTCTTTGCTAGCCTTATTTCTGTGGAATCTGAGAACAGATATTTCAGATCCCATTGAAGACTATAGGGCCAAAGGAAATATCCTCCGATAACAAAGAGAAAGAAGTTTTCTGAGAAACTTCTTTGTGTTCTGTGAAATCATCTCACAGAGTTACAGCTTTCCCCTCAAGAAGCCTTTCTCTGAGACAGTTCTTGTGGAATTGGCAAAGTGATATTTAGAAGCCCATAGGGGACTCAGGTGAAAAAGGAAATATCCTCAGATGAAAACTGGAAAGAAGCTTTCTGAGAAACTGCTGAATGTTCTGTTAGTTCTTCACACAGAGTTACATCTGTATTTCTTGGATCTCTTTGTTAGCCTTATTTCTCTGGAATATGCGAACAGATATTTCGGTTCCCTCTAAAGACTATAGGGCCAAAGGAAATAACCTCCGATAACAAAGAGAAAGAAGCTTCTTGAGAATCTTCTTTGTGTTCTGTGAAATCATCTCACAGAGTTACAGCTTTCTCCTCAAGAAGCCTTTCGCTAAGACAGTTCTTGTGGAATTGGCAAAGTGATATTTGGAAGCCCCTAGAGGGCTACGGTGAAAAAGGAAATATCCTCAGGTGAAATCTGGAAAGAAGCTTTCTGAGAAACTGCTTAGTGTTCTGTTAATTCATCTCACAGAATTACATCTATATTTTGTTGATCTCATTGCTAGCCTTATTTCTGTGGAATCTGAGAACAGGTATATCGGATCCCTATGAAGACTATAGGGGCAAAGGAAATATCCTCCGATAACAAAGAGAAAGAAGCTTTCTGAGAAACTTCTTTGTGTTCTGTGAAATCATCTCACAGAATTACAGCTTTCTCCTCAAGCAGCCTTTCGCTAAGACAGTTCTTGTGGAATTGGCAAAGTGATATTTGGAAGCCCATAGAGGGCTAGGGTGAAAAAGGAAATATCCTCAGTTGATATCTGGAAAGAAGATTTCTGAGAAACTGCTTAGTGTTCTGTTAATTCATCTCACAGAGTTACACCACTATTTTGTTGGTCTCTTTGCTAGCCTTATTTCTGTGGAATCTGAGAACAGATATTTCGGATCCCATTGAAGACTATAGGGCCAAAGGAAATATCCTCCGATAACAAAGAGAAAGAAGCTTTCTGAGAAACTTCTTTGTGTTCTGTGAAATCATCTCACAGAGTTACAGCTTTCCCCTCAAGAAGCCTTTCGCTAAGACAGTTCTTGTGGAATTGGAAAGTGATATTTGGAAGCCCATAGAGGGTTATGGTGAAAAAGGAGATATCGTCAGATGAAATCTGGAAAGAAGCTTTCTGAGAAACTGCTTAGTGTTCTGTTAATTCATCTCACAGAGTTACATCTGTATTTCTTGGATTTCTTTGCTAGCCTTATTTCTGTGGAATCTGAGAACAGATATTTCGGATCCTATTGAAGACTGTAGGGCCAAAGGAAATATCCTCCGATAACAAAGAGAAAGAAGCTTTCTGAGAAACGTCTTTGTGTTCTGTGAAATCATCTCACAGAGTTACAGCTTTCTCCTCAAGAAGCCTTTCGCTGAGACAGTTCTTGTGGAATTGGCAAAGTGATATTTGGAATCCCATAGAGGGCTATGGTGAAAAAGGAAATATCCTCAGATGAAATCTGGAAAGAAGCTTTCTGAGAAACTGCTGAGTGTTCTGTTAATTCATCTCACAGAGTTACATCTGTATTTCGTGGATATCTTTGCTAGCCTTATTTCTGTGGAATCTGAGAACAGATATTTCGGATCCCATTGAAGACTATAGGGCCAAAGGAAATATCCTCCGATAATAAAGAGAAAGAAGCTTTCCGAGAAAATTCTTTGTGTTCTGTGAAAACGTCTCACAGAGTTACAGCTTTCCCCTCAAGAAACCTTTCGCTAAGACAGTTCTTGTGGAATTGGCAAAGTGATATTTGGAAGCCCATAGAGGGCTATGGTGAAAAAGGAAATATCCTCAGATTAAATCTGGAAAGAAGCTTTCTGAGAAACTGCTTAGTGTTCTGTTAATTCATCTCACAGAGTTACATCTGTATTTCGTGGATCTCTTTGGTAGCCTTATTTCTGTGGAATCTGAGAACAGATATTTCGGATCCCATTGAAGACTATAGGGCCAAAGGAAATATCCTCCGATAACAAAGAGAAAGAAGTTTTCTGAGAAACTTCTTTGTGTTCTGTGAAATCATCTCACAGAGTTACAGCTTTCCCTCAAGAAGCCTTTCTCTGAGACAGTTCTTGTGGAATTGGCAAAGTGATATTTGGAAGCCCATAGAGGGCTCAGGTGAAAAAGGAAATATCCTCAGATGAAATCTGGAAAGAAGCTTTCTGAGAAACTTCTCTGTGATGTGTGACTTCCACTCACAGAGTTACATCCGTATTTCGTGGATCTCTTTGCTAGCCTTATTTCTGTGGAATCTGAGAACAGATATTTCGGATCCCATTGAAGACTATAGGACCAAAGGAAATATCCTCCGACAACAAAGAGGAAGAAGCTTTCTGAGAAACTTCTTTGTGTTCTGTGAAATCATCTCACAGAGTTACAGCTTTCTCCTGTAGAAGCCTTTCGCTAAGACAGTTCTTGTGGCATTGGCAAAGCGATATTTGGAAGCCCATAGACGGCTATGGTGAAAAAGGAAATATCCTCAGATGAAATCTGGAAAGAAGCTTTGTGAGAAACTGCTTAGTGTTCTGTTAATTCATCTCACAGAGTTACACCTGTATTTCGTGGATCTCCTTGCTAGCCTTATTTCTGTGGAATCTGAGAACAGATATTTCGGATCCCATTGAAGACTATAGGGCCAAAGGAATTATCCTCCGATAACAAAGAGAAAGAAGCTTTGTGAGAAACTTCTTTGTGTTCTGTGAAATCATCTCATAGAGTTACAGCTTTCCCCACAAGAAGCCTTTCGCTAAGACAGTTCTTGTGGAATTGGCAAAGTGATATTTGGAAGCCCATAGAGGGCTATGATGAAAAAGGAGATATCCTCCGATGAAATCTGGAAAGAAGCTTTCTGAGAAACTGCTTAGTGTTCTGTTCATTCATCTCACAGAGTTACATCCGTATTTCGTGGATCTCTTTGCTAGCCTTATTTCTGTGGAATCTGAGAACAGATATTTCGGATCCAATTGAAGACTATAGGGCCAAAGGAAATATCCTCCGATAGCAAAGAGAAAGAAACTTTCTGAGAAACTTCTTTGTGTTCTGTGAAATCATCTCACAGAGTTACGGCTTTCACCTCAGGAAGGCTTTCGCTGAGACAGTTCTTGTGGAATTGGCAAAGTGATATTTGGAAGCCCATAGAGGGCTATGGTGAAAAAGGAAATATCCTCAGATGAAATCTGGAAAGAAGCTTTCTGAGAAACTGCTTAGTGTTCTGTTAATTCATCTCACAGAGTTACATCTGTATTTCATGGATCTCTTTGCTAGCCTTATTTCTGTGGAATCTGAGAAGAGATATTTCGGATCCCTTTGAAGACTATAGGGCCAAAGGAAATATCCTCCGATAACAAAGAGAAAGAAGCTTTCTGAGAAACTTCTTTGTGTTCTGTGAAATCATCTCACAGAGTTACAGCTTTCCCCTCAAGAAGCCTTTCGCTAAGACAGTTCTTGTGGAATTGGCAAAGTGATATTTGGAAGCCCATAGAGGGCTATGGTGAAAAAGGAGATATCCTCAGATGAAATCTGGAAAGAAGCTTTCTCAGAAACTGCTTAGTGTTCTGTTAATTCATCTCACAGAGTTTCATCTGTATTTCGTGGATTTCTTTGCTAGCCTTATTTCTGTGGAATCTGAGAACAGATATTTCGGATCCTATTGAAGACTATAGGGCCAAAGGAAATATCCTCCGATAACAAAGAGAAGGAATCTTTCTGAGAAACGTCTTTGTGTTCTGTGAAATCATCTCACAGAGTTACAGCTTTCCCCTCAAGACGCCTTTCGCTGAGACAGTTCTTGTGGAATTGTCAAAGTGATATTTGGAAGCCCATAGAGGGCTATGGTGAAAAAGGAAATATCCTCAGATGAAATATGGAAAGAAGCTTTCTGAGAAACTGCTGAGTGTTCTGTTAGTTAATCTCACAGAGTTACATCTGTATTTCGTGGATCTCTTTGCTACCCTTATTTCTGTGGAATCTGAGAACAGATATTTCGGATCCCATTGAAGACTATAGGGCCAAAGGAAATATCCCCCGATAACAAAGAGAAAGAAGCTTTCTGAGAAACTTCTTTGTGTTCTGTGAAATCATCTCACAGAGTTACAGCTTTCCCCTCAAAAAGCCTTTCGCTAAGACAGTTCTTGTGGAATTGGCAAAGTGATATTTGGAAGCCCATACAGGGCTATGGTGAAAAAGGAAATATCCTCATCTGAAATCTGGAAAGAAGCTTTGTGAGAAACTGCTTAGTGTTCTGTTAATTCATCTCACAGAGTTACATCTGTATTTCGTGGATCTCTTTGCTAGCCTTATTTCTGTGGAATCTGAGAAAAGATATTTCGGATCCCATTGAAGACTATAGGGCCAAAGGAAATATCCTCCGATAACAAAGAGAAAGAAGCTTTCTGAGAAACTTCTTTGTGTTCTGTGAAATCATCTCACAGAGTTACAGCTTTCCCCTCAAGAAGCCTTTCGCTGAGACAGTTCTTGTGGAATTGGCAAAGTGATATTTCGAAGCCTATAGAGGGCTATGGTGAAAAAGGAAATATCCTCAGATGAAATATGGAAAGAAGCTTTCTGAGAAACTGCTGAGTGTTCTGTTAATTCATCTCACAGAGTTACATCTGTATTTCGTGGATCTCTTTGCTAGCCTTATTTCTGTGGAATCTGAGAACAGATATTTCGGATCCCATTGAAGACTATAGGGCCAAAGGAAATATCCTCCGATAATAAAGAGAAAGAAGCTTTCCGAGAAAATTCTTTGTGTTCTGTGAAATCATCTCACAGAGTTACAGCTTTCCCCTCGAGAAACCTTTCGCTAAGACAGTTCTTGTGGAATTGGCAAAGTGATATTTGGAAGCCCATAGAGGGCTATGGTGAAAAAGGAAATATCCTCAGATGAAATCTGGAAAGAAGCTTTCTGAGAAACTGCTTAGTGTTCTGTTAATTCATCTCACAGAGTTACATCTGTATTTCGTGGATCTCTTTGGTAGCCTTATTTCTGTGGAATCTGAGAACAGATATTTCGGATCCCATTGAAGACTATAGGGCCAAAGGAAATATCCTCCGATAACAAAGAGAAAGAAGTTTTCTGAGAAACTTCTTTGTGTTCTGTGAAATCATCTCACAGAGTTACAGCTTTCCCCTCAAGAAGCCTTTCGCTGAGAGAGTTCTTGTGGAATTGGCAAAGTGATATTTGGAAGCCCATAGAGGGCTATGGTGAAAAAGGAGATATCCTCAGATGAAATCTGGAAAGAAGCTTTCTGAGAAACTGCTGAGTGTTCTGTTAGTTCTTCTCACAGAGTTACATCTTTAATTTGTGGATCTCTTTGTTAGCCTTATTTCTCTGGAGTATGAGAACAGATATTTCGGTTCCCTCTAAAGACTATAGGGCCAAAGGAAATAACCTCCGATAACAAAGAGAAAGAAGCTTCTTGAGAATCTTCTTTGTGTTCTGTGAAATCATCTCACAGAGTTACAGCTTTCCCCTCAAGAAGCCTTTCGCTAAGACAGTTCTTGTGGAATTGGCAAAGTGATATTTGGAAGCCCCTAGAGGGCTACGGTGAAAAAAGGAAATATCCTCAGGTGAAATCTGGAAAGAAGCTTCCTGAGAAACTGCTTAGTGTTCTGTTAATTCATCTCACAGAATTACATCTATATTTTGTTGATCTCATTGCTAGCCTTATTTCTGTGGAATCTCAGAACAGGTATTTGGGATCCCTATGAAGACTATAGGGGCAAAGGAAATATCCTCCGATAATAAAGAGAAAGAAGCTTTCCGAGAAAATTCTTTGTGTTCTGTGAAATCATCTCACAGAGTTACAGCTTTCCCCTCGAGAAACCTTTCGCTAAGACAGTTCTTGTGGAATTGGCAAAGTGATATTTGGAAGCCCATAGAGGGCTATGGTGAAAAAGGAAATATCCTCAGATGAAATCTGGAAAGAAGCTTTCTGAGAAACTGCTTAGTGTTCTGTTAATTCATCTCACAGAGTTACATCTGTATTTCGTGGATCTCTTTGGTAGCCTTATTTCTGTGGAATCTGAGAACAGATATTTCGGATCCCATTGAAGACTATAGGGCCAAAGGAAATATCCTCCGATAACAAAGAGAAAGAAGTTTTCTGAGAAACTTCTTTGTGTTCTGTGAAATCATCTCACAGAGTTACAGCTTTCCCCTCAAGAAGCCTTTCGCTGAGAGAGTTCTTGTGGAATTGGCAAAGTGATATTTGGAAGCCCATAGAGGGCTATGGTGAAAAAGGAGATATCCTCAGATGAAATCTGGAAAGAAGCTTTCTGAGAAACTGCTGAGTGTTCTGTTAGTTCTTCTCACAGAGTTACATCTTTAATTTGTGGATCTCTTTGTTAGCCTTATTTCTCTGGAGTATGAGAACAGATATTTCGGTTCCCTCTAAAGACTATAGGGCCAAAGGAAATAACCTCCGATAACAAAGAGAAAGAAGCTTCTTGAGAATCTTCTTTGTGTTCTGTGAAATCATCTCACAGAGTTACAGCTTTCCCCTCAAGAAGCCTTTCGCTAAGACAGTTCTTGTGGAATTGCCAAAGTGATATTTGGAAGCCCCTAGAGGGCTACGGTGAAAAAAGGAAATATCCTCAGGTGAAATCTGGAAAGAAGCTTCCTGAGAAACTGCTTAGTGTTCTGTTAATTCATCTCACAGAATTACATCTATATTTTGTTCATCTCATTGCTAGCCTTATTTCTGTGGAATCTCAGAACAGGTATTTGGGATCCTTATGAAGACTATAGGGGCAAAGGAAATATCCTCCGATAACAAAGAGAAAGAAGCTTTCTGAGAAACTTCTTAGTGTTCTGTGAAATCATCTCACAGAGTTACAGCTTTCTCCTGTAGAAGCCTTTCGCTAAGACAGTTCTTGTGGCATTGGCAAAGCGATATTTGGAAGCCCATAGACGGCTATGGTGAAAAAGGAAATATCCTCAGATGAAATCTGGAAAGAAGCTTTCTCAGAAACTGCTTAGTGTTCTGTTAATTCATCTCACAGAGTTTCATCTGTATTTCGTGGATTTCTTTGCTAGCCTTATTTCTGTGGAATCTGAGAACAGATATTTCGGATCCTATTGAAGACTATAGGGCCAAAGGAAATATCCTCCGATAACAAAGAGAAAGAATCTTTCTGAGAAACGTCTTTGTGTTCTGTGAAATCATCTCACAGAGTTACAGCTTTCCCCTCAAGAAGCCTTTCGCTGAGACAGTTCTTGTGGAATTGGCAAAGTGATATTTGGAAGCCCATAGAGGGCTATGGTGAAAAAGGAAATATCCTCAGATGAAATATGGAAAGAAGCTTTCTGAGAAACTGCTGAGTGTTCTGTTAATTAATCTCACAGAGTTACATCTGTATTTCGTGGATCTCTTTGCTAGCCTTATTTCTGTGGAATCTGAGAACAGATATTTCGGATCCCTTTGAAGACTATAGGGCCAAAGGAAATATCCTCCGATAACAAAGAGAAAGAAGCTTTCCGAGAAACTTCTTTGTGTTCTGTGAAATCATCTCACAGAGTTACAGCTTTCCCCTCAAGAAACATTTCGCTAAGACAGTTCTTGTGGAATTGGCAAAGTGATATTTGGAAGCCCATAGAGGGCTATGGTGAAAAAGGAAATATCCTCAAATGAAATCTGGAAAGAAGCTTTCTGAGAAACTGCTTAGTGTTCTGTTAATTCATCTCCCAGAGTTACATCTGTATTTCGTGGATCTCTTTGCTAGCCTTATTTCTGTGGAATCTGAGAACAGATATTTCGGATCCCTTTGAAGACTATAGGGCCAAAGGAAATATCCTCCGATAACAAAGAGAAAGAAGCTTTGTGAGAAACTTCTTTGTGTTCTGTGAAATCATCTCACAGAGTTACAGCTTTCCCCTCAAGAAGCCTTTCTCTGAGACAGTTCTTGTGAAATTGGCAAAGTGATATTTGGAAGCCCATAGAGGACTCAGGTGAAAAAGGAAATATCCTCAGATGAAAACTGGAAAGAAGCTTTCTGAGAAACTGCTGAGTGTTCTGTTAGTTCTTCACACAGAGGTACATCTGTATTTCTTGGATCTCTTTGTTAGCCTTATTTCTCTGGAATATGCGAACAGATATTTCGGTTGCCTCTAAAGAGTATAGGGCCAAAGGAAATAACCTCCGATAACAAAGAGAAAGAAGGTTCTTGAGAATCTTCTTTGTGTTCTGTGAAATCATCTCACAGAGTTACAGCTTTCCCCTCAAGAAGCCTTTCGCTAAGACAGTTCTTGTGGAATTGGCAAAATGATATTTGGAAGCCCCTAGAGGGCTACGGTGAAAAAGGAAATATCCTCAGGTGAAATCTGGAAAGAAGCTTTCTGAAAAACTGCTTAGTGTTCTGTTAATTCATCTCACAGAATTACATCTATATTTTGTTGATCTCATTGCTAGCCTTATTTCTGTGGAATCTGAGAACAGGTATTTCAGATCCCTATGAAGACTATAGGGGCAAAGGAAATATCCTCCGATAAGAAAGAGAAAGAAGCTTTCTGAGAAACTTCTTTGTGTTCTGTGAAATCATCTCACAGAGTTACAGCTTTCTCCTCAAGAAGCCTTTCGCTAAGACAGTTCTTGTGGAATTGGCAAATTGATATTTGGAAGCCCATAGAGGGCTAGGGTGAAAAAGGAAATATCCTCAGTTGAAATCTGGAAAGAAGATTTCTGAGAAATTGCTTAGTGTTCTGTTAATTCATCTCACAGAGTTACACCACTATTTTGTTGTTCTCTTTGCTAGCCTTATTTCTGTGGAATCTGAGAACAGATATTTCGGATCCCATTGAAGACTATAGGGCCAAAGGAAATATCCTCCGATAACAAAGAGAAAGAAGCTTTCTGAGAAACTTCTTTGTGTTCTGTGAAATCATCTCACAGAGTTACAGCTTTCCCCTCAAGAAGCCTTTCGCTAACACAGTTCTTGTGGAATTGGCAAAGTGATATTTGGAAGCCCATAGAGGGCTATGGTGAAAAAGGAGATATCCTCAGATGAAATCTGGAAAGAAGCTTTCTGAGAAACTGCTTAGTGTTCTGTTAATTCATCTCACAGAGTTACATCTGTATTTCTTGGATTTCTTTGCTAGCCTTATTTCTGTGAAATCTGAGAACAGATATTTCGGATCCTATTGAAGACTATAGGGCCAAAGGAAATGTCCTCCGATAACAAAGAGAAAGAAGCTTTCTGAGAAACGTCTTTGTGTTCTGTGAAATCATCTCACAGAGTTACAGCTTTCCCCTCAAGAAGCCTTTCGCTGAGACAGTTCTTGTGGAATTGGCAAAGTGATATTTCGAAGCCCATAGAGGGCTATGGTGAAAAAGGAAATATCCTCAGATGAAATATGGAAAGAAGCTTTCTGAGAAACTGCTGAGTGTTCTGTTAATTCATCTCACAGAGTTACATCTGTATTTCGTGGATCTCTTTGCTAGCCTTATTTCTGTGGAATCTGAGAACAGATATTTCGGATCCCATTGAAGACTATAGGGCCAAAGGAAATATCCTCCGATAATAAAGAGAAAAAAGCTTTCCGAGAAAATTCTTTGTGTTCTGTGAAATCATCTCACAGAGTTACAGCTTTCCCCTCAAGAAACCTTTCGCTAAGACAGTTCTTGTGGAATTGGCAAAGTGATATTTGGAAGCCCATAGAGGGCTATGGTGAAAAAGGAAATATCCTCAGATGAAATCTGGAAAGAAGCTTTCTGAGAAACTGCTTAGTGTTCTGTTAATTCATCTCACAGAGTTACATCTGTATTTCGTGGATCTCTTTGGTAGCCTTATTTCTGTGGAATCTGAGAACAGATATTTCGGATCCCATTGAAGACTATAGGGCCAAAGTAAATATCCTCCGATAACAAAGAGAAAGAAGTTTTCTGAGAAACTTCTTTGTGTTCTGTGAAATCATCTCACAGAGTTACAGCTTTCCCCTCAAGAAGCCTTTCTCTGAGACAGTTCTTGTGGAATTGGCAAAGTGATATTTGGAAGCCCATAGAGGGCTCAGGTGAAAAAGGAAATATCCTCAGATGAAAACTGGAAAGAAGCTTTCTGAGAAACTGCTGAGTGTTCTGTTAGTTCTTCTCACAGAGTTACATCTGTATTTCGTGGATCTCTTTGTTAGCCTTATTTCTCTGGAATACGCGAACAGATATTTAGGTTCCCTCTAAAGACTATAGGGCCAAAGGAAATAACCTCCGATAACAAAGAGAAAGAAGCTTCTTGAGAATCTTCTTTGTGTTCTGTGAAATCATCTCACAGAGTTACAGCTTTCTCCTCAAGAAGCCTGTCGCTAAGACAGTTCTTGTGGAATTGTTAAAGTGATATTTGGAAGCCCCTAGAGGGCTATGGTGAAAAAGGAAATATCCTCAGGTGAAATCTGGAAAGAAGCTTTCTGAGAAACTGCTTATTGTTCTGTTAATTCATCTCACAGAATTACATCTATATTTTCTTGATCTCATTGCTAGCCTTATTTCTGTGGAATCTGAGAAAAGGTATTTCGGATCCCTATGAAGACTATAGGGGCAAAGGGAATATCCTCCGATAACAAAGAGAAAGAAGCTTTCTGAGAAACTTCTTTGTGTTCTGTGAAATCATCTCACAGAGTTACAGCTTTCTCCTCAAGAAGCCTTTCGCTAAGACAGTTCTTGTGGCATTGGCAAAGCGATATTTGGAAGCCCATAGACGGCTACGGTGAAAAAGGAAATATCCTCAGATGAAATCTGGAAAGAAGCTTTCTGAGAAACTGCTTAGTGTTCTGTTAATTCATCTCACAGAGTTACACCTGTATTTCGTGGATCTCTTTGCTAGCCTTATTTCTGTGGAATCTGAGAACAGATACTTCGGATCCCTTTGAAGACTACAGGGCCAAAGGAATTATCCTCCGATAACAAACAGAAAGAAGCTTTCTGAGAAACTTCTTTGTGTTCTGTGAAATCATCTCACAGAGTTACAGCTTTCCCCTCAAGAAGCCTTTCTCTGAGACAGTTCTTGTGGAATTGGCAAAGTGATATTTGGAAGCCCATAGAGGGCTCAGGTGAAAAGGAAATATCCTCAGATGAAAACTGGAAAGAAGCTTTCTGAGAAACTGCTGAGTGTTCTGTTAGTTCTTCACACAGAGTTACATCTGTATTTCGTGGATCTCTTTGTTAGCCTTATTTCTCTGGAATATGAGAACATATATTTCGGTTCCCTCTAAAGACTATAGGGCCAAAGGAAATATCCTCCGATAACAAAGAGAAAGAAGCTTCTTGAGAATCTTCTTTGTGTTCTGTGAAATCATCTCACAGAGTTACAGCTTTCCCCTCAAGAAGCCTTTCGCTAAGACAGTTCTTGTGGAATTGGGAAAGTGATATTTGGAAGCCCATAGAGGGCTATGGTGAAAAAGGAAATATCCTCAGGTGAAATCTGGAAAGAAGCTTTCTGAGAATCTGCTTAGTGTTTCTGTTAATTCATCTCACAGAATTACATCTCTATTTTGTTGATCTCATTGCTAGCCTTATTTCTGTGGAATCTGAGAACAGGTATTTCGGATCCCTATGAAGACTATAGGGGCAAAGGAAATATCCTCCGACAACAAAGAGAAAGAAGCTTTCTGAGAAACTTCTTTGTGTTCTGTGAAATCATCTCACAGAGTTACAGCTTTCTCCTCAAGAAGCCTTTCGCTAAGACAGTTCTTGTGGCATTGGCAAAGCGATATTTGGAAGCCCATAGAGGGCTATGATGAAAAAGGAAATATCCTCAGATGAAATCTGGAAAGAAGCTTTCTGAGAAACTGCTTAGTGTTCTGTTAATTCATCTCACAGAGTTACATCTGTATTTCGTGGATCTCTTTGCTAGCCTTATTTCTGTGGAATCTGAGAACAGATATTTCGGATCCCATTGAAGACTATAGGGCCAAAGGAATTATCCTCCGATAACAAAGAGAAAGAAGCTTTCTGAGAAACTTCTTTGTGTTCTGTGAAATCATCTCACAGAGTTACAGCTTTCCCCTCAAGAAGCCTTTCGTTAAGACAGTTCTTGTGGAATTGGCAAAGTGATATTTGGAAGCCCATAGAGGGCTATGGTGAAAAAGGAGATATCCTCATCTGAAATCTGGAAAGAAGCTTTCTGAGAAACTGCTTAGTGTTCTGTTAATTCATCTCACAGAGTTACATCTGTATTTCTTGGATTTCTTTGCTAGCCTTATTTCTGTGGAATCTGAGAACAGATATTTCG
The DNA here is from genome assembly GCF_043159975.1 of Macaca nemestrina. NCBI lineage: Eukaryota > Metazoa > Chordata > Mammalia > Primates > Cercopithecidae > Macaca > Macaca nemestrina. Next base: position 31,898,043 of record NC_092144.1, read on the forward strand.
GATCCTATTGAAGACTATAGGGCCAAATTAAATGTCCTCCGATAACAAAGAGAAAGAAGCTTTCTGAGAAACGTCTTTGTGTTCTGTGAAATCATCTCAGAGAGTTACAGCTTTCCCCTCAAGAAGCCTTTCGCTGAGACAGTTCTTGTGGAATTGGCAAAGTGATATTTCGAAGCCCATAGAGGGCTATGGTGAAAAAGGAAATATCCTCAGATGAAATATGGAAAGAAGATCTCTGAGAAACTGCTGAGTGTTCTGTTAATTCATCTCACAGAGTTACATCTGTATTTCGTGGATCTCTTTGCTAGCCTTATTTCTGTGGAATCTGAGAACAGATATTTCGGATCCCATTGAAGACTATAGGGCCAAAGGAAATATCCTCCGATAATAAAGAGAAAGAAGCTTTCCGAGAAAATTCTTTGTGTTCTGTGAAATCATCTCACAGAGTTACAGCTTTCCCCTCAAGAAACCTTTCGCTAAGACAGTTCTTGTGGAATTGGCAAAGTGATATTTGGAAGCCCATAGAGGGCTATGGTGAAAAAGGAAATATCCTCAGATGAAATCTGGAAAGAAGCTTTCTGAGAAACTGCTTAGTGTTCTGTTAATTCATCTCACAGAGTTACATCTGTATTTCGTGGATCTCTTTGGTAGCCTTATTTCGGTGGAATCTGAGAACAGATATTTCGGATCCCATTGAAGACTATAGGGCCAAAGGAAATATCCTCCGATAACAAAGAGAAAGAATTTTTCTGAGAAACTTCTTTGTGTTCTGTGAAATCATCTCACAGAGTTACAGCTTTCCCCTCAAGAAGCCTTTCGCTGAGACAGTTCTTGTGGAATTGGCAAAGTGATATTTGGAAGCCCATAGAGGGCTATGGTGAAAAAGGAGATATCCTCAGATGAAATCTGGAAAGAAGCTTTCTGAGAAACTGCTGAGTGTTCTGTTAGTTCTTCTCACAGAGTTACATCTTTAATTTGTGGATCTCTTTGTTAGCCTTATTTCTCTGGAGTATGAGAACAGATATTTCGGTTCCCTCTAAAGACTATAGGGCCAAAGGAAATAACCTCCGATAACAAAGAGAAAGAAGCTTCTTGAGAATCTTCTTTGTGTTCTCTGAAATCATCTCACAGAGTTACAGCTTTCCCCTCAAGAAGCCTTTCGCTAAGACAGTTCTTGTGGAATTGGCAAAGTGATATTTGGGAGCCCCTAGAGGGCTACGGTGAAAAAAGGAAATATCCTCAGGTGAAATCTGGAAAGAAGCTTTCTGAGAAACTGCTTAGTGTTCTGTTAATTCATCTCACAGAATTACATCTATATTTTGTTGATCTCATTGCTAGCCTTATTTCTGTGGAATCTGAGAACAGGTATTTGGGATCCCTATGAAGACTATAGGGGCAAAGGAAATATCCTCCGATAACAAAGAGAAAGAAGCTTTCTGAGAAACTTCTTTGTGTTCTGTGAAATCATCTCACAGAGTTACAGCTTTCTCCTGTAGAAGCCTTTCGCTAAGACAGTTCTTGTGGCATTGGCAAAGCGATATTTGGAAGCCCATAGACGGCTATGGTGAAAAAGGAAATATCCTCAGATGAAATCTGGAAAGAAGCTTTGTGAGAAACTGCTTAGTGTTCTGTTAATTCATCTCACAGAGTTACACCTGTATTTCGTGGATCTCCTTGCTAGCCTTATTTCTGTGGAAATTGAGAACAGATATTTCGGATCCCATTGAAGACTATAGGGCCAAAGGAATTATCCTCCGATAACAAAGAGAAAGAAGCTTTCTGAGAAACTTCTTTGTGTTCTGTGAAATCATCTCATAGAGTTACAGCTTTCCCCACAAGAAGCCTTTCGCTAAGACAGTTCTTGTGAAATTGGCAAAGTGATATTTGGAAGCCCATAGAGGGCTATGGTGAAAAAGGAAATATCCTCCGATGAAATCTGGAAAGAAGCTTTCTGAGAAACTGCTTAGTGTTCTGTTCATTCATCTCACAGAGTTACATCCGTATTTCGTGGATCTCTTTGCTAGCCTTATTTCTGTGGAATCTGAGAACAGATATTTCGGATCCAATTGAAGACTATAGGGCCAAAGGAAATATCCTCCGATAACAAAGAGAAAGAAACTTTCTGAGAAACTTCTTTGTGTTCTGTGAAATCATCTCACAGAGTTACGGCTTTCACCTCAGGAAGCCTTTCGCCAAGTCAGTTCTTGTGGAATTGGCAAAGTGATATTAGGAAGCCCATAGAGGGCTCAGGTGAAAAAGGAAATATCCTCAGATGAAATCTGGAAAGAAGCTTTCTGAGAAACTTCTCTGTGATGTGTGACTTCCACTCACAGAGTTACATCCGTATTTCGTGGATCTCTTTGCTAGCCTTATTTCTGTGGAATCTGAGAACAGATATTTCGGATCCCATTGAAGACTATAGGACCAAAGGAAATATCCTCCGATAACAAAGAGAAAGAAGCTTTCTGAGAAACTTCTTTGTGTTCTGTGAAATCATCTCACAGAGTTACAGCTTTCCCCTCAAGAAGCCTTTCGCTGAGACAGTTCTTGTGGAATTGGCAAAGTGATATTTGGAAGCCCATAGAGGGCTATGGTGAAAAAGGAGATATCCTCAGATGAAATCTGGAAAGAAGCTTTCTGAGAAACTGCTTAGTGTTCTGTTAATTCATCTCACAGAGTTACATCCATATTTCGTGGATCTCTTTGCTAGCCTTATTTCTTTGGAATCTGAGAACAGATATTTCGGATCCAATTGAAGACTATAGGGCCAAAGGAAATATCCTCCGATAACAAAGAGAAAGAAGCTTTCTGAGAAACTTCTTTGTGTTCTGTGAAATCATCTCACAGAGTTACGGCTTTCCCCTCAAGAAGCCTTTCGCTGAGACAGTTCTTGTGGAATTGGCAAAGTGATATTTGGAAGCCCATAGAGGGCTATGGTGAAAAAGGAAATATCCTAAGATGAAATCTGGAAAGAAGCTTTCTGAGAATCTGCTTAGTGTTCTGTTAATTCATCTCACAGAGTTACATCTGTATTTCGTGGATCTCTTTGCTAGCCTTATTTCTGTGGAATCTGAGAAGAGATATTTCGGATCCCATTGAAGACTATAGGGCCAAAGGAAATATCCTCCGATAACAAAGAGAAAGAAGATTTCTGAGAAACTCCTTTGTGTTCTGTGAAATCATCTCACAGAGTTACAGCTTTCTCCTCAAGAAGCCTTTCGCTAAGACAGTTCTTGTGGCATTGGCAAAGCGATATTTGGAAGCCCATAGACGGCTATGGTGAAAAAGGAAATATCCTCAGATGAAATCTGGAAAGAAGCTTTGTGAGAAACTGCTTAGTGTTCTGTTAATTCATCTCACAGAGTTACACCTGTATTTCGTGGATCTCCTTGCTAGCCTTATTTCTGTGGAAATTGAGAACAGATATTTCGGATCCCATTGAAGACTATAGGGCCAAAGGAATTATCCTCCGATAACAAAGAGAAAGAAGCTTTCTGAGAAACTTCTTTGTGTTCTGTGAAATCATCTCATAGAGTTACAGCTTTCCCCACAAGAAGCCTTTCGCTAAGACAGTTCTTGTGAAATTGGCAAAGTGATATTTGGAAGCCCATAGAGGGCTATGGTGAAAAAGGAAATATCCTCCGATGAAATCTGGAAAGAAGCTTTCTGAGAAACTGCTTAGTGTTCTGTTCATTCATCTCACAGAGTTACATCCGTATTTCGTGGATCTCTTTGCTAGCCTTATTTCTGTGGAATCTGAGAACAGATATTTCGGATCCAATTGAAGACTATAGGGCCAAAGGAAATATCCTCCGATAACAAAGAGAAAGAAACTTTCTGAGAAACTTCTTTGTGTTCTGTGAAATCATCTCACAGAGTTACGGCTTTCACCTCAGGAAGCCTTTCGCCAAGACAGTTCTTGTGGAATTGGCAAAGTGATATTAGGAAGCCCATAGAGGGCTCAGGTGAAAAAGGAAATATCCTCAGATGAAATCTGGAAAGAAGCTTTCTGAGAAACTTCTCTGTGATGTGTGACTTCCACTCACAGAGTTACATCCGTATTTCGTGGATCTCTTTGCTAGCCTTATTTCTGTGGAATCTGAGAACAGATATTTCGGATCCCATTGAAGACTATAGGACCAAAGGAAATATCCTCCGATAACAAAGAGAAAGAAGCTTTCTGAGAAACTTCTTTGTGTTCTGTGAAATCATCTCACAGAGTTACAGCTTTCCCCTCAAGAAGCCTTTCGCTGAGACAGTTCTTGTGGAATTGGCAAAGTGATATTTGGAAGCCCATAGAGGGCTATGGTGAAAAAGGAGATATCCTCAGATGAAATCTGGAAAGAAGCTTTCTGAGAAACTGCTTAGTGTTCTGTTAATTCATCTCACAGAGTTACATCCATATTTCGTGGATCTCTTTGCTAGCCTTATTTCTTTGGAATCTGAGAACAGATATTTCGGATCCAATTGAAGACTATAGGGCCAAAGGAAATATCCTCCGATAACAAAGAGAAAGAAGCTTTCTGAGAAACTTCTTTGTGTTCTGTGAAATCATCTCACAGAGTTACGGCTTTCCCCTCAAGAAGCCTTTCGCTAAGACAGTTCTTGTGGAATTGGCAAAGTGATATTTGGAAGCCCATAGAGGGCTAGGGTGAAAAAGGAAATATCCTCAGGTGAAATCTGGAAAGAAGCTTTCTGAAAAACTGCTTAGTGTTCTGTTAATTCATCTCACAGAATTACATCTATATTTTGTTGATCTCATTGCTAGCCTTATTTCTGTGGAATCTGAGAACAGGTATTTCAGATCCCTATGAAGACTATAGGGGCAAAGGAAATATCCTCCGATAAGAAAGAGAAAGAAGCTTTCTGAGAAACTTCTTTGTGTTCTGTGAAATCATCTCACAGAGTTACAGCTTTCTCCTCAAGAAGCCTTTCGCTAAGACAGTTCTTGTGGAATTGGCAAAGTGATATTTGATAGCCCATAGAGGGCTAGGGTGAAAAAGGAAATATCCTCAGTTGAAATCTGGAAAGAAGATTTCTGAGAAATTGCTTAGTGTTCTGTTAATTCATCTCACAGAGTTACACCACTATTTTGTTTTTCTCTTTGCTAGCCTTATTTCTGTGGAATCTGAGAACAGATATTTCGGATCCCATTGAAGACTATAGGGCCAAAGGAAATATCCTCCGATAACAAAGAGAAAGAAGCTTTCTGAGAAACTTCTTTGTGTTCTGTGAAATCATCTCACAGAGTTACAGCTTTCCCCTCAAGAAGCCTTTCGCTAACACAGTTCTTGTGGAATTGGCAAAGTGATATTTGGAAGCCCATAGAGGGCTATGGTGAAAAAGGAGATATCCTCAGATGAAATCTGGAAAGAAGCTTTCTGAGAAACTGCTTAGTGTTCTGTTAATTCATCTCACAGAGTTACATCTGTATTTCTTGGATTTCTTTGCTAGCCTTATTTCTGTGAAATCTGAGAACAGATATTTCGGATCCTATTGAAGACTATAGGGCGAAAGGAAATGTCCTCCGATAACAAAGAGAAAGAAGCTTTCTGAGAAACTTCTTTGTGTTCTGTGAAATCATCTCACAGAGTTACAGCTTTCCCCTCAAGAAGCCTTTCTCTGAGACAGTTCTTGTGGAATTGGCAAAGTGATATTTGGAAGCCCATAGAGGGCTCAGGTGAAAAAGGAAATATCCTCAGATGAAAACTGGAAAGAAGCTTTCTGAGAAACTGCTGAGTGTTCTGTTAGTTCTTCTCACAGAGTTACATCTGTATTTCGTGGATCTCTTTGTTAGCCTTATTTCTCTGGAATATGCGAACAGATATTTAGGTTCCCTCTAAAGACTATAGGGCCAAAGGAAATAACCTCCGATAACAAAGAGAAAGAAGCTTCTTGAGAATCTTCTTTGTGTTCTGTGAAATCATCTCACAGAGTTACAGCTTTCCCCTCAAGAAGCCTGTCGCTAAGACAGTTCTTGTGGAATTGTTAAAGTGATATTTGGAAGCCCCTAGAGGGCTATGGTGAAAAAGGAAATATCCTCAGGTGAAATCTGGAAAGAAGCTTTCTGAGAAACTGCTTATTGTTCTGTTAATTCATCTCACAGAATTACATCTATATTTTCTTGATCTCATTGCTAGCCTTATTTCTGTGGAATCTGAGAAAAGGTATTTCGGATCCCTATGAAGACTATAGGGGCAAAGGGAATATCCTCCGATAACAAAGAGAAAGAAGCTTTCTGAGAAACTTCTTTGTGTTCTGTGAAATCATCTCACAGAGTTACAGCTTTCTCCTCAAGAAGCCTTTCGCTAAGACAGTTCTTGTGGCATTGGCAAAGCGATATTTGGAAGCCCATAGACGGCTACGGTGAAAAAGGAAATATCCTCAGATGAAATCTGGAAAGAAGCTTTCTGAGAAACTGCTTAGTGTTCTGTTAATTCATCTCACAGAGTTACACCTGTATTTCGTGGATCTCTTTGCTAGCCTTATTTCTGTGGAATCTGAGAACAGATACTTCGGATCCCTTTGAAGACTACAGGGCCAAAGGAATTATCCTCCGATAACAAACAGAAAGAAGCTTTCTGAGAAACTTCTTTGTGTTCTGTGAAATCATCTCACAGAGTTACAGCTTTCCCCTCAAGAAGTCTTTCTCTGAGACAGTTCTTGTGGAATTGGCAAAGTGATATTTGGAAGCCCATAGAGGGCTCAGGTGAAAAGGAAATATGCTCAGATGAAAACTGGAAAGAAGCTTTCTGAGAAACTGCTGAGTGTTCTGTTAGTTCTTCACACAGAGTTACATCTGTATTTCGTGGATCTCTTTGTTAGCCTTATTTCTCTGGAATATGAGAACATATATTTCGGTTCCCTCTAAAGACTATAGGGCCAAAGGAAATATCCTCCGATAACAAAGAGAAAGAAGCTTCTTGAGAATCTTCTTTGTGTTCTGTGAAATCATCTCACAGAGTTACAGCTTTCCCCTCAAGAAGCCTTTCGCTAAGACAGTTCTTGTGGAATTGGGAAAGTGATATTTGGAAGCCCATAGAGGGCTATGGTGAAAAAGGAAATATCCTCAGGTGAAATCTGGAAAGAAGCTTTCTGAGAAACTGCTTAGTGTTTCTGTTAATTCATCTCACAGAATTACATCTCTATTTTGTTGATCTCATTGCTAGCCTTATTTCTGTGGAATCTGAGAACAGGTATTTCGGATCCCTATGAAGACTATAGGGGCAAAGGAAATATCCTCCGACAACAAAGAGAAAGAAGCTTTCTGAGAAACTTCTTTGTGTTCTGTGAAATCATCTCACAGAGTTACAGCTTTCCCCTCAAGAAGCCTTTCGCTAAGACAGTTCTTGTGGAATTGGCAAAGTGATATTTGGAAGCCCATAGAGGGCTATGGTGAAAAAGGAGATATCCTCATCTGAAATCTGGAAAGAAGCTTTCTGAGAAACTGCTTAGTGTTCTGTTAATTCATCCCACAGAGTTACATCTGTATTTCTTGGATTTCTTTGCTAGCCTTATTTCTGTGGAATCTGAGAACAGATATTTCGGATCCTATTGAAGACTATAGGGCCAAATTAAATGTCCTCCGATAACAAAGAGAAAGAAGCTTTCTGAGAAACGTCTTTGTGTTCTGTGAAATCATCTCACAGAGTTACAGCTTTCCCCTCAAGAAGCCTTTCGCTGAGACAGTTCTTGTGGAATTGGCAAAGTGATATTTCGAAGCCCATAGAGGGCTATGGTGAAAAAGGAAATATCCTCAGATGAAATATGGAAAGAAGCTTTCTGAGAAACTGCTGAGTGTTCTGTTAATTCATCTCACAGAGTTACATCTGTATTTCGTGGATCTATTTGCTAGCCTTATTTCTGTGGAATCTGAGAACAGATATTTCGGATCCCATTGAAGACTATAGGGCCAAAGGAAATATCCTCCGATAATAAAGAGAAAGAAGCTTTCCGAGAAAATTCTTTGTGTTCTGTGAAATCATCTCACAGAGTTACAGCTTTCCCCTCAAGAAACCTTTCGCTAAGACAGTTCTTGTGGAATTGGCAAAGTGATATTTGGAAGCCCATAGAGGGCTATGGTGAAAAAGGAAATATCCTCAGATGAAATCTGGAAAGAAGCTTTCTGAGAAACTGCTTAGTGTTCTGTTAATTCATCTCACAGAGTTACATCTGTATTTCGTGGATCTCTTTGGTAGCCTTATTTCTGTGGAATCTGAGAACAGATATTTCGGATCCCATTGAAGACTATAGGGCCAAAGGAAATATCCTCCGATAACAAAGAGAAAGAAGTTTTCTGAGAAACTTCTTTGTGTTCTGTGAAATCATCTCACAGAGTTACAGCTTTCCCCTCAAGAAGCCTTTCGCTGAGACAGTTCTTGTGGAATTGGCAAAGTGATATTTGGAAGCCCATAGAGGGCTATGGTGAAAAAGGAGATATCCTCAGATGAAATCTGGAAAGAAGCTTTCTGAGAAACTGCTGAGTGTTCTGTTAGTTCTTCTCACAGAGTTACATCTTTAATTTGTGGATCTCTTTGTTAGCCTTATTTCTCTGGAGTATGAGAACAGATATTTCGGTTCCCTCTAAAGACTATAGGGCCAAAGGAAATAACCTCCGATAACAAAGAGAAAGAAGCTTCTTGAGAATCTTCTTTGTGTTCTGTGAAATCATCTCACAGAGTTACAGCTTTCCCCTCAAGTAGCCTTTCGCTAAGACAGTTCTTGTGGAATTGGCAAAGTGATACTTGGAAGCCCATAGAGGGCTATGGTGAAAAAGGAAATATCCTCAAATGAAATCTGGAAAGAAGCTTTCTGAGAAACTGCTTAGTGTTCTGTTAATTCATCTCACAGAGTTACATCTGTATTTCTTGGATCTCTTCGCTAGCCTTATTTCTGTGGAATCTGAGAACAGATATTTCGGATCCCATTGAAGACTATAGGGCCAAAGGAAATATCCTCCGATAACAAAGAGAAAGAAGCTTTCTGAGAAACTTCTTTGTGTTCTGTGAAATCATCTCACAGAGTTACAGCTTTCCCCGCAAGAAGCCTTTCGCTAAGACAGTTCTTGTGGAATTGGCAAAGTGATATTTGGAAGCCGATAGAGGGCTATGGTGAAAAGGGAAATATCCTCAGATGAAATCTGGAAAGAAGCTTTCTGAGAAACTGCTGAGTGTTCTGTTAATTCATCTCACAGAGTTACATCTGTGTTTCGTGGATCTCTTTGCTAGCCTTATTTCTGTGGAATCTGAGAACAAATATTTCGGATCCCATTGAAGACTATAGGGCCATAGGAAATATCCTCCGATAACAAAGAGAAAGAAGCTTTCTGAGAAACTTCTTTGTGTTCTGTGAAATCATCTCACAGAGTTACAGCTTTCCCCTCAAGAAGCCTTTCGCTAAGACCGTTCTTGGGGAATTGGCAAAGTGATTTTTGGAAGCCCATAGAGGGCTACGGTGAAAAAGGAGATATCCTCCGATGAAATCTGGAAAGAAGCTTTCTGAGAAACTGCTTAGTGTTCTGTTAATTCATCTCACAGAGTTACATCCGTATTTCGTGGATCTCTTTGCTAGCCTTATTTCTGTGGAATCTGAGAACAGATATTTCGCATCCAATTGAAGACTATAGGGCCAAAGGAAATATCCTCCGATAACAAAGAGAAAGAAACTTTCTGAGAAACTTCTTTGTGTTCTGTGAAATCATCTCACAGAGTTACGGCTTTCACCTCAGGAAGCCTTTCGCTGAGACAGTTCTTGTGGAATTGGCAAAGTGATATTTGGAAGCCCATAGAGGGTTATGGTGAAAAAGGAAATATCCTCAGATGAAATCTGGAAAGAAGCTTTCTGAGAAACTGCTTAGTGTTCTGTTAATTCATCTCACAGAGTTACATCTGTATTTCATGGATCTCTTTGCTAGCCTTATTTCTGTGGAATCTGAGAAGAGATATTTCGGATCCCATTGAAGACTATAGGGCCAAAGGAAATATCCTCCGATAACAAAGAGAAAGAAGCTTTCTGAGAAACTTCTTTGTGTTCTGTGAAATCATCTCACAGAGTTACAGCTTTCCCCTCAAGAAGCCTTTCGCTAAGACAGTTCTTGTGGAATTGGCAAAGTGATATTTGGAAGCCCATAGAGGGCTATGGTGAAAAAGGAGATATCCTCATCTGAAATCTGGAAAGAAGCTTTCTGAGAAACTGCTTAGTGTTCTGTTAATTCATCTCACAGAGTTACATCTGTATTTCGTGGATCTCTTTGCTAGACTCATTTCTGTGGAATCTGAGAACAGATATTTCGGATCCCATTGAAGACTATAGGGCCAAAGGAAATATCCTCCGATAACAAAGAGAAAGAAGCTTTCTGAGAAACTTCTTTGTGTTCTGTGAAATCATCTCACAGAGTTACAGCTTTCCCCTCAAGAAGCCTTTCGCTAAGACAGTTCTTGTGGAATTGGCAAAGTGATATTTGGAAGCCCATAGAGGGCTATGGTGAAAAGGGAAATATCCTCAGATGAAATATGGAAAGAAGCTTTCTGAGAAACTGCTGAGTGTTCTGTTAATTCATCTCACAGAGTTACATCTGTATTTCGTGGATCTCTTTGCTAGCCTTATTTCTGTGGAATCTGAGAACAGATATTTCGGATCCCATTGAAGACTATAGGGCCAAAGGAAATATCCTCCGATAATAAAGAGAAAGAAGCTTTCCGAGAAAATTCTTTGTGTTCTGTGAAATCATCTCACAGAGTTACAGCTTTCCCCTCAAGAAACCTTTCGCTAAGACAGTTCTTGTGGAATTGGCAAAGTGATATTTGGAAGCCCATAGAGGGCTATGGTGAAAAAGGAAATATCCTCAGATGAAATCTGGAAAGAAGCTTTCTGAGAAACTGCTTAGTGTTCTGTTAATTCATCTCACAGAGTTACATCTGTATTTCGTGGATCTCTTTGGTAGCCTTATTTCTGTGGAATCTGAGAACAGATATTTCGGATCCCATTGAAGACTATAGGGCCAAAGGAAATATCCTCCGATAACAAAGAGAAAGAAGTTTTCTGAGAAACTTCTTTGTGTTCTGTGAAATCATCTCACAGAGTTACAGCTTTCCCCTCAAGAAGCCTTTCGCTGAGACAGTTCTTGTGGAATTGGCAAAGTGATATTTGGAAGCCCATAGAGGGCTATGGTGAAAAAGGAGATATCCTCAGATGAAATCTGGAAAGAAGCTTTCTGAGAAACTGCTGAGTGTTCTGTTAGTTCTTCTCACAGAGTTACATCTTTAATTTGTGGATCTCTTTGTTAGCCTTATTTCTCTGGAGTATGAGAACAGATATTTCGGTTCCCTCTAAAGACTATAGGGCCAAAGGAAATAACCTCCGATAACAAAGAGAAAGAAGCTTCTTGAGAATCTTCTTTGTGTTCTGTGAAATCATCTCACAGAGTTACAGCTTTCCCCTCAAGAAGCCTTTCGCTAAGACAGTTCTTGTGGAATTGGCAAAGTGATATTTGGGAGCCCCTAGAGGGCTACGGTGAAAAAAGGAAATATCCTCAGGTGAAATCTGGAAAGAAGCTTTCTGAGAAACTGCTTAGTGTTCTGTTAATTCATCTCACAGAATTACATCTATATTTTGTTGATCTCATTGCTAGCCTTATTTCTGTGGAATCTGAGAACAGGTATTTGGGATCCCTATGAAGACTATAGGGGCAAAGGAAATATCCTCCGATAACAAAGAGAAAGAAGCTTTCTGAGAAACTTCTTTGTGTTCTGTGAAATCATCTCACAGAGTTACAGCTTTCTCCTGTAGAAGCCTTTCGCTAAGACAGTTCTTGTGGCATTGGCAAAGCGATATTTGGAAGCCCATAGAGGGCTATGGTGAAAAAGGAAATATCCTCAGATGAAATCTGGAAAGAAGCTTTGTGAGAAACTGCTTAGTGTTCTGTTAATTCATCTCACAGAGTTACACCTGTATTTCGTGGATCTCCTTGCTAGCCTTATTTCTGTGGAAATTGAGAACAGATATTTCGGATCCCATTGAAGACTATAGGGCCAAAGGAATTATCCTCCGATAACAAAGAGAAAGAAGCTTTCTGAGAAACTTCTTTGTGTTCTGTGAAATCATCTCATAGAGTTACAGCTTTCCCCACAAGAAGCCTTTCGCTAAGACAGTTCTTGTGAAATTGGCAAAGTGATATTTGGAAGCCCATAGAGGGCTATGGTGAAAAAGGAAATATCCTCCGATGAAATCTGGAAAGAAGCTTTCTGAGAAACTGCTTAGTGTTCTGTTCATTCATCTCACAGAGTTACATCCGTATTTCGTGGATCTCTTTGCTAGCCTTATTTCTGTGGAATCTGAGAACAGATATTTCGGATCCAATTGAAGACTATAGGGCCAAAGGAAATATCCTCCGATAACAAAGAGAAAGAAACTTTCTGAGAAACTTCTTTGTGTTCTGTGAAATCATCTCACAGAGTTACGGCTTTCACCTCAGGAAGCCTTTCGCTGAGACAGTTCTTGTGGAATTGGCAAAGTGATATTAGGAAGCCCATAGAGGGCTCAGGTGAAAAAGGAAATATCCTCAGATGAAATCTGGAAAGAAGCTTTCTGAGAAACTTCTCTGTGATGTGTGACTTCCACTCACAGAGTTACATCCGTATTTCGTGGATCTCTTTGCTAGCCTTATTTCTGTGGAATCTGAGAACAGATATTTCGGATCCCATTGAAGACTATAGGACCAAAGGAAATATCCTCCGATAACAAAGAGAAAGAAGCTTTCTGAGAAACTTCTTTGTGTTCTGTGAAATCATCTCACAGAGTTACAGCTTTCCCCTCAAGAAGCCTTTCGCTGAGACAGTTCTTGTGGAATTGGCAAAGTGATATTTGGAAGCCCATAGAGGGCTATGGTGAAAAAGGAGATATCCTCATCTGAAATCTGGAAAGAAGCTTTCTGAGAAACTGCTTAGTTTTCTGATAATTCATCTCACAGAGTTACATCCATATTTCGTGGATCTCTTTGCTAGCCTTATTTCTTTGGAATCTGAGAACAGATATTTCTGATCCAATTGAAGACTATAGGGCCAAAGGAAATATCCTCCGATCACAAAGAGAAAGAAGCTTTCTGAGAAACTTCTTTGTGTTCTGTGAAATCATCTCACAGAGTTCCGGCTTTCCCCTCAAGAAGCCTTTCGCTGAGACAGTTCTTGTGGAATTGGCAAAGTGATATTTGGAAGCCCATAGAGGGCTATGGTGAAAAAGGAAATATCCTAAGATGAAATCTGGAAAGAAGCTTTCTGAGAATCTGCTTAGTGTTCTGTTAATTCATCTCACAGAGTTACATCTGTATTTCGTGGATCTCTTTGTTAGCCTTATTTCTCTGGAATATACGAACAGATATTTCGGTTCCCTCTAAAGAGTATAGGGCCAAAGGAAATAACCTCCGATAACAAAGAGAAAGAAGGTTCTTGAGAATCTTCTTTGTGTTCTGTGAAATCATCTCACAGAGTTACAGCTTTCCCCTCAAGAAGCCTTTCGCTAAGACAGTTCTTGTGGAATTGGCAAAATGATATTTGGAAGCCCCTAGAGGCTACGGTGAAAAAGGAAATATCCTCAGGTGAAATCTGGAAAGAAGCTTTCTGAAAAACTGCTTAGTGTTCTGTTAATTCATCTCACAGAATTACATCTATATTTTGTTGATCTCATTGCTAGCCTTATTTCTGTGGAATCTGAGTACAGGTATTTCAGATCCCTATGAAGACTATAGGGGCAAAGGAAATATCCTCCGATAAGAAAGAGAAAGAAGCTTTCTGAGAAACTTCTTTGTGTTCTGTGAAATCATCTCACAGAGTTACAGCTTTCTCCTCAAGAAGCCTTTCGCTAAGACAGTTCTTGTGGAATTGGCAAAGTGATATTTGGAAGCCGATAGAGGGCTAGGGTGAAAAAGGAACTATCCTCAGTTGAAATCTGGAAAGAAGATTTCTGAGAAATTGCTTAGTGTTCTGTTAATTCATCTCACAGAGTTACACCACTATTTTGTTGTTCTCTTTGCTAGCCTTATTTCTGTGGAATCTGAGAACAGATATTTCGGATCCCATTGAAGACTATAGGGCCAAAGGAAATATCCTCCGATAACAAAGAGAAAGAAGCTTTCTGAGAAACTTCTTTGTGTTCTGTGAAATCATCTCACAGAGTTACAGCTTTCCCCTCAAGAAGCCTTTCGCTAACACAGTTCTTGTGGAATTGGCAAAGTGATATTTGGAAGCCCATAGAGGGCTATGGTGAAAAAGGAGATATCCTCAGATGAAATCTGGAAAGAAGCTTTCTGAGAAACTGCTTAGAGTTCTGTTAATTCATCTCACAGAGTTACATCTGTATTTCTTGGATTTCTTTGCTAGCCTAATTTCTGTGAAATCTGAGAACAGATATTTCGGATCCTATTGAAGACTATAGGGCCAAAGGAAATGTCCTCCGATAACAAAGAGAAAGAAACTTTCTGAGAAACGTCTTTGTGTTCTGTGAAATCATCTCACAGAGTTACAGCTTTCCCCTCAAGAAGCCTTTCGCTGAGACAGTTCTTGTGGAATTGGCAAAGTGATATTTCGAAGCCCATAGAGGGCTACGGTGAAAAAGGAAATATCCTCAGATGAAATATGGAAAGAAGCTTTCTGAGAAACTGCTGAGTGTTCTGTTAATTCATCTCACAGAGTTACACCTGTATTTCGTGGATCTCTTTGCTAACCTTATTTCTGTGGAATCTGAGAACAGATATTTCGGATCCCATTGAAGACTATAGGGCCAAAGGAAATATCCTCCGATAATAAAGAGAAAGAAGCTTTCCGAGAAAATTCTTTGTGTTCTGTGAAATCATCTCACAGAGTTACAGCTTTCCCCTCAAGAAACCTTTCGCTAAGACAGTTCTTGTGGAATTGGCAAAGTGATATTTGGAAGCCCATAGAGGGCTATGGTGAAAAAGGAAATATCCTCAGATGAAATCTGGAAAGAAGCTTTCTGAGAAACTGCTTAGTGTTCTGTTAATTCATCTCACAGAGTTACATCTGTATTTCGTGGATCTCTTTGGTAGCCTTATTTCTGTGGAATCTGAGAACAGATATTTCGGATCCCATTGAAGACTATAGGGTCAAAGGAAATATCCTCCGATAACAAAGAGAAAGAAGTTTTCTGAGAAACTTCTTTGTGTTCTGTGAAATCATCTCACAGAGTTACAGCTTTCCCCTCAAGAAGCCTTTCTCTGAGACATTTCTTGTGGAATTGGCAAAGTGATATTTGGAAGCCCATAGAGGGCTCAGGTGAAAAAGGAAATATCCTCAGATGAAAACTGGAAAGAAGCTTTCTGAGAAACTGCTGAGTGTTCTGTTAGTTCTTCACACAGAGTTACATCTGTATTTCGTGGATCTCTTTGTTAGCCTTATTTCTCTGGAATATGCGAACAGATATTTAGGTTCCCTCTAAAGACTATAGGGCCAAAGGAAATAACCTCCGATAACAAAGAGAAAGAAGCTTCTTGAGAATCTTCTTTGTGTTCTGTGAAATCATCTCACAGAGTTACAGCTTTCCCCTCAAGAAGCCTGTCGCTAAGACAGTTCTTGTGGAAATGTTAAAGTGATATTTGGAAGCCCCTAGAGGGCTATGGTGAAAAAGGAAATATCCTCAGGTGAAATCTGGAAAGAAGCTTTCTGAGAAACTGCTTATTGTTCTGTTAATTCATCTCACAGAATTACATCTATATTTTCTTGATCTCATTGCTAGCCTTATTTCTGTGGAATCTGAGAAAAGGTATTTCGGATCCCTATGAAGACTATAGGGGCAAAGGGAATATCCTCCGATAACAAAGAGAAAGAAGCTTTCTGAGAAACTTCTTTGTGTTCTGTGAAATCATCTCACAGAGTTACAGCTTTCTCCTCAAGAAGCCTTTCGCTAAGACAGTTCTTGTGGCATTGGCAAAGCGATATTTGGAAGCCCATAGACGGCTACGGTGAAAAAGGAAATATCCTCAGATGAAATCTGGAAAGAAGCTTTCTGAGAAACTGCTTAGTGTTCTGTTAATTCATCTCACAGAGTTACACCTGTATTTCGTGGATCTCTTTGCTAGCCTTATTTCTGTGGAATCTGAGAACAGATACTTCGGATCCCTTTGAAGACTACAGGGCCAAAGGAATTATCCTCCGATAACAAACAGAAAGAAGCTTTCTGAGAAACTTCTTTGTGTTCTGTGAAATCACCTCACAGAGTTACAGCTTTCCCCTCAAGAAGCCTTTCTCTGAGACAGTTCTTGTGGAATTGGCAAAGTGATATTTGGAAGCCCATAGAGGGCTCAGGTGAAAAGGAAATATCCTCAGATGAAAACTGGAAAGAAGCTTTCTGAGAAACTGCTGAGTGTTCTGTTAGTTCTTCACACAGAGTTACATCTGTATTGCGTGGATCTCTTTGTTAGCCTTATTTCTCTGGAATATGAGAACATATATTTCGGTTCCCTCTAAAGACTATAGGGCCAAAGGAAATAACCTCCGATAACAAAGAGAAAGAAGCTTCTTGAGAATCTTCTTTGTGTTCTGTGAAATCATCTCACAGAGTTACAGCTTTCCCCTCAAGAAGCCTTTCGCTAAGACAGTTCTTGTGGAATTGGCAAAGTGATATTTGGAAGCCCATAGAGGGCTATGGTGAAAAAGGAAATATCCTCAGGTGAAATCTGGAAAGAAGCTTTCTGAGAAACTGCTTAGTGTTTCTGTTAATTCATCTCACAGAATTACATATCTATTTTGTTGATCTCATTGCTAGCCTTATTTCTGTGGAATCTGAGAACAGGTATTTCGGATCCCTATGAAGACTATAGGGGCAAAGGAAATATCCTCCGACAACAAAGAGAAAGAAGCTTTCTGAGAAACTTCTTTGTGTTCTGTGAAATCATCTCACAGAGTTACAGCTTTCTCCTCAAGAAGCCTTTCGCTAAGACAGTTCTTGTGGAATTGGCAAAGCGATATTTGGAAGCCCGTAGAGGGCTATGGTGAAAAAGGAAATATCCTCAGATGAAATCTGGAAAGAAGCTTTCTGAGAAACTGCTTAGTGTTCTGTTAATTCATCTCACAGAGTTACATCTGTATTTCGTGGATCTCTTTGCTAGCCTTATTTCTGTGGAATCTGAGAACAGATATTTCGGATCCCATTGAAGACTATAGGGCCAAAGGAATTATCCTCCGATAACAAAGAGAAAGAAGCTTTCTGAGAAACTTCTTTGTGTTCTGTGAAATCATCTCACAGAGTTACAGCTTTCCCCTCAAGAAGCCTTTCGCTAAGACAGTTCTTGTGGAATTGGCAAAGTGATATTTGGAAGCCCATAGAGGGCTATGGTGAAAAAGGAGATATCCTCAGATGAAATCTGGAAAGAAGCTTTCTGAGAAACTGCTTAGTGTTCTGTTAATTCATCTCACAGAGTTACATCCGTATTTCGTGGATCTCCTTGCTAGCCTTATTTCTGTGGAATCTGAGAACAGATATTTCGTATCCAATTGAAGACTATAGGGCCAAAGGAAATATCCTCCGATAACAAAGAGATAGAAGCTTTCTGAGAAACGTCTTTGTGTTCTGTGAAATCATCTCACCGAGTTACAGCTTTCCCCTCAAGAAGCCTTTCGCTAAGACAGTTCTTGTGGAATTGGCAAAGTGATATTTGGAAGCCCATAGAGGGCTAAGGTGAAAAAGGAAATATCCTCAGATGAAATCTGGAAAGAAGCTTTCTGAGAAACTGCTTAGTGTACTGTTAATTCATCTCACAGAGTTACATCTGTATTTCGTGGATCTCTTTGCTAGACTTATTTCTGTGGAATCTGAGAACAGATATTTCGGATCCCATTGAAGACTATAGGGCCAAAGGAAATATCCTCCGATAACAAAGAGAAAGAAGCTTTCTGAGAAACTTCTTTGTGTTCTGTGAAATCATCTCACAGAGTTACAGCTTTCCCCTCAAGAAGCCTTTCGCTATGACAGTTCTTGTGGAATTGGCAAAGTGATATTTGGAAGCCCCTAGAGGGCTATGGTGAAAAAGGAAATATCCTCAGATGAAATATGGAAAGAAGCTTTCTGAGAAACTGCTGAGTGTTCTGTTAATTCATCTCACAGAGTTACATCTGTATTTCGTGGATCTCTTTGCTAGCCTTATTTCTGTGGAATCTGAGAACAGATATTTCGGATCCCATTGAAGACTATAGGGCCAAGGGAAATATCCTCCAATAACAAAGAGAAAGAAGCTTTCTGAGAAACTTCTTTGTGTTCTGTGAAATCATCTCACAGAGTTACAGGTTTCCCCTCAAAAAGCCTTTCGCTAAGACAGTTCTTGTGGAATTTGCAAAGTGATATTTGGAAGCCCATACAGGGCTATGGTGAAAAAGGAAATATCCTCATCTGAAATCAGGAAAGAAGCTTTCTGAGAAACTGCTTCGTGTTCTGTTAATTCATCTCACAGAGTTACCTCTGTATTTCGTGGATCTCTTTGCTAGCCTTATTTCTGTGGTATCTGAGAACAGATATTTCGGATCCCATTGAAGACTATAGGGCGAAAGGAAACATCCTCCGATAACAAAGAGAAAGAAGCTTTCCGAGAAACTTCTTTGTGTTCTGTGAAATCATCTCACAGAGTTACAGCTTTCCCCTCAAGAAACCTTTCGCTAAGACAGTTCTTGTGGAATTGGCAAAGCGATATTTGGAAGCCCATAGACGGCTACGGTGAAAAAGGAAATATCCTCAGATGAAATCTGGAAAGAAGCTTTCTGAGAAACTGCTTAGTGTTCTGTTAATTCATCTCACAGAGTTACACCTGTATTTCGTGGATCTCTTTGCTAGCCTTATTTCTGTGGAATCTGAGAACAGATACTTCGGATCCCTTTGAAGACTACAGGGCCAAAGGAATTATCCGCCGATAACAAAGAGAAAGAAGCTTTCTGAGAATCTTCTTTGTGTTCTGTGAAATCATCTCACAGAGTTACAGCTTTCCCCTCAAGAAGCCTTTCTCTGAGACAGTTCTTGTGGAATTGGCAAAGTGATATTTGGAAGCCCATAGAGGGCTCAGGTGAAAAAGGAAATATCCTCAGATGAAAACTGGAAAGAAGCTTTCTGAGAAACTGCTGAGTGTTCTGTTAGTTCTTCACACACAGTTACATCTGTATTTCGTGGATCTCTTTGTTAGACTTATTTCTCTGGAATATGAGAACAGATATTTCGGTTCCCTCTAAAGACTATAGGGCCAAAGGAAATAACCTCCGATAACAAAGAGAAAGAAGCTTCTTGAGAATCTTCTTTGTGTTCTGTGAAATCATCTCACAGAGTTACAGCTTTCCCCTCAAGAAGCCTTTCGCTAAGACAGTTCTTGTGGAATTGGCAAAGTGATATTTGGAAGCCCATAGAGGGCTATGGTGAAAAAGGAAATATCCTCAGGTGAAATCTGGAAAGAAGCTTTCTGAGAAACTGCTTAGTGTTTCTGTTAATTCATCTCACAGAATTACATCTCTATTTTGTTGATCTCATTGCTAGCCTTATTTCTGTGGAATCTGAGAACAGGTATTTCGGATCCCTATGAAGACTATAGGGGCAAAGGAAATATCCTCCGATAACAAAGAGAAAGAAGCTTTCTGAGAAACTTCTTTGTGTTCTGTGAAATCATCTCACAGAGTTACAGCTTTCTCCTCAAGAAGCCTTTCGCTAAGACAGTTCTTGTGGCATTGGCAAAGCGATATTTGGAAGCCCATAGACGGCTATGGTGAAAAAGGAAATATCCTCAGATGAAATCTGGAAAGAAGCTTTCTGAGAAACTGCTTAGTGTTCTGTTAATTCATCTCACAGAGTTACATCTGTATTTCGTGGATCTCTTTGCTAGCCTTATTTCTGTGGAATCTGAGAACAGATATTTCGGATCCCATTGAAGACTATAGGGCCAAAGGAATTATCCTCCGATAACAAAGAGAAAGAAGCTTTCTGAGAAACTTCTTTGTGTTCTGTGAAATCATCTCACAGAGTTACAGCTTTCCCCTCAAGAAGCCTTTCGCTAAGACAGTTCTTGTGGAATTGGCAAAGTGATATTTGGAAGCCCATAGAGGGCTATGGTGAAAAAGGAAATATCCTCAGATGAAATCTGGAAAGAAGCTTTCTGAGAAATTGCTTAGTGTTCTGTTAATTCATCTCACAGAGTTACATCTGTATTTCGTGGATCTCTTTGCTAGCCTTATTTCTGTGGAATCTGAGAACAGATATTTCGGATCCTATTGAAGACTATAGGGCCAAAGGAAATATCCTCCGATAACAAAGAGATAGAAGCTTTCTGAGAAACGTCTTTGTGTTCTGTGAAATCATCTCACAGAGTTACAGCTTTCCCCTCAAGAAGCCTTTCGCTAAGACAGTTCTTGTGGAATTGGCAAAGTGATATTTGGAAGCCCATAGAGGGCTATGGTGAAAAAGGAGATATCCTCAGATGAAATCTGGAAAGAAGCTTTCTGAGAAACTGCTTAGTGTTCTGTTAATTCATCTCACAGAGTTACATCTGTATTTCGAGGATCTCTTTGCTAGACTTATTTCTGTGGAATCTGAGAACAGATATTTCGGATCCCATTGAAGACTATAGGGCCAAAGGAAATATCCTCCGATAACAAAGAGAAAGAAGCTTTCTGAGAAACTTCTTTGTGTTCTGTGAAATCATCTCACAGAGTTACAGCTTTCCCCTCAAGAAGCCTTTCGCTAAGACAGTTCTTGTGGAATTGGCAAAATGATATTTGGAAGCCCCTAGAGGCTACGGTGAAAAAGGAAATATCCTCAGGTGAAATCTGGAAAGAAGCTTTCTGAAAAACTGCTTAGTGTTCTGTTAATTCATCTCACAGAATTACATCTATATTTTGTTGATCTCATTGCTAGCCTTATTTCTGTGGTATCTGAGTACAGGTATTTCAGATCCCTATGAAGACTATAGGGGCAAAGGAAATATCCTCCGATAAGAAAGAGAAAGAAGCTTTCTGAGAAACTTCTTTGTGTTCTGTGAAATCATCTCACAGAGTTACAGCTTTCTCCTCAAGAAGCCTTTCGCTAAGACAGTTCTTGTGGAATTGGCAAAGTGATATTTGGAAGCCGATAGAGGGCTAGGGTGAAAAAGGAACTATCCTCAGTTGAAATCTGGAAAGAAGATTTCTGAGAAATTGCTTAGTGTTCTGTTAATTCATCTCACAGAGTTACACCACTATTTTGTTGTTCTCTTTGCTAGCCTTATTTCTGTGGAATCTGAGAACAGATATTTCGGATCCCATTGAAGACTATAGGGCCAAAGGAAATATCCTCCGATAACAAAGAGAAAGAAGCTTTCTGAGAAACTTCTTTGTGTTCTGTGAAATCATCTCACAGAGTTACAGCTTTCCCCTCAAGAAGCCTTTCGCTAACACAGTTCTTGTGGAATTGGCAAAGTGATATTTGGAAGCCCCTAGAGGGCTATGGTGAAAAAGGAAATATCCTCAGATGAAATATGGAAAGAAGCTTTCTGAGAAACTGCTGAGTGTTCTGTTAATTCATCTCACAGAGTTACATCTGTTTTTCGTGGATCTCTTTGCTAGCCTTATTTCTGTGGAATCTGAGAACAGATATTTCGGATCCCATTGAAGACTATAGGGCCAAGGGAAATATCCTCCAATAACAAAGAGAAAGAAGCTTTCTGAGAAACTTCTTTGTGTTCTGTGAAATCATCTCACAGAGTTACAGGTTTCCCCTCAAAAAGCCTTTCGCTAAGACAGTTCTTGTGGAATTGGCAAAGTGATATTTGGAAGCCCATACAGGGCTATGGTGAAAAAGGAAATATCCTCATCTGAAATCAGGAAAGAAGCTTTCTGAGAAACTGCTTAGTGTTCTGTTAATTCATCTCACAGAGTTACATCTGTATTTCGTGGATCTCTTTGCTAGCCTTATTTCTGTGGAATCTGAGAACAGATATTTCGGATCCCATTGAAGACTATAGGGCGAAAGGAAATATCCTCCGATAACAAAGAGAAAGAAGCTTTCCGAGAAACTTCTTTGTGTTCTGTGAAATCATCTCACAGAGTTACAGCTTTCCCCTCAAGAAACCTTTCGCTAAGACAGTTCTTGTGGAATTGGCAAAGCGATATTTGGAAGCCCATAGAGGGCTATGGTGAAAAAGGAAATATCCTCAGATGAAATCTGGAAAGAAGCTTTCTGAGAAACTTCTTAGTGTTCTGTTAATTCATCTCCCAGAGTTACATCTGTATTTCGTGGATCTCTTTGCTAGCCTTATTTCTGTGGAATCTGAGAACAGATATTTCGGATCCCATTGAAGACTATAGGGCCAAAGGAAATATCCTCCGATAACAAAGAGAAAGAAGTTTTCTTAGAAACTTCTTTGTGTTCTGTGAAATCATCTCACAGAGTTACAGCTTTCCCCTCAAGAAGCCTTTCTCTGAGACAGTTCTTGTGGAATTGGCAAAGTGATATTTGGAAGCCCATAGAGGACTCAGGTGAAAAAGAAAATATCCTCAGATGAAAACTGGAAAGAAGCTTTCTGAGAAACTGCTGAGTGTTCTGTTAGTTCTTCACACAGAGTTACATCTGTATTTCTTGGATCTCTTTGTTAGCCTTATTTCTCTGGAATATGCGAACAGATATTTCCGTTCCCTCTAAAGACTATAGGGCTAAAGGAAATAACCTCCGATAACAAAGAGAAAGAAGCTTTTTGAGATTCTTCTTTGTGTTCTGTGAAATCATCTCACAGAGTTACAGCTTTCCCCTCAAGAAGCCTTTCGTTAAGACAGTTCTTGTGGAATTGGCAAAGTGATATTTGGAAGCCCCTAGAGGGCTACGGTGAAAAAGGAAATATCCTCAGGTGAAATCTGGAAAGAAGCTTTCTGAGAAACTGCTTAGTGTTCTGTTAATTCATCTCACAGAGTTACATCGGTATTTCGTGGATCTCTTTGGTAGCCTTATTTCTGTGGAATCTGAGAACAGATATTTCGGATCCCATTGAAGACTATAGGGCCAAAGGAAATATCCTCCGATAACAAAGAGAAAGAAGTTTTCTGAGAAACTTCTTTGTGTTCTGTGAAATCATCTCACAGAGTTACAGCTTTCCCCTCAAGAAGCCTTTCTCTGAGACAGTTCTTGTGGAATTGGCAAAGTGATATTTGGAAGCCCATAGAGGGCTATGGTGAAAAAGGAAATATCCTCAGATGAAAACTGGAAAGAAGCTTTCTGAGAAACTGCTGAGTGTTCTGTTAGTTCTTCACACAGAGTTACATCTGTATTTCGTGGATCTCTTTGTTAGCCTTATTTCTCTGAAATATGCGAACAGATATTTAGGTTCCCTCTAAAGACTATAGGGCCAAAGGAAATAACCTCCGATAGCAAAGAGAAAGATGCTTCTTGAGAATCTTCTTTGTGTTCTGTGAAATCATCTCACAGAGTTACAGCTTTCCCCTCAAGAAGCCTGTCGCTAAGACAGTTCTTGTGGAATTGTTAAAGTGATATTTGGAAGCCCCTAGAGGGCTATGTTGAAAAAGGAAATATCCTCAGGTGAAATCTGGAAAGAAGCTTTCTGAGAAACTGCTTATTGTTCTGTTAATTCATCTCACAGAATTACATCTATATTTTCTTGATCTCATTCCTAGCCTTATTTCTGTGGAATCTGAGAACAGGTATTTCGGATCCCTATGAAGACTATAGGGGCAAAGGAAATATCCTCCGATAACAAGGAGAAAGAAGCTTTCTGAGAAACTTCTTTGTGTTCTGTGAAATCATCTCACAGAGTTACAGCTTTCTCCTCAAGAAGCCTTTCGCTAAGACAGTTCTTGTGGCATTGGCAAAGCGATATTTGGAAGCCCATAGACGGCTACGGTGAAAAAGGAAATATCCTCAGATGAAATCTGGAAAGAAGCTTTCTGAGAAACTGCTTAGTGTTCTGTTAATTCATCTCACAGAGTTACACCTGTATTTCGTGGATCTCTTTGCTAGCCTTATTTCTGTGGAATCTGAGAACAGATACTTCGGATCCCTTTGAAGACTACAGGGCCAAAGGAATTATCCGCCGATAACAAAGAGAAAGAAGCTTTCTGAGAATCTTCTTTGTGTTCTGTGAAATCATCTCACAGAGTTACAGCTTTCCCCTCAAGAAGCCTTTCTCTGAGACAGTTCTTGTGGAATTGGCAAAGTGATATTTGGAAGCCCATAGAGGGCTCAGGTGAAAAAGGAAATATCCTCAGATGAAAACTGGAAAGAAGCTTTCTGAGAAACTGCTGAGTGTTCTGTTAGTTCTTCACACACAGTTACATCTGTATTTCGTGGATCTCTTTGTTAGACTTATTTCTCTGGAATATGAGAACAGATATTTAGGTTCCCTCTAAAGACTATAGGGCCAAAGGAAATAACCTCCGATAACAAAGAGAAAGAAGCTTCTTGAGAATCTTCTTTGTGTTCTGTGAAATCATCTCACAGAGTTACAGCTTTCCCCTCAAGAAGCCTTTCGCTAAGACAGTTCTTGTGGAATTGGCAAAGTGATATTTGGAAGCCCATAGAGGGCTATGGTGAAAAAGGAAATATCCTCAGGTGAAATCTGGAAAGAAGCTTTCTGAGAAACTGCTTAGTGTTTCTGTTAATTCATCTCACAGAATTACATCTCTATTTTGTTGATCTCATTGCTAGCCTTATTTCTGTGGAATCTGAGAACAGGTATTTCGGATCCCTATGAAGACTATAGGGGCAAAGGAAATATCCTCCGATAACAAAGAGAAAGAAGCTTTCTGAGAAACTTCTTTGTGTTCTGTGAAATCATCTCACAGAGTTACAGCTTTCTCCTCAAGAAGCCTTTCGCTAAGACAGTTCTTGTGGCATTGGCAAAGCGATATTTGGAAGCCCATAGACGGCTATGGTGAAAAAGGAAATATCCTCAGATGAAATCTGGAAAGAAGCTTTCTGAGAAACTGCTTAGTGTTCTGTTAATTCATCTCACAGAGTTACATCTGTATTTCGTGGATCTCTTTGCTAGCCTTATTTCTGTGGAATCTGAGAACAGATATTTCGGATCCCATTGAAGACTATAGGGCCAAAGGAATTATCCTCCGATAACAAAGAGAAAGAAGCTTTCTGAGAAACTTCTTTGTGTTCTGTGAAATCATCTCACAGAGTTACAGCTTTCCCCTCAAGAAGCCTTTCGCTAAGACAGTTCTTGTGGAATTGGCAAAGTGATATTTGGAAGCCCATAGTGGGCTATGTAGAAAAAGGAAATATCCTCAGATGAAATCTGGAAAGAAGCTTTCTGAGAAATTGCTTAGTGTTCTGTTAATTCATCTCACAGAGTTACATCTGTATTTCGTGGATCTCTTTGCTAGCCTTATTTCTGTGGAATCTGAGAACAGATATTTCGGATCCTATTGAAGACTATAGGGCCAAAGGAAATATCCTCCGATAACAAAGAGATAGAAGCTTTCTGAGAAACGTCTTTGTGTTCTGTGAAATCATCTCACAGAGTTACAGCTTTCCCCTCAAGAAGCCTTTCGCTAAGACAGTTCTTGTGGAATTGGCAAAGTGATATTTGGAAGCCCATAGAGGGCTATGGTGAAAAAGGAAATATCCTCAGATGAAATCTGGAAAGAAGCTTTCTGAGAAACTGCTTAGTGTTCTGTTAATTCATCTCACAGAGTTACATCTGTATTTCGAGGATCTCTTTGCTAGACTTATTTCTGTGGAATCTGAGAACAGATATTTCGGATCCCATTGAAGACTATAGGGCCAAAGGAAATATCCTCCGATAACAAAGAGAAAGAAGCTTTCTGAGAAACTTCTTTGTGTTCTGTGAAATCATCTCACAGAGTTACAGCTTTCCCCTCAAGAAGCCTTTCGCTAAGACAGTTCTTGTGGAATTGGCAAAGTGATATTTGGAAGCCCATAGAGGGCTATGGTGAAAAAGGAAATATCCTCAGATGAAATCTGGAAAGAAGCTTTCTGAGAAACTGCTTAGTGTTCTGTTAATTCATCTCACAGAGTTACATCTGTATTTCGTGGATCTCTTTGCTAGCCTTATTTCTGTGGAAACTGAGAACAGATATTTCGGATCCCATTGAAGACTATAGGGCCAAAGGAAATATCCTCCGATAACAAAGAGAAAGAAGTTTTCTGAGAAACTTCTTTGTGTTCTGTGAAATCATCTCACAGAGTTACAGCTTTCCCCTCAAGAAGCCTTTCTCTGAGACAGTTCTTGTGGAATTGGCAAAGTGATATTTGGAAGCCCATAGAGGGCTCAGGTGAAAAAGGAAATATCCTCAGATGAAAACTGGAAAGAAGCTTTCTGAGAAACTGCTGAGTGTTCTGTTAGTTCTTCACACAGAGTTACATCTGTATTTCGTGGATCTCTTTGTTAGCCTTATTTCTCTGGAATATGCGAACAGATATTTCGGTTCCCTCTAAAGACTATAGGGCCAAAGGAAATAACCTCCGATAACAAAGAGAAAGAAGCTTCTTGAGAATCTTCTTTGTGTTCTGTGAAATCATCTCACAGAGTTACAGCTTTCCCCTGAAGAAGCCTGTTGCTAAGACAGTTCTTGTGGAATTGTTAAAGTGATATTTGGAAGCCCCTAGATGGATATGGTGAAAAAGGAAATATCCTCAGGTGAAATCTGGAAAGAAGCTTTCTGAGAAACTGCTTATTGTTCTGTTAATTCATCTCACAGAATTACATCTATATTTTGTTGATCTCATTGCTAGCCTTATTTCTGTGGAATCTGAGAACAGGTATTTCGGATCCCTATGAAGACTATAGGGGCAAAGGAAATATCCTCCGATAACAAAGAGAAAGAAGCTTTCTGAGAAACTTCTTTGTGTTCTGTGAAATCATCTCACAGAGTTACAGCTTTCTCCTCAAGAAGCCTTTCGCTAAAACAGTTCTTGTGGCATTGGCAAAGCGATATTTGGAAGCCCATAGAGGGCTATGGTGAAAAAGGAAATATCCTCAGATGAAATCTGGAAAGAAGCTTTCAGAGAAACTGCTTAGTGTTCTGTTAATTCATCTCACAGAGTTACATCTGTATTTCGTGGATCTCTTTGCTAGCCTTATTTCTGTGGAATCTGAGAACAGATATTTCGGATCCCATTGAAGACTATAGGGCCAAAGGAAATATCCTCCGATAACAAAGAGAAAGAAATTTTCTGAGAAACTTCTTTGTGTTCTGTGAAATCATCTCACAGAGTTACAGCTTTCCCCTCAAGAAGCCTTTCTCTGAGACAGTTCTTGTGGAATTGGCAAAGTGATATTTGGAAGCCCATAGAGGGCTCAGGTGAAAAAGGAAATATCCTCAGATGAAAACTGGAAAGAAGCTTTCTGAGAAACTGCTGAGTGTTCTGTTAGTTCTTCACACAGAGTTACATCTGTATTTCGTGGATCTCTTTGATAGCCTTATTTCTCTGGAATATGCGAACAGATATTTCGGTTCCCTCTAAAGACTATAGGGCCAAAGGAAATAACCTCCGATAACAAAGAGAAAGAAGCTTCTTGAGAATCTTCTTTGTGTTCTGTGAAATCATCTCACAGAGTTACAGCTTTCCCCTGAAGAAGCCTGTTGCTAAGACAGTTCTTGTGGAATTGTTAAAGTGATATTTGGAAGCCCCTAGATGGATATGGTGAAAAAGGAAATATCCTCAGGTGAAATCTGGAAAGAAGCTTTCTGAGAAACTGCTTATTGTTCTGTTAATTCATCTCACAGAATTACATCTATATTTTGTTGATCTCATTGCTAGCCTTATTTCTGTGGAATCTGAGAACAGGTATTTCGGATCCCTATGAAGACTATAGGGGCAAAGGAAATATCCTCCGATAACAAAGAGAAAGAAGCTTTCTGAGAAACTTCTTTGTGTTCTGTGAAATCATCTCACAGAGTTACAGCTTTCTCCTCAAGAAGCCTTTCGCTAAAACAGTTCTTGTGGCATTGGCAAAGCGATATTTGGAAGCCCATAGAGGGCTATGGTGAAAAAGGAAATATCCTCAGATGAAATCTGGAAAGAAGCTTTCAGAGAAACTGCTTAGTGTTCTGTTAATTCATCTCACAGAGTTACATCTGTATTTCGTGGATCTCTTTGCTAGCCTTATTTCTGTGGAATCTGAGAACAGATATTTCGGATCCCATTGAAGACTATAGGGCCAAAGGAAATATCCTCCGATAACAAAGAGAAAGAAGCTTCTTGAGAATCTTCTTTGTGTTCTGTGAAATCATCTCACAGAGTTACAGCTTTCCCCTCAAGAAGCCTTTCGCTGAGACAGTTCTTGTGGCATTGGCAAAGTGATAATTGGAAGCCCATAGAGGGCTATGGTGAAAAAGGAAATATCCTCAGATGAAATCTGGAAAGAAGCTTTCTGAGAAACTGCTGTGTGTTTTGTTAGTTCTTCTCACAGAGTTACATCTGTATTTCGTGGATCTCTTTGTTAGCCTTATTTCTCTGGAATATGAGAACAGATATTTCGGTTCCCTCTAAAGAGTATAGGGCCAAAGGAAATAACCTCCGATAACAAAGAGAAAGAAGCTTCTTGAGAATCTTCTTTGTGTTCTGTGAAATCATCTCACAGAGTTACACCTTTCCCCTCAAGAAGCCTTTCGCTAAGACAGTTCTTGTGGAATTGGCAAAGTGATATTTGGAAGCCCCTAGAGGGCTATGGTGAAAAAGGAAATATCCTCAGGTGAAATCTGGAAAGAAGCTTTCTGAGAAACTGCTTAGTGTTCTGTTAATTCATCTCACAGAATTACATCTATATTTTGTTGATCTCATTGCTAGCCTTATTTCTGTGGAATCTGAGAACAGGTATTTCGGATCCCTATGAAGACTATAGGGGCAAAGGAAATATCCTCCGATAACAAAGAGAAAGAAGCTTTCTGAGAAACTTCTTTGTGTTCTGTGAAATCATCTCACAGAGTTACAGCTTTCTCCTCAAGAAGCCTTTCGCTAAGACAGTTCTTGTGGCATTGGCAAAGCGATATTTGGAAGCCCATAGACGGCTATGGTGAAAAAGGAAATATCCTCAGATGAAATCTGGAAAGAAGCTTTCTGAGAAACTGCTTAGTGTTCTGTTAATTCATCTCACAGAGTTACATCTGTATTTCGTGGATCTCTTTGCTAGCCTTATTTCTGTGGAATCTGAGAACAGATATTTCGGATCCCTTTGAAGACTATAGGGCCAAAGTAAATATCCTCCGATAACAAAGAGAAAGAAGCTTTCTGAGAAACTTCTTTGTGTTCTGTGAAATCATCTCACAGAGTTACAGCTTTCCCCTCAAGAAGCCTTTCGCTAAGACAGTTCTTGTGGAATTGGCAAAGTGATATTTGGAAGCCCATAGAGGACTATGGTGAAAAAGGAGATATCCTCAGATGAAATCTGGAAAGAAGCTTTCTGAGAAACTGCTTAGTGTTCTGTTAATTCATCACACAGAGTTACATCCGTATTTCGTGGATCTCTTTGCTAGCCTTATTTCTGTGGAATCTGAGAACAGATATTTCGGATCCAATTGAAGACTATAGGGCCAAAGGAAATATCCTCCGATAACAAAGAGAAAGAAGCTTTCTGAGAAACTTCTTTGTGTTCTGTGAAATCATCTCACAGAGTTACGGCTTTCCCCTCAAGAAGCCTTTCGCTAAGACAGTTCTTGTGGAATTGGCAAAGTGATATTTGGAAGCCCATAGAGGGCTATGGTGAAAAAGGAAATATCCTCAGATGAAATCTGGAAAGAAGCTTTCTGAGAAACTGCTTAGTGTTCTGTTAATTCATCTCACAGAGTTACATCTGTATTTCGTGGATCTCTTTGCTAGCCTTATTTCTGTGGAATCTGAGAACAGATATTTCGGATCCCTTTGAAGACTATAGGGCCAAAGGAAATATCCTCCGATAACAAAGAGAAAGAAGCTTTCTGAGAAACTTCTTTGTGTTCTGTGAAATCATCTCACAGAGTTACAGCTTTCCCCTCAAGAAGCCTTTCGCTAAGACAGTTCTTGTGGAATTGGCAAAGTGATATTTGGAAGCCCATAGAGGGCTATGGTGAAAAAGGAGATATCCTCAGATGAAATCTGGAAAGAAGCTTTCTGAGAAACTGCTTAGTGTTCTGTTAATTCATCTCACAGAGTTACATCCGTATTTCGTGGATCTCTTTGCTAGCCTTATTTCTGTGGAATCTGAGAACAGATATTTCGGATCCCATTGAAGACTATACGGCCAAAGGAAATATCCTCCGATAAAAAAGAGAAAGAAGCTTTCTGAGAAACTTCTTTGTGTTCTGTGAAATCATCTCACAGAGTTACGGCTTTCCCCTCAAGAAGCCTTTCGCTGAGACAGTTCTTGTGGAATTGGCAAAGTGATATTTGGAAGCCCATAGAGGGTTATGGTGAAAAAGGAAATATCCTCAGATGAAATCTGGAAAGAAGCTTTCTGAGAAATTGCTTAGTGTTCTGTTAATTCATCTCACAGAGTTACATCTGTATTTCGTGGATCTCTTTGCTAGCCTTATTTCTGTGGAATCTGAGAACAGATATTTCGGATCCTATTGAAGACTATAGGGCCCAAGGAAATATCCTCCGATAACAAAGAGAAAGAAGCTTTCTGAGAAACGTCTTTGTGTTCTGTGAAATCATCTCACCGAGTTACAGCTTTCCCCTCAAGAAGCCTTTCGCTAAGACAGTTCTTGTGGAATTGGCAAAGTGATATTTGGAAGCCCATAGAGGGCTCAGGTGAAAAAGGAAATATCCTCAGATGAAAACTGGAAAGAAGCTTTCTGAGAAACTGCTGAGTGTTCTGTTAGTTCTTCACACAGAGTTACATCTGTATTTCGTGGATCTCTTTGTTAGCCTTATTTCTCTGGAATATGCGAACAGATATTTCGGTTCCCTCTAAAGACTATAGGGCCAAAGGAAATAACCTCCGATAACAAAGAGAAAGAAGCTTCTTGAGAATCTTCTTTGTGTTCTGTGAAATCATCTCACAGAGTTACAGCTTTCCCCTCAAGAAGCCTGTTGCTAAGACAGTTCTTGTGGAATTGTTAAAGTGATATTTGGAAGCCCCTAGATGGATATGGTGAAAAAGGAAATATCCTCAGGTGAAATCTGGAAAGAAGCTTTCTGAGAAACTGCTTATTGTTCTGTTAATTCATCTCACAGAATTACATCTATATTTTGTTGATTTCTTTGCTAGCCTTATTTCTGTGGAATCTGAGAACAGGTATTTCGGATCCCTATGAAGACTATAGGGGCAAAGGAAATATCCTCCGATAACAAAGAGAAAGAAGCTTTCTGAGAAACTTCTTTGTGTTCTGTGAAATCATCTCACAGAGTTACAGCTTTCTCCTCAAGAAGCCTTTCGCTAAAACAGTTCTTGTGGCATTGGCAAAGCGATATTTGGAAGCCCATAGACGGCTACGGTGAAAAAGGAAATATCCTCAGATGAAATCTGGAAAGAAGCTTTCTGAGAAATTGCTTAGTGTTCTGTTAATTCATCTCACAGAGTTACACCTGTATTTCGTGGATCTCTTTGCTAGCCTTATTTCTGTGGAATCTGAGAACAGACACTTCGGATCCCTTTGAAGACTACAGGGCCAAAGGAATTATCCTCCGATAACAAAGAGAAAGAAGCTTTCTGAGAAACTTCTTTGTGTTCTGTGAAATCATCTCACAGAGTTACAGCTTTCCCCTCAAGAAGCCTTTCGCTAAGACAGTTCTTGTGGAATTGGCAAAGTGATATTTGGAAGCCCATAGAGGGCTATGGTGAAAAAGGAAATATCCTCAGGTGAAATCTGGAAAGAAGCTTTCTGAGAAACTGCTTAGTGTTTCTGTTAATTCATCTCACAGAATTACATCTCTATTTTGTTGATCTCATTGCTAGCCTTATTTCTGTGGAATCTGAGAACAGGTATTTCGGATCCTTATGAAGACTATAGGGGCAAAGGAAATATCCTCCGATAACAAAGAGAAAGAAGCTTTCTGAGAAACTTCTTTGTGTTCTGTGAAATCATCTCACAGAGTTACAGCTTTCTCCTCAAGAAGCCTTTCGCTAAGACAGTTCTTGTGGCATTGGCAAAGCGATATTTGGAAGCCCATAGACGGCTATGGTGAAAAAGGAAATATCCTCAGATGAAATCTGGAAAGAAGCTTTCTGAGAAACTGCTTAGTGTTCTGTTAATTCATCTCACAGAGTTACATCTGTATTTCGTGGATCTCTTTGCTAGCCTTATTTCTGTGGAATCTGAGAACAGATATTTCGGATCCCATTGAAGACTATAGGGCCAAAGGAATTATCCTCCGATAACAAAGAGAAAGAAGCTTTCTGAGAAACTTCTTTGTGTTCTGTGAAATCATCTCACAGAGTTACAGCTTTCCCCTCAAGAAGCCTTTCGCTAAGAGAGTTCTTGTGGAATTGGCAAAGTGATATTTGGAAGCCCATAGAGGGCTATGTTGAAAAAGGAAATATCCTCAGATGAAATCTGGAAAGAAGCTTTCTGAGAAATTGCTTAGTGTTCTGTTAATTCATCTCACAGAGTTACATCTGTATTTCGTGGATCTCTTTGCTAGCCTTATTTCTGTGGAATCTGAGAACAGATATTTCGGATCCTATTGAAGACTATAGGGCCAAAGGAAATATCCTCCGATAACAAAGAGATAGAAGCTTTCTGAGAAACGTCTTTGTGTTCTGTGAAATCATCTCACAGAGTTACAGCTTTCCCCTCAAGAAGCCTTTCGCTAAGACAGTTCTTGTGGAATTGGCAAAGTGATATTTGGAAGCCCATAGAGGGCTATGGTGAAAAAGGAAATATCCTCAGATGAAATCTGGAAAGAAGCTTTCTGAGAAACTGCTTAGTGTTCTGTTAATTCATCTCACAGAGTTACATCTGTATTTCGAGGATCTCTTTGCTAGACTTATTTCTGTGGAATCTGAGAACAGATATTTCGGATCCCATTGAAGACTATAGGGCCAAAGGAAATATCCTCCGATAACAAAGAGAAAGAAGCTTTCTGAGAAACTTCTTTGTGTTCTGTGAAATCATCTCACAGAGTTACAGCTTTCCCCTCAAGAAGCCTTTCGCTAAGACAGTTCTTGTGGAATTGGCAAAGTGATATTTGGAAGCCCATAGAGGGCTATGGTGAAAAAGGAAATATCCTCAGATGAAATCTGGAAAGAAGCTTTCTGAGAAACTGCTTAGTGTTCTGTTAATTCATCTCACAGAGTTACATCTGTATTTCGTGGATCTCTTTGCTAGCCTTATTTCTGTGGAATCTGAGAACAGATATTTCGGATCCCATTGAAGACTATAGGGCCAAAGGAAATATCCTCCGATAACAAAGAGAAAGAGGTTTTCTGAGAAACTTCTTTGTGTTCTGTGAAATCATCTCACAGAGTTACAGCTTTCCCCTCAAGAAGCCTTTCTCTGAGACAGTTCTTGTGGAATTGGCAAAGTGATATTTGGAAGCCCATAGAGGGCTCAGGTGAAAAAGGAAATATCCTCAGATGAAAACTGGAAAGAAGCTTTCTGAGAAACTGCTGAGTGTTCTGTTAGTTCTACACACAGAGTTACATCTGTATTTCGTGGATCTCTTTGTTAGCCTTATTTCTCTGGAATATGCGAACAGATATTTCGGTTCCCTCTAAAGACTATAGGGCCAAAGGAAATAACCTCCGATAACAAAGAGAAAGAAGCTTCTTGAGAATCTTCTTTGTGTTCTGTGAAATCATCTCACAGAGTTACAGCTTTCCCCTCAAGAAGCCTGTTGCTAAGACAGTTCTTGTGGAATTGTTAAAGTGATATTTGGAAGCCCCTAGATGGATATGGTGAAAAAGGAAATATCCTCAGGTGAAATCTGGAAAGAAGCTTTCTGAGAAACTGCTTATTGTTCTGTTAATTCATCTCACAGAATTACATCTATATTTTGTTGATCTCATTGCTAGCCTTATTTCTGTGGAATCTGAGAACAGGTATTTCGGATCCCTATGAAGACTATAGGGGCAAAGGAAATATCCTCCGATAACAAAGAGAAAGAAGCTTTCTGAGAAACTTCTTTGTGTTCTGTGAAATCATCTCACAGAGTTACAGCTTTCTCCTCAAGAAGCCTTTCGCTAAAACAGTTCTTGTGGCATTGGCAAAGCGATATTTGGAAGCCCATAGACGGCTACGGTGAAAAAGGAAATATCCTCAGATGAAATCTGGAAAGAAACTTTCTGAGAAACTGCTTAGTGTTCTGTTAATTCATCTCACAGAGTTACACCTGTATTTCGTGGATCTCTTTGCTAGCCTTATTTCTGTGGAATCTGAGAACAGATACTTCGGATCCCTTTGAAGACTACAGGGCCAAAGGAATTATCCTCCGATAACAAAGAGAAAGAAGCTTTCTGAGAAACTTCTTTGTGTTCTGTGAAATCATCTCACAGAGTTACAGCTTTCCCCTCAAGAAGCCTTTCTCTGAGACAGTTCTTGTGGAATTGGCAAAGTGATATTTGGAAGCCCATAGAGGGCTCAGGTGAAAAAGGAAATATCCTCAGATGAAAACTGGAAAGAAGCTTTCTGAGAAACTGCTGAGTGTTCTGTTAGTTCTTCACACAGAGTTACATCTGTATTTCGTGGATCTCTTTGTTAGCCTTATTTCTCTGGAATATGAGAACAGATATTTCGGTTCCCTCTAAAGACTATAGGGCCAAAGGAAATAACCTCCGATAACAAAGAGAAAGAAGCTTCTTGAGAATCTTCTTTGTGTTCTGTGAAATGATCTCACAGAGTTACAGCTTTCCCCTCAAGAAGCCTTTCGCTAAGACAGTTCTTGTGGAATTGGCAAAGTGATATTTGGAAGCCCCTAGAGGGCTATGGTGAAAAAGGAAATATCCTCAGGTGAAATCTGGAAAGAAGCTTTCTGAGAAACTGCTTAGTGTTCTGTTAATTCATCTCACAGAATTACATCTCTATTTTGTTGATCTCATTGCTAGCCTTATTTCTGTGGAATCTGAGAACAGGTATTTCGGATCCCTATGAAGACTATAGGGGCAAAGGAAATATCCTCCGATAACAAAGAGAAAGAAGCTTTCTGAGAAACTTCTTTGTGTTCTGTGAAATCATCTCACAGAGTTACAGCTTTCCCCTCAAGAAGCCTTTCGCTAAGACAGTTCTTGTGGAATTGGCAAAGTGATATTTGGAAGCCCATAGAGGGCTATGGTGAAAAAGGAGATATCCTCAGATGAAATCTGGAAAGAAGCTTTCTGAGAAACTGCTTAGTGTTCTGTTAATTCATCTCACAGAGTTACATCCGTATTTCGTGGATCTCTTTGCTAGCCTTATTTCTGTGGAATCTGAGAACAGATATTTCGGATCCAATTGAAGACTATAGGGCCAAAGGAAATATCCTCCGATAAAAAAGAGAAAGAAGCTTTCTGAGAAACTTCTTTGTGTTCTGTGAAATCATCTCACAGAGTTACGGCTTTCCCCTCAAGAAGCCTTTCGCTAAGACAGTTCTTGTGGAATTGGCAAAGTGATATTTGGAAGCCCATAGAGGGCTATGGTGAAAAAGGAAATATCCTCAGATGAAATCGGGAAAGAAGCTTTATGAGAAATTGCTTAGCGTTCTGTTAATTCATCTCACAGAGTTACATCTGTATTTCGTGAATCTCTTTGCTAGCCTTATTTCTGTGGAATCTGAGAACAGATATTTCGGATCCTATTGAAGACTATAGGGCCAAAGGGAATATCCTCCGATAACAAAGAGAAAGAAGCTTTCTGAGAAACGTCTTTGTGTTCTGTGAAATCATCTCACAGAGTTACAGCTTTCCCCTCAAGGAGCCTTTCGCTAAGACAGTACTTGTGGAATTGGCAAAGTGATATTTGGAAGCCCATAGAGGGCTATGGTGAAAAAGGAAATATCCGCAGATGAAAACTGGAAAGAAGCTTTCTGAGAAACTGCTTAGTGTTCTGTTAATTCATCTCACAGAGTTACATCTGTATTTCGTGGATCTCTTTGCTAGCCTTATTTCTGTGGAATCTGAGAACAGATATTTCGGATCCCATTGAAGACTATAGGGCCAAAGGAAATATCCTCCGATAACAAAGAGAAAGAAGCTTTCTGAGAAACTTCTTTGTGTTCTGTGAAATCATCTCACAGAGTTACAGCTTTCCCCTTAAGAAGCCTTTCGCTGAGACAGTTCTTGTGGAATAGGCAAAGTGATATTTGGAAGCCCATAGAGGGCTATGGTGAAAAAGGAAATATCCTCAGATGAAATCTAGAAAGAAGCTTTCAGAGAAACTGCTTAGTGTTCTGTTAATTCATCTCACAGAGTTACATCTGTATTTCGTGGATCTCTTTGCTAGCCTTATTTCTGTGGAATCTGAGAACAGATATTTCGGATCCCATTGAAGACTATAGGGCCAAAGGAAATATCCTCCGATAACAAAGAGAAAGAAGCTTTCTGAGAAACTTCTTTGTGTACTGTGAAATCATCTCACAGAGTTACAGCTTTCCCCTCAAGAAGCCTTTCGCTGAGACAGTTCTTGTGGCATTGGCAAAGTGATAATTGGAAGCCCATAGAGGGCTATGGTGAAAAAGGAAATATCCTCAGATGAAATCTGGAAAGAAGCTTTCTGAGAAACTGCTGAGTGTTCTGTTAGTTCTTCTCACAGAGTTACATCTGTATTTCGTGGATCTCTTTGTTAGCCTTATTTCTCTGGAATATGAGAACAGATATTTCGGTTCCCTCTAAAGACTATAGGGCCAAAGGAAATAACCTCCGATTACAAAGAGAAAGAAGCTTCTTGAGAATCTTCTTTGTGTTCTGTGAAATCATCTCAAAGAGTTACAGCTTTCCCCTCAAGAAGCCTTTCGCTAAGACAGTTCTTGTGGAATTGGCAAAGTGATATTTGGAAGCCCATAGAGGGCTAGGTGAAAAAGGAAATATCCTCAGATGAAATCTGGAAAGAAGCTTTCTGAGAAACTGCTTAGTGTTCTGTTAATTCATCTCACAGAGTTACATCTGTATTTCGTGGATCTCTTTGCTAGCCTTATTTCTGTGGAATCTGAGAACAGATATTTCGGATCCCATTAAAGACTATAGGGCCAAAGGAAATATCCTCCGATAACAAAGAGAAAGAAGCTTTCTGAGAAACTTCTTTGTGTTCTGTGAAATCATCTCACAGAGTTACGGCTTTCCCCTCAAGAAGCCTTTCGCTGAGACAGTTCTTGTGGAATTGGCAAAGTGATATTTGGAAGCCCATAGAGGGCTATGGTGAAAAAGGAAATATCCTCAGATGAAATCTGGAAAGAAGCTTTCTGAGAAATTGCTTAGTGTTCTGTTAATTCATCTCACAGAGTTACATCTGTATTTCGTGGATCTCTTTGCTAGCCTTATTTCTGTGGAATCTGAGAACAGATATTTCGGATCCTATTGAAGACTATAGGTCCCAAGGAAATATCCTCCGATAACAAAGAGAAAGAAGCTTTCTGAGAAACGTCTTTGTGTTCTGTGAAATCATCTCACCGAGTTACAGCTTTGCCCTCAAGAAGCCTTTCGCTAAGACAGTTCTTGTGGAATTGGCAAAGTGATATTTGGAAGCCCATAGAGGGCTATGGTGAAAAAGGAAATATCCTCAGATGAAATCTGGAAAGAAGCTTTCTGCGAAACTGCTTAGTGTTCTGTTCATTCATCTCACAGAGTTACATCTGTATTTCGTGAATCTCTTTGCTAGCCTTATGTCTGTGGAATCTGAGAACAGATATTTCGGATCCAATTGAAGACTATAGGGCCAAAGGAAATATCCTCCGATAACAAAGAGAAAGAAGCTTTCTGAGAAACTTCTTTGTGTTCTGTGAAATCATCTCACAGAGTTACAGCATTCCCCTCAAGAAGCCTTTCGCTGAGACAGTTCTTGTGGCATTGGCAAAGTGATAGTTGGAAGCCCATAGAGGGCTATGGTGAAAAAGGAAATATCCTCAGATGAAATCTGGAAAGAAGCTTTCTGAGAAACTGCTGAGTGTTCTGTTAGTTCCTCTCACAGAGTTACATCTGTATTTCGTGGATCTCTTTGTTAGCCTTATTTCTCTGGAATATGAGAACAGATATTTCGGTTCCCTCTAAAGACTATAGGGCCAAAGGAAATAACCTCCGATTACAAAGAGAAAGAAGCTTCTTGAGAATCTTCTTTGTGTTCTGTGAAATCATCTCACAGAGTTACAGCTTTCCCCTCAAGAAGCCTTTCGCTAAGACAGTTCTTGTGGAATTGGCAAAGTGATATTTGGAAGCCCATAGAGGGCTATGGTGAAAAAGGAAATATCCTCAGATGAAATCTGGAAAGAAGCTTTTTGAGAAACTGCTTAGTGTTCTGTTAATTCATCTCACAGAGTTACATCTGTATTTCGTGGATCTCTTTGCTAGCCTTATTTCTGTGGAATCTGAGAACAGATATTTCGGATCCCATTGAAGACTATAGGGCCAAAGGAAATATCCTCCGATAACAAAGAGAAAGAAGCTTTCTGAGAAACTTCTTTGTGTTCTGTGAAATCATCTCACAGAGTTACGGCTTTCCCCTCAAGAAGCCTTTCGCTGAGACAGTTCTTGTGGAATTGGCAAAGTGATATTTGGAAGCCCATAGAGGGCTATGGTGAAAAAGGAAATATCCTCAGATGAAATCTGGAAAGAAGCTTTCTGAGAAATTGCTTAGTGTTCTGTTAATTCATCTCACAGAGTTACATCTGTATTTCGTGGATCTCTTTGCTAGCCTTATTTCTGTGGAATCTGAGAACAGATATTTCGGATCCTATTGAAGACTATAGGGCCCAAGGAAATATCCTCCGATAACAAAGAGAAAGAAGCTTTCTGAGAAACGTCTTTGTGTTCTGTGAAATCATCTCACCGAGTTACAGCTTTCCCCTCAAGAAGCCTTTCGCTAAGACAGTTCTTGTGGAATTGGCAAAGTGATATTTGGAAGCCCATAGAGGGCTATGGTGAAAAAGGAAATATCCTCAGATGAAATCTGGAAAGAAGCTTTCTGAGAAACTGCTTAGTGTTCTGTTAATTCATCTCACAGAGTTACATCTGTATTTCGTGGATCTCTTTGCTAGCCTTATTTCTGTGGAATCTGAGAACAGATATTTCGGATCCCATTGAAGACTATAGGGCCAAAGGAGATATCCTCCGATAACAAAGAGAAAGAAGCTTTCTGAGAAACTTCTTTGTGTTCTGAAAAATCATCTCACAGAGTTACAGCTTTCCCCTCAAGAAGCCCTTCGCTAACACAGTTCTTGTGGAATTGGCAAAGTGATATTTGGAAGCCCATAGAGGGCTATGGTGAAAAAGGAAATATCCTCAGATGAAAACTGGAAAGAAGCTTTCTGAGAAACTGCTGAGTGTTCTGTTAGTTCTTCACACAGAGTTACATCTGTATTTCGTGGATCTCTTTGTTAGCCTTATTTCTCTGGAATATGCGAACAGATATTTCGGTTCCCTCTAAAGACTATAGGGCCAAAGGAAATAACCTCCGATAACAAAGAGAAAGAAGCTTCTTGAGAATCTTCTTTGTGTTCTGTGAAATCATCTCACAGAGTTACAGCTTTCCCCTCAAGAAGCCTGTTGCTAAGACAGTTCTTGTGGAATTGTTAAAGTGATATTTGGAAGACCCTAGATGGATATGGTGAAAAAGGAAATATCCTCAGGTGAAATCTGGAAAGAAGCTTTCTGAGAAACTGCTTATTGTTCTGTTAATTCATCTCACAGAATTAAATCTATATTTTGTTGATCTCATTGCTAGCCTTATTTCTGTGGAATCTGAGAACAGGTATTTCGGATCCCTATGAAGACTATAGGGGCAAAGGAAATATCCTCCGATAACAAAGAGAAAGAAGCTTTCTGAGAAACTTCTTTGTGTTCTGTGAAATCATCTCACAGAGTTACAGCTTTCTCCTCAAGAAGCCTTTCGCTAAAACAGTTCTTGTGGCATTGGCAAAGCGATATTTGGAAGCCCATAGACGGCTATGTTGAAAAAGGAAATTTCCTCAGATGAAATCTGGAAAGAAGCTTTCTGAGAAACTGCTTAGTGTTCTGTTAATTCATCTCACAGAGTTACACCTGTATTTCGTGGATCTCTTTGCTAGCCTTATTTCTGTGGAATCTGAGAACAGATACTTCGGATCCCTTTGAAGACTACAGGGCCAAAGGAATTATCCTCCGATAACAAAGAGAAAGAAGCTTTCTGAGAAACTTCTTTGTGTTCTGTGAAATCATCTCACAGAGTTACAGCTTTCCCCTCAAGAAGCCTTTCGCTGAGACAGTTCTTGTGGCATTGGCAAAGTGATATTTGGAAGCCCATAGAGGGCTATGGTGAAAAAGGAAATATCCTCAGATGAAAACTGGAAAGAAGCTTTCTGAGAAACTGCTGAGTGTTCTGTTAGTTCTTCACACAGAGTTACATCTGTATTTCGTGGATCTCTTTGTTAGCCTTATTTCTCTGGAATATGCGAACAGATATTTCGGTTCCCTCTAAAGACTATAGGGCCAAAGGAAATAACCTCCGATAACAAAGAGAAAGAAGCTTCTTGAGAATCTTCTTTGTGTTCTGTGAAATCATCTCACAGAGTTACAGCTTTCCCCTCAAGAAGCCTGTTGCTAAGACAGTTCTTGTGGAATTGTTAAAGTGATATTTGGAAGCCCCTAGATGGATATGGTGAAAAAGGAAATATCCTCAGGTGAAATCTGGAAAGAAGCTTTCTGAGAAAGTGCTTATTGTTCTGTTAATTCATCTCACAGAATTACATCTATATTTTGTTGATCTCATTGCTAGCCTTATTTCTGTGGAATCTGAGAACAGGTATTTCGGATCCCTATGAAGACTATAGGGGCAAAGGAAATATCCTCCGATAACAAAGAGAAAGAAGCTTTCTGAGAAACTTCTTTGTGTTCTGTGAAATCATCTCACAGAGTTACAGCTTTCTCCTCAAGAAGCCTTTCGCTAAAACAGTTCTTGTGGCATTGGCAAAGCGATATTTGGAAGCCCATAGACGGCTATGGTGAAAAAGGAAATATCCTCAGATGAAATCTGGAAAGAAGCTTTCTGAGAAACTGCTTAGTGTTCTGTTAATTCATCTCACAGAGTTACACCTGTATTTCGTGGATCTCTTTGCTAGCCTTATTTCTGTGGAATCTGAGAACAGATACTTCGGATCCCTTTGAAGACTACAGGGCCAAAGGAATTATCCTCCGATAACAAAGAGAAAGAAGCTTTCTGAGAAACTTCTTTGTGTTCTGTGAAATCATCTCACAGAGTTACAGCTTTCCCCTCAAGAAGCCTTTCGCTGAGACAGTTCTTGTGGCATTGGCAAAGTGATAATTGGAAGCCCATAGAGGGCTCAGGTGAAAAAGGAAATATCCTCAGATGAAATCTGGAAAGAAGCTTTCTGAGAAACTGCTGAGTGTTCTGTTAGTTCTTCTCACAGAGTTACATCTCTATTTCGTGGATCTCTTTGTTAGCCTTATTTCTCTGGAATATGAGAACAGATATTTCGGTTCCCTCTAAAGACTATAGGGCCAAAGGAAATAACCTCCGATAACAAAGAGAAAGAAGCTTCTTGAGAATCTTCTTTGTGTTCTGTGAAATCATCTCACAGAGTTACAGCTTTCCCCTCAAGAAGCCTTTCGCTAAGACAGTTCTTGTGGAATTGGCAAAGTGATATTTTGAAGCCCCTAGAGGGCTATGGTGAAAAAGGAAATATCCTCAGGTGAAATCTGGAAAGAAGCTTTCTGAGAAACTGCTTAGTGTTCTGTTAATTCATCTCACAGAATTACATCTATATTTTGTTGATCTCATTGCTAGCCTTATTTCTGTGGAATCTGAGAACAGGTATTTCGGATCCCTATGAAGACTATAGGGGCAAAGGAAATATCCTCCGATAACAAAGAGAAAGAAGCTTTCTGAGAAACTTCTTTGTGTTCTGTGAAATCATCTCACAGAGTTACAGCTTTCTCCTCAAGAAGCCTTTCGATAAGACAGTTCTTGTGGCATTGGCAAAGCGATATTTGGAAGCCCATAGACGGCTATGGTGAAAAAGGAAATATCCTCAGATGAAATCTGGAAAGAAGTTTTCTGAGAAACTGCTTAGTGTTCTGTTAATTCATCTAACAGAGTTACATCTGTATTTCGTGGATCTCTTTGCTAGCCTTATTTCTGTGGAATCTGAGAAAAGATATTTCGGATCCCATTGAAGACTATAGGGCCAAAGGAATTATCCTCCGATAACAAAGAGAAAGAAGCTTTCTGAGAAACTTCTTTGTGTTCTGTGAAATCATCTCACAGAGTTACAGCTTTCCCCTCAAGAAGCCTTTCGCTAAGACAGTTCTTGTGGAATTGGCAAAGTGATATTTGGAATCCCATAGATGGCTATGGTGAAAAAGGAGATATCCTCAGATGAAATCTGGAAAGAAGCTTTCTGAGAAACTGCTTAGTGTTCTGTTAATTCATCTCACAGAGTTACATCCGTATTTCGTGGATCTCTTTGCTAGCCTTATTTCTGTGGAATCTGAGAACAGATATTTCGGATCCAATTGAAGACTATAGGGCCAAAGGAAATATCCTCCGATAAAAAAGAGAAAGAAGCTTTCTGAGAAACTTCTTTGTGTTCTGTGAAATCATCTCACAGAGTTACGGCTTTCCCCTCAAGAAGCCTTTCGCTGAGACAGTTCTTGTGGAATTGGCAAAGTGATATTTGGAAGCCCATAGAGGGCTAGGTGAAAAAGGAAATATCCTCAGATGAAATCTGGAAAGAAGCTTTCTGAGAAATTGCTTAGTGTTCTGTTAATTCATCTCACAGAGTTACATCTGTATTTCGTGGATCTCTTTGCTAGCCTTATTTCTGTGAAATCTGAGAACAGATATTTCGGATCCTATTGAAGACTATAGGGCCAAAGGAAATATCCTCCGATAACAAAGAGAAAGAAGCTTTCTGAGAAACCTCTTTGTGTTCTGTGAAATCATCTCACCGAGTTACAGCTTTCCCCTCAAGAAGCCTTTCGCTAAGACAGTTCTTGTGGAACTGTCAAAGTGATATTTGGAAGCCCATAGAGGGCTATGGTGAAAAAGGAAATATCCTCAGATGAAATCTGGAAAGAAGCTTTCTGAGAAACTGCTTAGTGTTCTGTTAATTCATCTCACAGAGTTACATCTGTATTTCGTGGATCTCTTTGCTAGCCTTATTTCTGTGGAATCTGAGAACAGATATTTCGGATCCCATTGAAGACTATAGGGCGAAAGGAAATATCCTCCGATAACAAAGAGAAAGAAGCTTTCTGAGAAACTTCTTTGTGTTCTGTGAAATCATCTCACAGAGTTACAGCTTTCCCCTCAAAAAGCCTTTCGCTGAGACAGTTCTTGTGGAATAGGCAAAGTGATATTTGGAAGCCCATAGAGGGCTATGGTGAAAAAGGAAATATCCTCAGATGAAATCTGGAAAGAAGCTTTCAGAGAAACTGCTTAGTGTTCTGTTAATTCATCTCACAGAGTTACATCTGTATTTCGTGGATCTCTTTGCTAGCCTTATTTCTGTGGAATCTGAGAACAGATATTTCGGATCCCATTGAAGACTATAGTGCCAAAGGAAATATCCTCCGATAAAAAAGAGAAAGAAGCTTTCTGAGAAACTTCTTTGTGTTCTGTGAAATCATCTCACAGAGTTACGGCTTTCCCCTCAAGAAGCCTTTCGCTGAGACAGTTCTTGTGGAATTGGCAAAGTGATATTTGGAAGCCCATAGAGGGCTAGGTGAAAAAGGAAATATCCTCAGATGAAATCTGGAAAGAAGCTTTCTGAGAAATTGCTTAGTGTTCTGTTAATTCATCTCACAGAGTTACATCTGTATTTCGTGGATCTCTTTGCTAGCCTTATTTCTGTGAAATCTGAGAACAGATATTTCGGATCCTATTGAAGACTATAGGGCCAAAGGAAATATCCTCCGATAACAAAGAGAAAGAAGCTT
The DNA here is from genome assembly GCF_043159975.1 of Macaca nemestrina. Taxonomy (NCBI): domain Eukaryota; kingdom Metazoa; phylum Chordata; class Mammalia; order Primates; family Cercopithecidae; genus Macaca; species Macaca nemestrina. Next base: position 31,942,009 of record NC_092144.1, read on the forward strand.
TCTGAGAAACCTCTTTGTGTTCTGTGAAATCATCTCACCGAGTTACAGCTTTCCCCTCAAGAAGCCTTTCGCTAAGACAGTTCTTGTGGAATTGTCAAAGTGATATTTGGAAGCCCATAGAGGGCTATGGTGAAAAAGGAAATATCCTCAGATGAAATCTGGAAAGAAGCTTTCTGAGAAACTGCTTAGTGTTCTGTTAATTCATCTCACAGAGTTACATCTGTATTTCGTGGATCTCTTTGCTAGCCTTATTTCTGTGGAATCTGAGAACAGATATTTCGGATCCCATTGAAGACTATAGGGCGAAAGGAAATATCCTCCGATAACAAAGAGAAAGAAGCTTTCTGAGAAACTTCTTTGTGTTCTGTGAAATCATCTCACAGAGTTACAGCTTTCCCCTCAAAAAGCCTTTCGCTGAGACAGTTCTTGTGGAATAGGCAAAGTGATATTTGGAAGCCCATAGAGGGCTATGGTGAAAAAGGAAATATCCTCAGATGAAATCTGGAAAGAAGCTTTCAGAGAAACTGCTTAGTGTTCTGTTAATTCATCTCACAGAGTTACATCTGTATTTCGTGGATCTCTTTGCTAGCCTTATTTCTGTGGAATCTGAGAACAGATATTTCGGATCCCATTGAAGACTATAGTGCCAAAGGAAATATCCTCCGATAACAAAGAGAAAGAAGCTTTCTGAGAAACTTCTTTGTGTTCTGTGAAATCATCTCACAGAGTTACAGCTTTCTCCTCAAGAAGCCTTTCGCTAAGACAGTTCTTGTGGCATTGGCAAAGCGATATTTGGAATCCCACAGATGGCTATGGTGAAAAAGGAGATATCCTCAGATGAAATCTGGAAAGAAGCTTTCTGAGAAACTGCTTAGTGTTCTGTTAATTCATCTCACAGAGTTACATCTGTATTTCGTGGATCTCTTTGCTAGCCTTATTTCTGTTGAATCTGAGAACAGATATTTCGGATCCAATTGAAGACTATAGGGCCAAAGGAAATATCCTCCGATAAAAAAGAGAAAGAAGCTTTCTAAGAAACTTCTTTGTGTTCTGTGAAATCATCTCACAGAGTTACGGCTTTCCCCTCAAGAAGCCTTTCGCTGAGACAGTTCTTGTGGAATTGGCAAAGTGATATTTGGAAGCCCATAGAGGGCTAGGTGAAAAAGGAAATATCCTCAGATGAAATCTGGAAAGAAGCTTTCTGAGAAATTGCTTAGTGTTCTGTTAATTCATCTCACAGAGTTACATCTGTATTTCGTGGATCTGTTTGCTAGCCTTATTTCTGTGGAATCTGAGAACAGATATTTCGGATCCCATTGAAGACTATAGGGCGAAAGGAAATATCCTCCGATAACAAAGAGAAAGAAGCTTTCTGAGAAACTTCTTTGTGTTCTGTGAAATCATCTCACAGAGTTACAGCTTTCCCCTCAAAAAGTCTTTCGCTGAGACAGTTCTTGTGGAATAGGCAAAGTGATATTTGGAAGCCCATAGAGGGCTATGGTGAAAAAGGAAATATCCTCAGATGAAATCTGGAAAGAAGCTTTCAGAGAAACTGCTTAGTGTTCTGTTAATTCATCTCACAGAGTTACATCTGTATTTCGTGGATCTCTTTGCTAGCCTTATTTCTGTGGAATCTGAGAACAGATATTTCGGATCCCATTGAAGACTATAGGGCGAAAGGAAATATCCTCCGATAACAAAGAGAAAGAAGCTTTCTGAGAAACTTCTTTGTGTTCTGTGAAATCATCTCACAGAGTTACAGCTTTCCCCTCAAAAAGCCTTTCGCTGAGACAGTTCTTGTGGAATAGGCAAAGTGATATTTGGAAGCCCATAGAGGGCTATGGTGAAAAAGGAAATATCCTCAGATGAAATCTGGAAAGAAGCTTTCAGAGAAACTGCTTAGTGTTCTGTTAATTCATCTCACAGAGTTACATCTGTATTTCGTGGATCTCTTTGCTAGCCTTATTTCTGTGGAATCTGAGAACAGATATTTCAGATCCCATTGAAGACTATAGTGCCAAAGGAAATATCCTCTGATAACAAAGAGAAAGAAGCTTTCTGAGAAACTTCTTTGTGTTCTGTGAAATCATCTCACAGAGTTACAGCTTTCCCCTCAAGAAGCCTTTCGCTGAGACAGTTCTTGTGGCATTGGCAAAGTGATATTTGGAAGCCCATAGAGGGCTATGGTGAAAAAGAAAATATCCTCAGATGAAATCTGGAAAGAAGCTTTCTGAGAAACTGCTGAGTGTTCTGTTAGTTCTTCTCACAGAGTTACATCTGTATTTCGTGGATCTCTTTGCTAGCCTTATTTCTGTGGAATCTGAGAACAGATATTTCGGATCCTATTGAAGACAATAGGGCCAAAGGAAATATCCTCCGATAACAAAGAGAAAGAAGCTTTCCGAGAAACGTCTTTGTGTTCTGTGAAATCATCTCACCGAGTTACAGCTTTCCCCTCAAGAAGCCTTTCGCTAAGACAGTTCTTTTGGAATTGGCAAAGTGATATTTGGAAGCCCATAGAGGGCTATGGTGAAAAAGGAAATATCCTCAGATGAAATCTGGAAAGAAGCTTTCTGAGACAATGCTTAGTCTTCTGTTAATTCATCTCACAGAGTTACATCTGTATTTCGTGGATCTCTTCGCTAGCCTTATTTCTGTGGAATCTGAGAACAGATATTTCGGATCCCATTGAAGACTATAGGGCCAAAGGAATTATCCTCCGATAACAAAGAGAAAGAAGCTTTCTGAGAAACTTCTTTGTGTTCTGTGAAATCATCTCACAGAGTTACAGCTTTCCCCTCAAGAAGCCTTTCGCTGAGACAGTTCTTGTGGAATAGGCAAAGTGATATTTGGAAGCCCATAGAGGGCTATGGTGAAAAAGGAAATATCCTCAGATGAAATCTGGAAAGAAGCTTTCAGAGAAACTGCTTAGTGTTCTGTTAATTCATCTCACAGAGTTACATCTGTATTTCGTGGATCTCTTTGCTAGCCTTATTTCTGTGGAATCTGAGAACAGATATTTCGGATCCCATTGAAGACCATAGGTCCAAAGGAAATATCCTCCGATAACAAAGAGAAAGAAGCTTTCTGAGAAAGTTCTTTGTGTTCTGTGAAATCATCTCACAGAGTTACAGCTTTCCCCTCAAGAAGCCTTTCGCTAAGACAGTTCTTGTGGAATAGGCAAAGTGATATTTGGAAGCCCATAGAGGGCTATGGTGAAAAAGGAAATATCCTCAGATGAAATCTGGAAAGAAGCTTTCTGAGAAACTGCTGAGTGTTCTGTTAGTTCTTCTCACAGAGTTACATCTGTATTTCGTGGATCTCTTTGTTAGCCTTATTTCTCTGGAATATGAGAACAGATATTTCGGTTCCCTCTAAAGACTATCGGGCCAAAGGAAATAACCTCCGATAACAAAGAGAAAGAAGCTTCTTGAGAACCTTCTTTGTGTTCTGTGAAATGATCTCACAGAGTTACAGCTTTCCTCTCAAGAAGCCTTTCGCTAAGACAGTTCTTGTGGAATTGGCAAAGTGATATTTGGAAGCCCCTAGAGGGCTATGGTGAAAAAGGAAATATCCTCAGGTGAAATCTGGAAAGAAGCTTTCTGAGAAACTGCTTAGTGTTCTGTTAATTCATCTCACAGAATTACATCTATATTTTGTTGATCTCATTGCTAGCCTTATTTCTGTGGAATCTGAGAACAGGTATTTCGGATCCCTATGAAGACTATAGGGGCAAAGGAAATATCCTCCGATAACAAGAGAAAAAAGGTTTCTGAGAAACTTCTTTGTGTTCTGTGAAATCATCTCACAGAGTTACAGCTTTCCCCTCAAGAAGCCTTTCGCTAAGACATTTCTTGTGGAATTGGCAAAGTGATATTTGGAAGCCCATAGAGGGCTATGGTGAAAAAGGAGATATCCTCAGACGAAATCTGGAAAGAAGCTTTCTGAGAAACTGCTTAGTGTTCTGTTAATTCATCTCACAGAGTTACATCCGTATTTCGTGGATCTCTTTGCTAGCCTTATTTCTGTGGAATCTGAGAACAGATATTTCGGATCCAATTGAAGACTATAGGGCCAAAGGAAATATCCTCCGATAACAAAGAGAAAGAAGCTTTCTGAGAAACTTCTTTGTGTTCTGTGAAATCATCTCACAGAGTTACGGCTTTCCCCTCAAGAAGCCTTTCGCTAAGACAGTTCTTGTGGAATTGGCAAAGTGATATTTGGAAGCCCATAGAGGGCTATGGTGAAAAAGGAAATATCCTCAGATGAAATCTGGAAAGAAGCTTTCTGAGAAACCGCTTAGTGTTCTGTTAATTCATCTCACAGAGTTACATCTGTATTTCGTGGATCTCTTTGCTAGCCTTATTTCTGTGGAATCTAAGAGCAGATATTTCGGATCCTATTGAAGACTCTAGGGCCAAAGGAAATATCCTCCGATAACAAAGAGAAAGAAGCTTTCTGAGAAACGTCTTTGTGTTCTGTGAAATCATCTCACCGAGTTACAGCTTTCCCCTCAAGAAGCCTTTCGCTAAGACAGTTCTTGTGGAATTGGCAAAGTGATATTTGGAAGCCCATAGAGCGCTATGGTGAAAAAGGAAATATCCTCAGATGAAATCTGGAAAGAAGCTTTCTGAGAAACTGCTTAGTGTTCTGTTAATTCATCTCACAGAGTTACATCTGTATTTCGTGGATCTCTTTGCTAGCCTTATTTCTGTGGAATCTGAGAACAGATATTTTGGATCCCATTGAAGACTATAGGGCGAAAGGAAATATCCTCCGATAACAAAGAGAAAGAAGCTTTCTGAGAAACTTCTTTGTGTTCTGTGAAATCATCTCACAGAGTTACAGCTTTCCCCTCAAGAAGCCTTTCGCTGAGACAGTTCTTGTGGAATAGGCAAAGTGATATTTGGAAGCCCATAGAGGGCTATGGTGAAAAAGGAAATATCCTCAGATGAAATCTGGAAAGAAGCTTTCAGAGAAACTGCTTAGTGTTCTGTTAATTCATCTCACAGAGTTACATCTGTATTTCGTGGATCTCTTTGCTAGCCTTATTTCCGTGGAATCTGAGAACAGATATTTCGGATCCCATTGAAGACTATAGTGCCAAAGGAAATATCCTCCGATAACAAAGAGAAAGAAGCTTTCTGAGAAACTTCTTTGTGTTCTGTGAAATCATCTCACAGAGTTACAGCTTTCCCCTCAAGAAGCCTTTCGCTGAGACAGTTCTTGTGGCATTGGCAAAGTGATATTTGGAAGCCCATAGAGGGCTATGGTGAAAAAGAAAATATCCTCAGATGAAATCTGGAAAGAAGCTTTCTGAGAAACTGCTGAGTGTTCTGTTAGTTCTTCTCACAGAGTTACATCTGTATTTCGTGGATCTCTTTGTTAGCCTTATTTCTCTGGAATATGAGAACAGATATTTCGGTTCCCTCTAAAGACTATAGGGCCAAAGGAAATAACCTCCGATAACAAAGAGAAAGAAGCTTCTTGAGAATCTTCTTTGTGTTCTGTGAAATCATCTCACAGAGTTACAGCTTTCCCCTCAAGAAGCCTTTCGCTAAGACAGTTCTTGTGGAATTGGCAAAGTGATATTTGGAAGCCCATAGAGGGCTATGTTGAAAAAGGAAATATCCTCAGGTGAAATCTGGAAAGAAGCTTTCTGAGAAACTGCTTAGTGTTCTGTTAATTCATCTCACAGAATTACATCTATATTTTGTTGATCTCATTGCTAGCCTTATTTCTGTGGAATCTGAGAACAGGTATTTCGGATCCCTATGAAGACTATAGGGCCAAAGGAAATATCCTCCGATAACAAAGAGAAAGAAGCTTTCTGAGACTTCTTTGTGTTCTGTGAAATCATCTCACAGAGTTACAGCTTTCTCCTCAAGAAGCCTTTCGCTAAGACAGTTCTTGTGGCATTGGCAAAGCGATATTTGGAAGCCCATAGACGGCTATGGTGAAAAAGGAAATATCCTCAGATGAAATCTGGAAAGAAGCTTTCTGAGAAACTGCTTAGTCTTCTGTTAATTCATCTCACAGAGTTACATCTGTATTTCGTGGATCTCTTCGCTAGCCTTATTTCTGTGGAATCTGAGAACAGATATTTCGGATCCCATTGAAGACTATAGGGCCAAAGGAATTATCCTCCGATAACAAAGAGAAAGAAGCTTTCTGAGAAACTTCTTTGTGTTCTGTGAAATCATCCCACAGAGTTACAGCTTTCCCCTCAAGAAGCCTTTCGCTGAGACAGTTCTTGTGGAATAGGCAAAGTGATATTTGGAAGCCCATAGAGGGCTATGGTGAAAAAGGAAATATCCTCAGATGAAATCTGGAAAGAAGCTTTCAGAGAAACTGCTTAGTGTTCTGTTAATTCATCTCACAGAGTTACATCTGTATTTCGTGGATCTCTTTGCTACCCTTATTTCTGTGGAATCTGAGAACAGATATTTCGGATCCTATTGAAGACTATAGGGCCAAAGGAAATATCCTCCGATAACAAAGAGAAAGAAGCTTTCTGAGAAACTTCTTTGTGTTCTGTGAAATCATCTCACAGAGTTACAGCTTTTCCCTCAAGAAGCCTTTCGCTGAGACAGTTCTTGTGGAATAGGCAAAGTGATATTTGGAAGCCCATAGAGGGCTATGGTGAAAAAGGAAATATCCTCAGATGAAATCTGGAAAGAAGCTTTCAGAGAAACTGCTTAGTGTTCTGTTAATTCATCTCACAGAGTTACATCTGTATTTCGTGGATCTCTTTGCTAGCCTTATTTCTGTGGAATCTGAGAACAGATATTTCGGATCCCATTGAAGACTATAGGGCCAAAGGAAATATCCTCCGATAACAAAGAGAAAGAAGCTTTCTGAGAAACTTCTTTGTGTTCTGTGAAATCGTCTCACAGAGTTACAGCTTTCCCCTCAAGAAGCCTTTCGCTGAGACAGTTCTTGTGGCATTGGCAAAGTGATATTTGGAAGCCCATAGAGGGCTATGGTGAAAAAGAAAATATCCTCAGATGAAATCTGGAAAGAAGCTTTCTGAGAAACGGCTGAGTGTTCTGTTAGTTCTTCTCACAGAGTTACATCTGTATTTCGTGGATCTCTTTGTTAGCCTTATTTCTCTGGAATATGAGAACAGATATTTCGGTTCCCTCTAAAGACTATAGGGCCAAAGGAAATAACCTCCGATAACAAAGAGAAAGAAGCTTCTTGAGAATCTTCTTTGTGTTCTGTGAAATCATCTCACAGAGTTACAGCTTTCCCCTCAAGAAGCCTTTCGCTAAGACAGTTCTTGTGGAATTGGCTTAGTGATATTTTGAAGCCCCAAGAGGGCTATGGTGAAAAAGGAAATATCCTCAGGTGAAATCTGGAAAGAAGCTTTCTGAGAAACTGCTTAGTGTTCTGTTAATTCATCTCACAGAATTACATCTATATTTTGTTGATCTCATTGCTAGCCTTATTTCTGTGGAATCTGAGAACAGGTATTTCGGATCCCTATGAAGACTATAGGGCCAAAGGAATTATCCTCCAATAACAAAGAGAAAGAAGCTTTCTGAGAAACTTCTTTGTGTTCTGTGAAATCATCTCACAGAGTTACAGCTTTCCCCTCAAGAAGACTTTCGCTAAGACAGTTCTTGTGGAATTGGCAAAGTGATATTTGGAAGCCCATAGAGGGCTATGGTGAAAAAGGGGATATCCTCAGATGAAATCTGGAAAGAAGCTTTCTGAGAAACTGCTTAGTGTTCTGTTAATTCATCTCACAGAGTTACATCCGTATTTCGTGGATCTCTTTGCTAGCCTTATTTCTGTGGAATCTGAGAACAGATATTTCGGATCCCATTGAAGACCATAGGTCCAAAGGAAATATCCTCCGATAACAAAGAGAAAGAAGCTTTCTGAGAAAGTTCTTTGTGTTCTGTGAAATCATCTCACAGAGTTACAGCTTTCCCCTCAAGAAGCCTTTCGCTAAGACAGTTCTTGTGGAATAGGCAAAGTGATATTTGGAAGCCCATAGAGGGCTATGGTGAAAAAGGAAATATCCTCAGATGAAATCTGGAAGGAAGCTTTCTGAGAAACTGCTGTGTGTTCTGTTAGTTCTTCTCACAGAGTTACATCTGTATTTCGTGGATCTCTTTGTTAGCCTTATTTCTCTGGAATATGAGAACAGATATTTCGGTTCCCTCTAAAGACTATAGGGCCAAAGGAAATAACCTCCGATAACAAAGAGAAAGAAGCTTCTTGAGAATCTTCTTTGTGTTCTGTGAAATCATCTCACCGAGTTACAGCTTTCCTCTCAAGAAGCCTTTCGCTAAGACAGTTCTTGTGGAATTGGCAAAGTGATATTTGGAAGCCCCTAGAGGGCTATGGTGAAAAAGGAAATATCCTCAGGTGAAATCTGGAAAGAAGCTTTCTGAGAAACTGCTTAGTGTTCTGTTAATTCATCTCACAGAATTACATCTATATTTTGTTGATCTCATTGCTAGCCTTATTTCTGTGGAATCTGAGAACAGGTATTTCGGATCCCTATGAAGACTATAGGGGCAAAGGAAATATCCTCCGATAACAAAGAGAAAGAAGGTTTCTGAGAAACTTCTTTGTGTTCTGTGAAATCATCTCACAGAGTTACAGCTTTCCCCTCAAGAAGCCTTTCGCTAAGACAGTTCTTGTGGAATTGGCAAAGTGATATTTGGAAGCCCATATAGGGCTATGGTGAAAAAGGAGATATCCTCAAATGAAATCTGGAAAGAAGCTTTCTGAGAAACTGCTTAGTCTTCTGTTAATTCATCTCACAGAGTTACATCTGTATTTCGTGGATCTCTTCGCTAGCCTTATTTCTGTGGAATCTGAGAACAGATATTTCGGATCCCATTGAAGACTATAGGGCCAAAGGAATTATCCTCCGATAACAAAGAGAAAGAAGCTTTCTGAGAAACTTCTTTGTGTTCTGTGAAATCATCTCACAGAGTTACAGCTTTCCCCTCAAGAAGCCTTTCGCTGAGACAGTTCTTGTGGAATAGGCAAAGTGATATTTGGAAGCCCATAGAGGGCTATGGTGAAAAAGGAAATATCCTCAGATGAAATCTGGATAGAAGCTTTCAGAGAAACTGCTTAGTGTTCTGTTAATTCATCTCACAGAGTTACATCTGTATTTCGTGGATCTGTTTGCTACCCTTATTTCTGTGGAATCTGAGAACAGATATTTCGGATCCAATTGAAGACTATAGGGCCAAAGGAAATATCCTCCGATAACAAAGAGAAAGAAGCTTTCTGAGAAACTTCTTTGTGTTCTGTGAAATCATCTCACAGAGTTACAGCTTTCCCCTCAAGAAGCCTTTCGCTGAGACAGTTCTTGTGGAATAGGCAAAGTGATATTTGGAAGCCCATAGAGGGCTATGGTGAAAAAGGAAATATCCTCAGATGAAATCTGGAAAGAAGCTTTCAGAGAAACTGCTTAGTGTTCTGTTAATTCATCTCACAGAGTTACATCTGTATTTCGTGGATCTCTTTGCTAGCCTTATTTCTGTGGAATCTGAGAACAGATATTTCGGATCCCATTGAAGACTATAGGGCCAAAGGAAATATCCTCCGATAACAAAGAGAAAGAAGCTTTCTGAGAAACTTCTTTGTGTTCTGTGAAATCGTCTCACAGAGTTACAGCTTTCCCCTCAAGAAGCCTTTCGCTGAGACAGTTCTTGTGGCATTGGCAAAGTGATATTTGGAAGCCCATAGAGGGCTATGGTGAAAAAGAAAATATCCTCAGATGAAATCTGGAAAGAAGCTTTCTGAGAAACGGCTGAGTGTTCTGTTAGTTCTTCTCACAGAGTTACATCTGTATTTCGTGGATCTCTTTGTTAGCCTTATTTCTCTGGAATATGAGAACAGATATTTCGGTTCCCTCTAAAGACTATAGGGCCAAAGGAAATAACCTCCGATAACAAAGAGAAAGAAGCTTCTTGAGAATCTTCTTTGTGTTCTGTGAAATCATCTCACAGAGTTACAGCTTTCCCCTCAAGAAGCCTTTCGCTAAGACAGTTCTTGTGGAATTGGCTTAGTGATATTTTGAAGCCCCAAGAGGGCTATGGTGAAAAAGGAAATATCCTCAGGTGAAATCTGGAAAGAAGCTTTCTGAGAAACTGCTTAGTGTTCTGTTAATTCATCTCACAGAATTACATCTATATTTTGTTGATCTCATTGCTAGCCTTATTTCTGTGGAATCTGAGAACAGGTATTTCGGATCCCTATGAAGACTATAGGGGCAAAGGAAATATCCTCCGATACAAAGAGAAAGAAGCTTTCTGAGACTTCTTTATGTTCTGTGAAATCATCTCACAGAGTTACAGCTTTCTCCTCAAGAAGCCTTTCGCTAAGACAGTTCTTGTGGCATTGGCAAAGCGATATTTGGAAGCCCATAGACGGCTATGGTGAAAAAGGAAATATCCTCAGATGAAATCTGGAAAGAAGCTTTCTGAGAAACTGCTTAGTCTTCTGTTAATTCATCTCACAGAGTTACATCTGTATTTCGTGGATCTCTTCGCTAGCCTTATTTCTGTGGAATCTGAGAACAGATATTTCGGATCCCATTGAAGACTATAGGGCCAAAGGAATTATCCTCCGATAACAAAGAGAAAGAAGCTTTCTGAGAAACTTCTTTGTGTTCTGTGAAATCATCTCACAGAGTTACAGCTTTCCCCTCAAGAAGACTTTCGCTAAGACAGTTCTTGTGGAATTGGCAAAGTGATATTTGGAAGCCCATAGAGGGCTATGGTGAAAAAGGGGATATCCTCAGATGAAATCTGGAAAGAAGCTTTCTGAGAAACTGCTTAGTGTTCTGTTAATTCATCTCACAGAGTTACATCCGTATTTCGTGGATCTCTTTGCTAGCCTTATTTCTGTGGAATCTGAGAACAGATATTTCGGATCCCATTGAAGACCATAGGTCCAAAGGAAATATCCTCCGATAACAAAGAGAAAGAAGCTTTCTGAGAAAGTTCTTTGTGTTCTGTGAAATCATCTCACAGAGTTACAGCTTTCCCTTCAAGAAGCCTTTCGCTAAGACAGTTCTTGTGGAATAGGCAAAGTGATATTTGGAAGCCCATAGAGGGCTATGGTGAAAAAGGAAATATCCTCAGATGAAATCTGGAAGGAAGCTTTCTGAGAAACTGCTGTGTGTTCTGTTAGTTCTTCTCACAGAGTTACATCTGTATTTCGTGGATCTCTTTGTTAGCCTTATTTCTCTGGAATATGAGAACAGATATTTCGGTTCCCTCTAAAGACTATAGGGCCAAAGGAAATAACCTCCGATAACAAAGAGAAAGAAGCTTCTTGAGAATCTTCTTTGTGTTCTGTGAAATCATCTCACCGAGTTACAGCTTTCCTCTCAAGAAGCCTTTCGCTAAGACAGTTCTTGTGGAATTGGCAAAGTGATATTTGGAAGCCCCTAGAGGGCTATGGTGAAAAAGGAAATATCCTCAGGTGAAATCTGGAAAGAAGCTTTCTGAGAAACTGCTTAGTGTTCTGTTAATTCATCTCACAGAATTACATCTATATTTTGTTGATCTCATTGCTAGCCTTATTTCTGTGGAATCTGAGAACAGGTATTTCGGATCCCTATGAAGACTATAGGGGCAAAGGAAATATCCTCCGATAACAAAGAGAAAGAAGGTTTCTGAGAAACTTCTTTGTGTTCTGTGAAATCATCTCACAGAGATACAGCTTTCCCCTCAAGAAGCCTTTCGCTAAGACAGTTCTTGTGGAATTGGCAAAGTGATATTTGGAAGCCCATAGAGGGCTATGGTGAAAAAGGAGATATCCTCAGATGAAATCTGGAAAGAAGCTTTCTGAGGAACTGCTTAGTGTTCTGTTAATTCACATCACAGAGTTACATCCGTATTTCGTGGATCTCTTTGCTAGCCTTATTTCTGTGGAATCTGAGAACAGATATTTCGGATCCAATTGAAGACTATAGGGCCAAAGGAAATATCCTCCGATAACAAAGAGAAAGAAGCTTTCTGAGAAACTTCTTTGTGTTCTGTGAAATCATCTCACAGAGTTACGGCTTTCCCCTCAAGAAGCCTTTCGCTAAGACAGTTCTTGTGGCATTGGCAAAGCGATATTTGGAAGCCCATAGACGGCTATGGTGAAAAAGGAAATATCCTCAGATGAAATCTGGAAAGAAGCTTTCTGAGAAACTGCTTAGTCTTCTGTTAATTCATCTCACAGAGTTACATCTGTATTTCGTGGATCTCTTCGCTAGCCTTATTTCTGTGGAATCTGAGAACAGATATTTCGGATCCCATTGAAGACTATAGGGCCAAAGGAATTATCCTCCGATAACAAAGAGAAAGAAGCTTTCTGAGAAACTTCTTTGTGTTCTGTGAAATCATCTCACAGAGTTACAGCTTTCCCCTCAAGAAGACTTTCGCTAAGACAGTTCTTGTGGAATTGGCAAAGTGATATTTGGAAGCCCATAGAGGGCTATGGTGAAAAAGGGGATATCCTCAGATGAAATCTGGAAAGAAGCTTTCTGAGAAACTGCTTAGTGTTCTGTTAATTCATCTCACAGAGTTACATCCGTATTTCGTGGATCTCTTTGCTAGCCTTATTTCTGTGGAATCTGAGAACAGATATTTCGGATCCCATTGAAGACCATAGGTCCAAAGGAAATATCCTCTGATAACAAAGAGAAAGAAGCTTTCTGAGAAAGTTCTTTGTGTTCTGTGAAATCATCTCACAGAGTTACAGCTTTCCCCTCAAGGAGCCTTTCGCTAAGACAGTTCTTGTGGAATAGGCAAAGTGATATTTGGAAGCCCATAGAGGGCTATGGTGAAAAAGGAAATATCCTCAGATGAAATCTGGAAAGAAGCTTTCTGAGAAACTGCTGAGTGTTCTGTTAGTTCTTCTCACAGAGTTACATCTGTATTTCGTGGATCTCTTTGTTAGCCTTATTTCTCTGGGATATGAGAACAGATATTTCGGTTCCCTCTAAAGACTATAGGGCCAAAGGAAATAACCTCCGATAACAAAGAGAAAGATGCTTCTTGAGAATCTTCTTTGTGTTCTGTGAAATCATCTCACCGAGTTACAGCTTTCCTCTCAAGAAGCCTTTCGCTAAGACAGTTCTTGTGGAATTGGCAAAGTGATATTTGGAAGCCCCTAGAGGGCTATGGTGAAAAAGGAAATATCCTCAGGTGAAATCTGGAAAGAAGCTTTCTGAGAAACTGCTTAGTGTTCTGTTAATTCATCTCACAGAATTACATCTATATTTTGTTGATCTCATTGCTAGCCTTATTTCTGTGGAATCTGAGAACAGGTATTTCGGATCCCTATGAAGACTATAGGGGCAAAGGAAATATCCTCCGATAACAAAGAGAAAGAAGCTTTCTGAGACTTCTTTGTGTTCTGTGAAATCATCTCACTGAGTTACAGCTTTCTCCTCAAGAAGCCTTTCGCTAAGACAGTTCTTGTGGCATTGGCAAAGCGATATTTGGAAGCCCATAGACGGCTATGGTGAAAAAGGAAATATCCTCAGATGAAATCTGGAAAGAAGCTTTCTGAGAAACTGCTTAGTCTTCTGTTAATTCATCTCACAGAGTTACATCTGTATTTCGTGGATCTCTTCGCTAGCCTTATTTCTGTGGAATCTGAGAACAGATATTTCGGATCCCATTGAAGACTATAGGGCCAAAGGAATTATCCTCCGATAACAAAGAGAAAGAAGCTTTCTGAGAAACTTCTTTGTGTTCTGTGAAATCATCTCACAGAGTTACAGCTTTCCCCTCAAGAAGACTTTCGCTAAGACAGTTCTTGTGGAATTGGCAAAGTGATATTTGGAAGCCCATAGAGGGCTCTGGTGAAAAAGGGGATATCCTCAGATGAAATCTGGAAAGAAGCTTTCTGAGAAACTGCTTAGTGTTCTGTTAATTCATCTCACAGAGTTACATCTGTATTTCGTGGATCTCTTTGCTAGCCTTATTTCTGTGGAATCTAAGAGCAGATATTTCGGATCCTATTGAAGACTATAGGGCCAAAGGAAATATCCTCCGATAACAAAGAGAAAGAAGCTTTCTGAGAAACGTCTTTGTGTTCTGTGAAATCATCTCACCGAGTTACAGCTTTCCCCTCAAGAAGCCTTTCGCTAAGACAGTTCTTGCGGAATTGGCAAAGTGATATTTGGAAGCCCATAGAGGGCTATGGTGAAAAAGAAAATATCCTCAGATGAAATCTGGAAAGAAGCTTTCTGAGAAACGGCTGAGTGTTCTGTTAGTTCTTCTCACAGAGTTACATCTGTATTTCGTGGATCTCTTTGTTAGCCTTATTTCTCTGGAATATGAGAACAGATATTTCGGTTCCCTCTAAAGACTATAGGGCCAAAGGAAATAACCTCCGATAACAAAGAGAAAGAAGCTTCTTGAGAATCTTCTTTGTGTTCTGTGAAATCATCTCACAGAGTTACAGCTTTCCCCTCAAGAAGCCTTTCGCTAAGACAGTTCTTGTGGAATTGGCAAAGTGATATTTTGAGGCCCCTAGAGGGCTATGGTGAAAAAGGAAATATCCTCAGGTGAAATCTGGAAAGAAGCTTTCTGAGAAACTGCTTAGTGTTCTGTTAATTCATCTCACAGAATTACATCTATATTTTGTTGATCTCATTGCTAGCCTTATTTCTGTGGAATCTGAGAACAGGTATTTCGGATCCCTATGAAGACTATAGGGGCAAAGGAAATATCCTCCGATAACAAAGAGAAAGAAGCTTTCTGAGACTTCTTTGTGTTCTGTGAAATCATCTCACTGAGTTACAGCTTTCTCCTCAAGAAGCCTTTCGCTAAGACAGTTCTTGTGGCATTGGCAAAGCGATATTTGGAAGCCCATAGACGGCTATGGTGAAAAAGGAAATATCCTCAGATGAAATCTGGAAAGAAGCTTTCTGAGAAACTGCTTAGTCTTCTGTTAATTCATCTCACAGAGTTACATCTGTATTTCGTGGATCTCTTCGCTAGCCTTATTTCTGTGGAATCTGAGAACAGATATTTCGGATCCCATTGAAGACTATAGGGCCAAAGGAATTATCCTCCGATAACAAAGAGAAAGAAGCTTTCTGAGAAACTTCTTTGTGTTCTGTGAAATCATCTCACAGAGTTACAGCTTTCCCCTCAAGAAGACTTTCGCTAAGACAGTTCTTGTGGAATTGGCAAAGTGATATTTGGAAGCCCGTAGAGGGCTATGGTGAAAAAGGGGATATCCTCAGATGAAATCTGGAAAGAAGCTTTCTGAGAAACTGCTTAGTGTTCTGTTAATTCATCTCACAGAGTTACATCCGTATTTCGTGGATCTCTTTGCTAGCCTTATTTCTGTGGAATCTGAGAACAGATATTTCGGATCCCATTGAAGACCATAGGTCCAAAGGAAATATCCTCTGATAACAAAGAGAAAGAAGCTTTCTGAGAAAGTTCTTTGTGTTCTGTGAAATCATCTCACAGAGTTACAGCTTTCCCCTCAAGAAGCCTTTCGCTAAGACAGTTCTTGTGGAATAGGCAAAGTGATATTTGGAAGCCCATAGAGGGCTACGGTGAAAAAGGAAATATCCTCAGATGAAATCTGGAAAGAAGCTTTCTGAGAAACTGCTGAGTGTTCTGTTAGTTCTTCTCACAGAGTTACATCTGTATTTCGTGGATCTCTTTGTTAGCCTTATTTCTCTGGAACATGAGAACAGATATTTCGGTTCCCTCTAAAGACTATAGGGCCAAAGGAAATAACCTCCGATAACAAAGAGAAAGAAGCTTCTTGAGAATCTTCTTTGTGTTCTGTGAAATCATCTCACAGAGTTACAGCTTTCCTCTCAAGAAGCCTTTCGCTAAGACAGTTCTTGTGGAATTGGCAAAGTGATATTTGGAAGCCCCTAGAGGGCTATGGTGAAAAAGGAAATATCCTCAGGTGAAATCTGGAAAGAAGCTTTCTGAGAAACTGCTTAGTGTTCTGTTAATTCATCTCACAGAATTACATCTATATTTTGTTGATCTCATTGCTAGCCTTATTTCTGTGGAATCTGAGAACAGGTATTTCGGATCCCTATGAAGACTATAGGGGCAAAGGAAATATCCTCCGATAACAAAGAGAAAGAAGGTTTCTGAGAAACTTCTTTGTGTTCTGTGAAATCATCTCACAGAGTTACAGCTTTCCCCTCAAGAAGCCTTTCGCTAAGACAGTTCTTGTGGAATTGGCAAAGTGATATTTGGAAGCCCATAGAGGGCTATGGTGAAAAAGGAGATATCCTCAGATGAAATCTGGAAAGAAGCTTTCTGAGAAACTGCTTAGTGTTCTGTTAATTCATCTCACAGAGTTACATCCGTATTTCGTGTATCTCTTTGCTAGCCTTATTTCTGTGGAATCTGAGAACAGATATTTCGGATCCAATTGAAGACTATAGGGCCAAAGGAAATATCCTCCGATAACAAAGAGAAAGAAGCTTTCTGAGAAACTTCTTTGTGTTCTGTGAAATCATCTCACAGAGTTACGGCTTTCCCCTCCAGAAGCCTTTCGCTAAGACAGTTCTTGTGGAATTGGCAAAGTGATATTTGGAAGCCCATAGAGGGCTATGGTGAAAAAGGAAATATCCTCAGATGAAATCTGGAAAGAAGCTTTCTGAGAAACTGCTTAGTGTTCTGTTAATTCATCTCACAGAGTTACATCTGTATTTCGTGGATCTCTTTGCTAGCCTTATTTCTGTGGAATCTAAGAGCAGATATTTCGGATCCTATTGAAGACTATAGGGCCAAAGGAAATATCCTCCGATAACAAAGAGAAAGAAACTTTCTGAGAAACGTCTTTGTGTTCTGTGAAATCATCTCACCGAGTTACAGCTTTCCCCTCAAGAAGCCTTTCGCTAAGACAGTTCTTGTGGAATTGGCAAAGTGATATTTGGAAGCCCATAGAGGGCTATGGTGAAAAAGGAAATATCCTCAGATGAAATCTGGAAAGAAGCTTTCTGAGAAACTGCTTAGTGTTCTGTTAATTCATCTCACAGAGTTACATCTGTATTTCGTGGATCTCTTCGCTAGCCTTATTTCTGTGGAATCTGAGAACAGATATTTCGGATCCCATTGAAGACTATAGGGCCAAAGGAATTATCCTCCGATAACAAAGAGAAAGAAGCTTTCTGAGAAACTTCTTTGTGTTCTGTGAAATCATCTCACAGAGTTACAGCTTTCCCCTCAAGAAGACTTTCGCTAAGACAGTTCTTGTGGAATTGGCAAAGTGATATTTGGAAGCCCATAGAGGGCTATGGTGAAAAAGGAAATATCCTCAGATGAAATCTGGAAAGAAGCTTTCTGAGAAACTGCTTAGTGTTCTGTTAATTCATCTCACAGAGTTACATCCGTATTTCGTGGATCTCTTTGCTAGCCTTATTTCTGTGGAATCTGAGAACAGATATTTCGGATCCCATTGAAGACCATAGGTCCAAAGGAAATATCCTCCGATAACAAAGAGAAAGAAGCTTTCTGAGAAAGTTCTTTGTGTTCTGTGAAATCATCTCACAGAGTTACAGCTTTCCCCTCAAGAAGCCTTTCGCTAAGACAGTTCTTGTGGAATAGGCAAAGTGATATTTGGAAGCCCATCGAGGGCTATGGTGAAAAAGGAAATATCCTCAGATGAAATCTGGAAAGAAGCTTTCTGAGAAACTGCTGAGTGTTCTGTTAGTTCTTCTCACAGAGTTACATCTGTGTTTCGTGGATCTCTTTGTTAGCCTTATTTCTCTGGAATATGAGAACAGATATTTCGGTTCCCTCTAAAGACTATAGGGCCAAAGGAAATAACCTCCGATAACAAAGAGAAAGAAGCTTCTTGAGAACCTACTTTGTGTTCTGTGAAATGATCTCACAGAGTTACAGCTTTCCTCTCAAGAAGCCTTTCGCTAAGACAGTTCTTGTGGAATTGGCAAAGTGATATTTTGAAGCCCCTAGAGGGCTATTGTGAAAAAGGAAATATCCTCAGGTGAAATCTGGAAAGAAGCTTTCTGAGAAACTGCTTAGTGTTCTGTTAATTCATCTCACCGAATTACATCTATATTTTGTTGATCTCATTGCTAGCCTTATTTCTGTGGAATCTGAGAACAGGTATTTCGGATCCCTATGAAGGCTATAGGGGCAAAGGAAATATCCTCCGATAACAAAGAGAAAGAAGCTTTCTGAGAAACTTCTTTGTGTTCTGTGAAATCATCTCACAGAGTTACAGCTTTCCCCTCAAGAAGCCTTTCGCTAAGACAGTTCTTGTGGAATTGGCAAAGTGATATTTGGAAGCCCATAGAGGGCTATGGTGAAAAAGGAGATATCCTCAGATGAAATCTGGAAAGAAGCTTTCTGAGAAACTGCTTAGTGTTCTGTTAATTCATCTCACAGAGTTACATCCGTATTTCGTGTATCTCTTTGCTAGCCTTATTTCTGTGGAATCTGAGAACAGATATTTCGGATCCAATTGAAGACTATAGGGCCAAAGGAAATATCCTCCGATAACAAAGAGAAAGAAGCTTTCTGAGAAACTTCTTTGTGTTCTGTGAAATCATCTCACAGAGTTACGGCTTTCCCCTCAAGAAGCCTTTCGCTAAGACAGTTCTTGTGGAATTGGCAAAGTGATATTTGGAAGCCCATAGAGGGCTATGGTGAAAAAGGAAATATCCTCAGATGAAATCTGGAAAGAAGCTTTCTGAGAAACTGCTTAGTGTTCTGTTAATTCATCTCACAGAGTTACATCTGTATTTCGTGGATCTCTTTGCTAGCCTTATTTCTGTGGAATCTAAGAGCAGATATTTCGGATCCTATTGAAGACTATAGGGCCAAAGGAAATATCCTCCGATAACAAAGAGAAAGAAGCTTTCTGAGAAACGTCTTTGTGTTCTGTGAAATCATCTCACCGAGTTACAGCTTTCCCCTCAAGAAGCCTTTCGCTAAGACAGTTCTTGTGGAATTGGCAAAGTGATATTTGGAAGCCCATAGAGGGCTATGGTGAAAAAGGAAATATCCTTAGATGAAATCTGGAAAGAAGCTTTCTGAGAAACTGCTTAGTATTCTGTTAATTCATCTCACAGAGTTACATCTGTATTTCGTGGATCTCTTTGCTAGCCTTATTTCTGTGGAATCTGAGAACAGATATTTCGGATCCAATTGAAGACTATAGGGCCAAAGGAAATATCCTCCGATAACAAAGAGAAAGAAGCTTTCTGAGAAACTTCTTTGTGTTCTGTGAAATCATCTCACAGAGTTACGGCTTTCCCCTCAAGAAGCCTTTCGCTAAGACAGTTCTTGTGGAATTGGCAAAGTGATATTTGGAAGCCCATAGAGAGCTATGGTGAAAAAGGAAATATCCTCAGATGAAATCTGGAAAGAAGCTTTCTGAGAAACTGCTTAGTGTTCTGTTAATTCATCTCACAGAGTTATATCTGTATTTCGTGGATCTCTTTGCTAGCCTTATTTCTGTGGAATCTGAGAACAGATATTTCGGATCCTATTGAATACTATAGGGCCAAAGGAAATATCCTCCGATAACAAAGAGAAAGAAGCTTTCTGAGAAACGTCTTTGTGTTCTGTGAAATCATCTCACCGAGTTACAGCTTTCCCCTCAAGAAGCCTTTCGCTAAGACAGTTCTTGTGGAATTGGCAAAGTGATATTTGGAAGCCCATAGAGGGCTATGGTGAAAAAGGAAATATCCTCAGATGAAATCTGGAAAGAAGCTTTCTGAGAAACTGCTTAGTGTTCTGTTAATTCATCTCACAGAGTTACATCTGTATTTCGTGGATCTCTTTGCTAGCCTTATTTCTGTGGAATCTGAGAACAGATATTTCGGATCCCTTTAAAGACTATAGGGCCAAAGGAAATATCCTCCGATAACAAAGAGAAAGAAGCTTTCTGAGAAACTTCTTTGTGTTCTGTGAAATCATCTCACAGAGTTACAGCTTTCCCCTCAAGAAGCCTTTCGCTAAGACAGTTCTTGTGGAATTGGCAAAGTGATATTTGGAAGCCCATAGAGGGCTATGGTGAAAAAGGAAATATCCTCAGATGAAACCTGGAAAGAAGCTTTCTGAGAAACTGCTTAGTGTTCTGTTAATTCGTCTCCCAGAGTTACATCTGTATTTCGTGGATCTCTTTGCTAGCCTTATTTCTGTGGAATCTGAGAACAGATATTTCGGATCCCATTGAAGACTATAGGGCCAAAGGAAATATCCTCCGATAACAAAGAGAAAGAAGCTTTCTGAGAAACTTCTTTGTGTTCTGTGAAATCATCTCACAGAGTTACAGCTTTCCCCTAAAGAAGCCTTTCGCTAAGACAGTTCTTGTGGAATTGGCAAAGTGATATTTGGAAGCCCATAGAGGGCTATCGTGAAAAAGGTGATATCCTCAGATGAAATCTGGAAAGAAGCTTTCTGAGAAACTGCTTAGTGTTCTGTTAATTCATCTCACAGAGTTACATCCGTATTTCGTGTATCTCTTTGCTAGCCTTATTTCTGTTGGATCTGAGAACAGATAATTCGGATCCAATTGAAGACTATAGGGACAAAGGAAATATCCTCCGATAACAAAGAGAAAGAAGATTTCTGAGAAACTTCTTTGTGTTCTGTGAAATCATCTCACAGAGTTACGGCTTTCCCCTCCAGAAGCCTTTCGCTAAGACAGTTCTTGTGGAATTGGCAAAGTGATATTTGGAAGCCCATAGAGGGCTATGGTGAAAAAGGAAATATCCTCAGATGAAATCTGGAAAGAAGCTTTCTGAGAAACTGCTTAGTGTTCTGTTAATTCATCTCACAGAGTTACATCTGTATTTCGTGGATCTCTTTGCTAGCCTTATTTCTGTGGAATCTGAGAACAGATATTTCGGATCCTATTGAAGACTATAGGGCTAAAGGAAATATCCTCCGATAACAAAGAGAAAGAAGCTTTCTGAGAAACGTCTTTGTGTTCTGTGAAATCATCTCACCGAGTTACAGCTTTCCCCTCAAGAAGCCTTTCGCTAAGACAGTTCTTGTGGAATTGGCAAAGTGATATTTGGAAGCCCATAGAGGGCTATGGTGAAAAAGGAAATATCCTCAGATGAAATCTTGAAAGAAGCTTTCTGAGAAACTGCTTAGTGTTCTGTTAATTCGTCTCCCAGAGTTACATCTGTATCTCGTGGATCTCTTTGCTAGCCTTATTTCTGTGGAATCTGAGAACAGATATTTAGGATCCCATTGAAGACTATAGGGCCAAAGGAAATATTCTCCGATAACAAAGAGAAAGAAGCTATCTGAGAAACTTCTTTGTGTTCTGTGAAATCATCTCACAGAGTTACAGCTTTCCCCTCAAGAAGCCTTTCGCTGAGACAGTTCTTGTGGAATTGGCATAGTGATATTTGGAAGCCCATAGAGGGCTATGGTGAAAAAGGAAATATCCTAAGATGAAATCTGGAAAGAAGCTTTCTGAGAAACTGCTTAGTGTTCTGTTAATTCATCTCACAGAGTTACATCCGTATTTCGTGGATCTCTTTGCTAGCCTTATTTCTGTGGAATCTGAGAACAGATATTTCGGATCCCACTGAAGACTATAGGGCCAAAGGAAATATCCTCCGATACCAAAGAGAAAGAAGTTTTCGGAGAAACTTCTTAGTGTTCTGTGAAATCATCTCACAGAGTTACAGCTTTCCCCTCAAGAAGCCTTTCGCTGAGACAGTTCTTGTGGAATTGGCAAAGTGATATTTGGAAGCCCATAGGGGGCTATGGTGAAAAAGGAAATATCCTCAGATGAAATCTGGAAAGAAGCTTTCTGAGAAACTGCTCTGTGATGTGTGACTTCCACTCACAGAGTTACATCTGTATTTTGTGGATCCCTTTGCTAGCCTTATTTCTGTGGAATCTGAGAACAGATATTTCGGATCCCTTTGAAGACTATAGGGCAAAAGGAAATATCCTCCGATAACAAAGAGAAAGAAGCTTTCTGAGAAACTTCTTTGTGTTCTGTAAAATCATCTCACAGAGTTACAGCTTTCCCCTCAAGAAGCCTTTCGCTATGACAGTTCTTGTGGAATTGGCAAAATGATATTTGGAAGCCCCTAGAGGACTTTGGTGAAAAAGGAAATATCCTCAGATGAAATCTGGAAACAAGCTTACTGAGAAACTGCTTAGTGTTCTGGTAATTCATCTCACAGAGTTACATCTGTATTTCGTGGATCTCTTTGCTAGCCTTATTTCTGTGGAATCTGAGAACAGATATTTCGGATCCCATTGAAGACTATAGGGCCAAAGGAAATATCCTCCGATAACAAAGAGAAAGAAGCTTTCTGAGAGACTTCTTTGTGTTCTGTGAAATCATCTCACAGAGTTACAGCTTTTCCCTCAAGAAGCCTTTCGCTAAGACAGTTCTTGTGGAATTGGCAAAGTTATATTTGGAAGCCCTTAGAGGGCTATGGTGAAAAAGGAAATATCCTCAGATGAAATCTGGAAAGAAGCTTTCTGAGAAACTGCTTAGTGTTCTGTTAATTCATCTCACAGTGTTACATCTGTATTTCGTGGATCACTTTGCTAGCCTTATTTCTGTGGAATCTGAGAACAGATATTTCGGATCTCATTGAAGACTGTAGGGCCAAAGGAAATATCCTCCGATAAGAAAGAGAAAGAAGCTTTCTGAGAAACTTCTTTGTGTTCTGTGAAATCATCTCACAGAGTTACAGCTTTCCCCTCAAGAAGCCTTTCGCTGAGACAGTTCTTGTGGCATTGGCAAAGTGATATTTGGAAGCCCAGGGAGGGCTATGGTGAAAAAGGAAATATCCTCAGATGAAATCTGGAAAGAAGCTTTCTGAGAAACTGCTGAGTGTTCTGTTAGTTCTTCTCACAGAGTTACATCTGTATTTCGTGGATCTCTTTGTGAGCCTTATTTCTCTGGAATATGAGAACAGATATTTCGGTTCCCTCTAAAGACTATAGGGACAAAGAAATAACCTCCGATAACAAAGAGAAAGAAGCTTCTTGAGAAACTTCTTTGTGTTCTGTGAAATCATCTCACAGAGTTACAGCTTTCCCCTCAAGAAGCCTTTCGCTAAGACAGTTCTTGTGGAATTGGCAAAGTGATATTTGGAAGCCCCTAGAGGGCTATGGTGAAAAAGGAAATATCCTCAGATGAAATCTGGAAAGAAGCTTTCTGAGAAACTGCTTAGTGTTCTGTTAATTCATCTCACAGAATTACATCCATACTTTGTGGATCTCATTACTAGCCTTATTTCGGTGGAATCTGAGAACAGGTATTTCGGATCCCTATGAAGACTATAGGGGCAAAGGAAATATCCTCCGATAACAAAGAGAAAGAAGCTTTCTGAGAAACTTCTTTGTGTTCTGTGACATCATCTCCCAGAGTTACAGCTTCCTCCTCAAGAAGCCTTTCGGTAAGACAGTTCTTGTGGAATTGGCAAAGTGATATTTGGAAGCCCATAGACGGCTATGGTGAAAAAGGAAATATCCTCAGATGAAATCTGGAAAGAAGCTTTCTGAGTAACTGCTCTGTGATGTGTGACTTCCACTCACAGAGTTACATCTGTATTTCGTGGATCTCTTTGCTAGCCTTATTTCTGTGGCATCTGAGAACAGATATTTCGGATCCCTTTGAAGACTATAGGGCCAAAGGAAATATCCTCCGATAACAAAGAGAAAAAAGCTTTCTGAGAAACTTCTTTGTGTTCTGTGAAATCATCTCACAGAGTTACAGCTTTCCCCTAAAGAAGCATTTCCCTAAGGCAGTTCTTGTGGAATTGGCAAAGTGATATTTGGAAGCCCTTAGAGGGCTATGGTGAAAAAGGAAATATCCTCAGATGAAATCTGGAAAGAAGCTTTCTGAGAAACTGCTCTGTGATGTGTGACTTCCACTCACAGAGTTACATCTGTATTTCGTGGATCTCTTTGCTAGCCTTATTTCTGTGGAATCTGAGAACAGATATTTCGGATCCCATTGAAGACTATAGGGCCAAAGGAAATATCCTCCGATAACAAAGAGAAAGAAACTTTCTGAGAAACTTCTTTGTGTTCTGTGAAATCATCTCACAGTGTTACAGCTTTCCCCTCAAGAAGCCTTTCGCTAAGACAGTTCTTGTGGAATTGGCAAAGTGATATTTGGAAGATCGTAGACGGCTATGGTGAAAAAGGAAGTATCCTAAGATGAAATCTGGAAAGAAGCTTTCTGAGAAACTGCTTAGTGTTCTGTTAATTCATCTCACAGAGTTACATCCGTATTTCGTGGTTCTCTTTGCTAGCCTTATTTCTGTGGAATCTGAGAACAGATATTTCGGATCCCATTGAAGACTATAGGGCCAAAGGAAATATCCTCCGATAACAAAGAGAAAGAAGCTTTCTGAGAAACTTCTTTGTGTTCTGTGAAATCATCTCACAGAGTTACAGCTTTCCCCTCAAGAAGCCTTTCGCTAAGACAGTTCTTGTGCAATTGGCAAAGTGTTATTTGGAAGCCCATAGAGGGCTATGGTGAAAAAGGAAATATCCTCAGATGAAATCTGGAAAGAAGCTTTCTGAGAAACTGCTGAGTGTTCTGTTAATTCATCTCACAGAGTTACATCTGTATTTCGTGGATCTCTTCGCTAGCCTTATTTCTGTGGAATCTGAGAACAGATATTTCGGATCCCATTGAAGACTATAGGGCCAAAGGAAATATCCTCCGATAACAAAGATAAAGAAGCTTTCTGAGAAACTTCTTTGTGTTCTGTGAAATCATCTCACAGAGTTACAGCTTTCCCCTCAAGAAGCCTTTCACTGAGACAGTTCTTGTGGATTTGGCAAAGTGATATTTGGAAGCCCTTAGAGGGCTATGGTGAAAAAGGAAATATGTTCAGATGAAATCTGGAAAGAAGCTTTCTGAGAAACTGCTGAGTGTTCTGTTAATTCATCTCACAGAGTTACATCTGTATTTCGTGGATCTCTTTGCTAGCCTTTTTTCTGTGGAATCTGAGAACAGATATTTCGGATCCCATTGAAGACTATAGGGCCAAAGGAAATATCCTCCGATAACAAAGAGAAAGAAGCTTTCTGAGAAACTTCTTTGGGTTCTGTGAAATCATCTCACAGAGTTACAGCTTTCCCCTCAAGAAGCCTTTCGCTAAGACAGTTCTTGTGGAATTGGCAAAGTGATATTTGGAAGCCCATAGAGGGCTATGGTGAAAAAGGAAATATCCTCAGATGAAATCTGGAAAGAAGCTTTCTGAGAAACTGCTCTGTGATGTGTGACTTCCACTCACAGAGTTACATCTGTATTTTGTGGATCTCTTTGCTAGCCTTATTTCTGTGGAATCTGAGAACAGATATTTCGGATCCCATTGAAGACTATAGGGCCAAAGGAAATAACCTCCGATAACAAAGAGAAAGAAGCTTTCTGAGAAACTTCTTTGTGTTCTGTGAAATCATCTCACAGAGTTACAGCTTTCCCCTCAAGAAGCCTTTCGCTAAGACAGTTCTTGTGGAATTGGCAAAGTGATATTTGGAAGCCCATAGAGGGCTATGGTGAAAAAGGAAATATCCTCAGATGAAATCTGGAAAGAAGCTTTCTGAGAATCTGCTGAGTGTTCTGTTAATTCATCTCATAGAGTTACATCTGTATTTCGTGGGTCTCTTTGCTAGCCTTATTTCTGTGGAATCTGAGAACAGATATTTCGGATCCCATTGAAGACTACAGGGCCAAAGGAAATATCCTCCGATAACAAAGAGAAAGAAGCTTTCTGAGAAACTTCTTTGTGTTCTGTGAAATCATCTCTCAGAGTTACAGCTTTCCCCTCAAGAAGCCTTTCGCTAAGACAGTTCTTGTGGAATTGGCAAAGTGATACTTGGAAGCTCGTAGACGGCTATGGTGAAAAAGGAAATATCCTAAGATGAAATCTGGAAAGAAGCTTTCTGAGAAACTGCTCAGTGTTCTGTTAATTCATCTCACAGAGTTACATCTCTATTTCGTAAATCTCTTTCCTAGACTTATTTCTGTGGAATCTGAGAACAGATAATTCGGATCCCATTGAAGACTATAGGGCCAAAGGAAATATCCTCCGATAACAAATAGAAAGAAGCTTTCTGAGAAACTTCTTTGTGTTCTGTGAAATCATCTCACAGAGTTACAGCTTTCTCCTCAAGAAGCCTTTCGCTGAGACAGTTCTTGTGGATTTTGCAAAGTGATATTTGGAAGCCCTTAGAGGGCTATGGTGAAAAAGGAAATATGTTCAGATGAAATCTGGAAAGAAGCCTTCTGAGAAACTGCTTAGTGTTCTGCTAATTCATCTCACAGAGTTACATCTGTATTTTGTGGATCTCTTTGCTAGACTTATTTCTGTGGAATCATAGAACAGATATTTCGGATCCTATTGAAGACTATAGGGCCAAAGGAAATATCCTCCGATAACAAAGAGAAAGAAGCTTTCTGAGAAAGTTCTTTGTGTTCTGTGAAATCATCTCACAGAGTTACAGCTTTCCCCTCAAGAAGCCTTTCGCTGAGACAGTTCTTGTGGAATTGGCAAAGTGATATTTGGAAGCCCATAGAGGGCTATGGTGAAAAAGGAAATATCCTCAGATGAAATCTGGAATGAAGCTTTCTGAGAAATTGCTGAGTGTTCTGTTAATTCATCTCACAGAGTTACATCTGTATTTCGTGGATCTCTTTGCTAGCCTTATTTCTGTGGAATCTGAGAACAGATATTTCGGATCCCATTGAAGACTATAGGGCCAAAGGAAATATCCTCCGATAACAAAGAGAAAGAAGCTTTCTGAGAAACTTCTTTGTGTTCTGTGAAATCATCTCACAGAGTTCCAGCTTTCCCCTCAAGAAGCCTTTCGCTAAGACAGTTCTTGTGGAATTGGCAAAGTGATATTTGGAAGCCCATAGAGGGCTATGGTGAAAAAGGAAATATCCTCAGATGAAATCTGGAAAGAAGCTTTCTGAGAAACTGCTGAGTGTTCTGTTAATTCATCTCACAGAGTTACATCTGTATTTCGTGGATCTCTTTGCTAGCCTTTTTTCTGTGGAATCTGAGAACAGATATTTCGGATCCCATTGAAGACTATAGGGCCAAAGGAAATATCCTCCGATAACAAAGAGAAAGAAGCTTTCTGAGAAACTTCTTTGGGTTCTGTGAAATCATCTCACAGAGTTACAGCTTTCCCCTCAAGAAGCCTTTCGCTAAGACAGTTCTTGTGGAATTGGCAAAGTGATATTTGGAAGCCCATAGAGGGCTATGGTGAAAAAGGAAATATCCTCAGATGAAATCTGGAAAGAAGCTTTCTGAGAAACTGCTCTGTGATGTGTGACTTCCACTCACAGAGTTACATCTGAATTTTGTGGATCTCTTTGCTAGCCTTATTTCTGTGGAATCTGAGAACAGATATTTCGGATCCCATTGAAGACTATAGGGCCAAAGGAAATAACCTCCGATAACAAAGAGAAAGAAGCTTTCTGAGAAACTTCTTTGTGTTCTGTGAAATCATCTCACAGAGTTACAGCTTTCCCCTCAAGAAGCCTTTCGCTAAGACAGTTCTTGTGGAATTGGCAAAGTGATATTTGGAAGCCCATAGAGGGCTATGGTGAAAAAGGAAATATCCTCAGATGAAATCTGGAAAGAAGCTTTCTGAGAAACTGCTGAGTGTTCTGTTAATTCATCTCATAGAGTTACATCTGTATTTCGTGGGTCTCTTTGCTAGCCTTATTTCTGTGGAATCTGAGAACAGATATTTCGGATCCCATTGAAGACTACAGGGCCAAAGGAAATATCCTCCGATAACAAAGAGAAAGAAGCTTTCTGAGAAACTTCTTTGTGTTCTGTGAAATCATCTCTCAGAGTTACAGCTTTCCCCTCAAGAAGCCTTTCGCTAAGACAGTTCTTGTGGAATTGGCAAAGTGATACTTGGAAGCTCGTAGACGGCTATGGTGAAAAAGGAAATATCCTAAGATGAAATCTGGAAAGAAGCTTTCTGAGAAACTGCTCAGTGTTCTGTTAATTCATCTCACAGAGTTACATCTCTATTTCGTAAATCTCTTTCCTAGACTTATTTCTGTGGAATCTGAGAACAGATAATTCGGATCCCATTGAAGACTATAGGGCCAAAGGAAATATCCTCCGATAACAAATAGAAAGAAGCTTTCTGAGAAACTTCTTTGTGTTCTGTGAAATCATCTCACAGAGTTACAGCTTTCTCCTCAAGAAGCCTTTCGCTGAGACAGTTCTTGTGGATTTTGCAAAGTGATATTTGGAAGCCCTTAGAGGGCTATGGTGAAAAAGGAAATATGTTCAGATGAAATCTGGAAAGAAGCCTTCTGAGAAACTGCTTAGTGTTCTGCTAATTCATCTCACAGAGTTACATCTGTATTTTGTGGATCTCTTTGCTAGACTTATTTCTGTGGAATCATAGAACAGATATTTCGGATCCTATTGAAGACTATAGGGCCAAAGGAAATATCCTCCGATAACAAAGAGAAAGAAGCTTTCTGAGAAAGTTCTTTGTGTTCTGTGAAATCATCTCACAGAGTTACAGCTTTCCCCTCAAGAAGCCTTTCGCTGAGACAGTTCTTGTGGAATTGGCAAAGTGATATTTGGAAGCCCATAGAGGGCTATGGTGAAAAAGGAAATATCCTCAGATGAAATCTGGAATGAAGCTTTCTGAGAAATTGCTGAGTGTTCTGTTAATTCATCTCACAGAGTTACATCTGTATTTCGTGGATCTCTTTGCTAGCCTTATTTCTGTGGAATCTGAGAAGAGATATTTCGGATCCCATTGAAGACTATAGGGCCAAAGGAAATATCCTCCGATAACAAAGAGAAAGAAGCTTTCTGAGAAACTTCTTTGTGTTCTGTGAAATCATCTCACAGAGTTCCAGCTTTCCCCTCAAGAAGCCTTTCGCTAAGACAGTTCTTGTGGAATTGGCAAAGTGATATTTGGAAGCCCATAGAGGGCTATGGTGAAAAAGGAAATATCCTCAGATGAAATCTGGAAAGAAGCTTTCTGAGAAACTGCTGACTGTTCTGTTAATTCATCTCACAGAGTTACATCTGTATTTCGTGGATCTCTTTGCTAGCCTTTTTTCTGTGGAATCTGAGAACAGATATTTCGGATCCCATTGAAGACTATAGGGCCAAAGGAAATATCCTCCGATAACAAAGAGAAAGAAGCTTTCTGAGAAACTTCTTTCGGTTCTGTGAAATCATCTCACAGAGTTACAGCTTTCCCCTCAAGAAGCCTTTCGCTAAGACAGTTCTTGTGGAATTGGCAAAGTGATATTTGGAAGCCCATAGAGGGCTATGGTGAAAAAGGAAATATCCTCAGATGAAATCTGGAAAGAAGCTTTCTGAGAAACTGCTCTGTGATGTGTGACTTCCACTCACAGAGTTACATCTGTATTTTGTGGATCTCTTTGCTAGCCTTATTTCTGTGGAATCTGAGAACAGATATTTCGGATCCCATTGAAGACTATAGGGCCAAAGGAAATAACCTCCGATAACAAAGAGAAAGAAGCTTTCTGAGAAACTTCTTTGTGTTCTGTGAAATCATCTCACAGAGTTACAGCTTTCCCCTCAAGAAGCCTTTCGCTAAGACAGTTCTTGTGGAATTGGCAAAGTGATATTTGGAAGCCCATAGAGGGCTATGGTGAAAAAGGAAATATCCTCAGATGAAATCTGGAAAGAAGCTTTCTGAGAAACTGCTGAGTGTTCTGTTAATTCATCTCATAGAGTTACATCTGTATTTCGTGGGTCTCTTTGCTAGCCTTATTTCTGTGGAATCTGAGAACAGATATTTCGGATCCCATTGAAGACTACAGGGCCAAAGGAAATATCCTCCGATAACAAAGAGAAAGAAGCTTTCTGAGAAACTTCTTTGTGTTCTGTGAAATCATCTCTCAGAGTTACAGCTTTCCCCTCAAGAAGCCTTTCGCTAAGACAGTTCTTGTGGAATTGGCAAAGTGATACTTGGAAGCTCGTAGACGGCTATGGTGAAAAAGGAAATATCCTAAGATGAAATCTGGAAAGAAGCTTTCTGAGAAACTGCTCAGTGTTCTGTTAATTCATCTCACAGAGTTACATCTCTATTTCGTAAATCTCTTTCCTAGACTTATTTCTGTGGAATCTGAGAACAGATAATTCGGATCCCATTGAAGACTATAGGGCCAAAGGAAATATCCTCCGATAACAAATAGAAAGAAGCTTTCTGAGAAACTTCTTTGTGTTCTGTGAAATCATCTCACAGAGTTACAGCTTTCTCCTCAAGAAGCCTTTCGCTGAGACAGTTCTTGTGGATTTTGCAAAGTGATATTTGGAAGCCCTTAGAGGGCTATGGTGAAAAAGGAAATATGTTCAGATGAAATCTGGAAAGAAGCCTTCTGAGAAACTGCTTAGTGTTCTGCTAATTCATCTCACAGAGTTACATCTGTATTTTGTGGATCTCTTTGCTAGACTTATTTCTGTGGAATCATAGAACAGATATTTCGGATCCTATTGAAGACTATAGGGCCAAAGGAAATATCCTCCGATAACAAAGAGAAAGAAGCTTTCTGAGAAAGTTCTTTGTGTTCTGTGAAATCATCTCACAGAGTTACAGCTTTCCCCTCAAGAAGCCTTTCGCTGAGACAGTTCTTGTGGAATTGGCAAAGTGATATTTGGAAGCCCATAGAGGGCTATGGTGAAAAAGGAAATATCCTCAGATGAAATCTGGAATGAAGCTTTCTGAGAAATTGCTGAGTGTTCTGTTAATTCATCTCACAGAGTTACATCTGTATTTCGTGGATCTCTTTGCTAGCCTTATTTCTGTGGAATCTGAGAACAGATATTTCGGATCCCATTGAAGACTATAGGGCCAAAGGAAATATCCTCCGATAACAAAGAGAAAGAAGCTTTCTGAGAAACTTCTTTGTGTTCTGTGAAATCATCTCACAGAGTTCCAGCTTTCCCCTCAAGAAGCCTTTCGCTAAGACAGTTCTTGTGGAATTGGCAAAGTGATATTTGGAAGCCCATAGAGGGCTATGGTGAAAAAGGAAATATCCTCAGATGAAATCTGGAAAGAAGCTTTCTGAGAAACTGCTGAGTGTTCTGTTAATTCATCTCACAGAGTTACATCTGTATTTCGTGGATCTCTTTGCTAGCCTTTTTTCTGTGGAATCTGAGAACAGATATTTCGGTTCCCATTGAAGACTATAGGGCCAAAGGAAATATCCTCCGATAACAAAGAGAAAGAAGCTTTCTGAGAAACTTCTTTCGGTTCTGTGAAATCATCTCACAGAGTTACAGCTTTCCCCTCAAGAAGCCTTTCGCTAAGACAGTTCTTGTGGAATTGGCAAAGTGATATTTGGAAGCCCATAGAGGGCTATGGTGAAAAAGGAAATATCCTCAGATGAAATCTGCAAAGAAGCTTTCTGAGAAACTGCTGAGTGTTCTGTTAATTCATCTCACAGAGTTACATCTGTATTTCGTGGATCTCTTTGCTAGCCTTATTTCTGTGGAATCTGAGAACAGATATTTCGGATCCCATTGAAGACTATAGGGCCAAAGGAATTATCCTCCGATAACAAAGAGAAAGAAGTTTTCTGAGAAACTTCTTTGTG
Source organism: Macaca nemestrina (assembly GCF_043159975.1). Classification (NCBI taxonomy): domain Eukaryota; kingdom Metazoa; phylum Chordata; class Mammalia; order Primates; family Cercopithecidae; genus Macaca; species Macaca nemestrina. Next base: position 31,973,572 of record NC_092144.1, read on the forward strand.
TTCTGTGAAATCATCTAACAGAGTTACAGCTTTCCCCTCAAGAAGCCTCTCGCTAAGACAGTTCTTGTGGAAATGGCAAAGTGATATTTGGAAGCCCATAGAGGGCTATGGTGAAAAAGGAAATATCTCCTTTGGCCCTGTAGTCTTCAAAGGGAACCGAAATATCTGTTCTCAGATTCCACAGAAATAAAGCTAGCAAAGAGATCCACAAAATATAGATGTAATTCTGTGAGATGAATTAACAGAAGACTAAGCAGTTTCTCAGAAAGCTTCTCTCCAGATTTCAACTGAGGATATTTCCTTTTTCACCATAGCCCTCTATGGGCTTCCAAATATCACTTTGCCAATTCCACAAGAACAGTCTAGCGAAAGGCTTCTTGAGGGGAAAGCTGTAACTCTGTGAGATGATTTCACAAAACACAAAGAAGTTTCTCAGAAAGCTTCTTTCTCTTTGTTATCTTAGGATATTTCCTTTGGCCCTATAGTCTTCAAAGGGATCTGAAATATCTGTTCTCAGATTCCACAGAAATAAGTCTAGCAAAGAGATACACGACATACAGATGGACCACTTTGAGATGAATTAACAGACACTCAGCAGTTTCTCAGAAAGCTTCTTTCCAGATTTCATCTGAGGATATTTCCTTTTTCACCATAGCCCTCTATGGGCTTCCAAATATCACTTTGCCAATTCCACAAGAACTGTCTTAGCGAAAGGCTTCTTGAGGGGAAAGCTGTAACTCTGTGAGATGATTTCACAGAACACAAAGAAGTTTCTCAGAAAGCTTCTTTCTCTTTGTTATCGGAGGATATTATCGTTGCCCCTATAGTTTTCATAGGGATCCGAAATATCTGTTCTCAGATTCCACAGAAGTAAGGCGAGCAAAGAGATCGACAAAATATAGATGTAATTCTGTGAGATGAATTAACAGAACACTAAGCAGTTTCTCAGAAAGCTTCTTTCCAGATTTCATCTGAGGATATTTTGTTTTTCAACATAGCCCTCCATGGGCTTCCAAATATCACTTTGCGAATTCCAAAAGAACTGTCTTAGCGAAAGGCTTCTTGAGGGGAAAGCTGTAACTCTGTGAGATGATTTCACAGAACACAAAGAAGTTTCTCAGAAAGCTTCTTTCTCTTTGTTATCAGAGAATATTTCCTTTGGCCCTATAGTCTTCAAAGGGATCCGAAATATCTGTTCTCAGATTCCACAGAAATAAGGCTAGCAAAGAGATCCACGGAATACAGATGCAACTCTGTGAGATGAATTAACAGAACTCTAAGAAGTTTCTCAGAAAGCTTCTTTCCAGATTTCATCTGAGGATATTTCCTTTTTCACCATAGCCCTCTATGGGCTTGCAAATATCACATTGAAAATTCCACAAGAACTGTATTAGCGAAAGGCTTCTTGAGGGGAAAGCTGTAACTCTGTGAGATGATTTCACAGAACACAAAGAAGTTCCTCAGAAAGCTTCTTTCTCTTTGTTATCGGAGGATGTTTCCTTTGGCACTTTAGTCTTCAAAGGGATCCGAAATATCTGTTCTCAGATTCCACAGAAATAAGGCTAGCAAAGAGATCCACGAAATACAGAAGTAACTCTGTGAGATGAATTAACAGAACACTAAGCAGTTTCTCAGAAAGCTTCATTCCAGATTTCATCTGAGGATATTTCCTTTTTCACCATAGCCCTCTATGGGCTTCCAAATATCACTTTGCCAATTCCACAAGAACTGTCTAAGCGAAAGGCTTCTTGAGGGGAAAGCTGTAACTCTGTGAGATGATTTCACAGAACACAAAGAAGTTTCTCAGAAAGCTTCTTTCTCTTTGTTATCGGAGGATATTTCCTTTGGCCCTATAGTCTTCAAAGGTATCCGAATTATCTGTTCTCAGATTCCACAGAAATAAGTCTAGCAAAGAGATCCACGAAATACATATGTAACTCTGTGAGATGAATTAACAGAACTCTAAGAAGATTCTCAGAAAGCTTCTTTCCAGATTTCATCGGAGGATATTTCCTTTTTCACCATAGCCCTCTATGGGCTTCCAAATATCACTTTTCCAATTCCACAAGAACTGTCTTAGCGAAAGGCTTCTTGAGGGGAAAGCTGTAACTCTGTGAGATGATTTCACAGAACACAAAGAAGTTTCTCAGAAAGCTTCTTTCTCTTTGTTATCGGAGGATGTTTCCTTTGGCCCTTTAGTCTTCAAAGGGATCCGAAATATCTGTTCTCAGATTCCACAGAAATAAGGCTAGCAAAGAGATCCACGAAATACAGATGTAACTCTGTGAGATGAATTAATAGAACACTAAGCAGTTTCTCAGAAAGCTTCATTCCAGATTTCATCTGAGGATATTTCCTTTTTCACCATAGCCCTCTATGGGCTTCCAAATATCACTTTGCCAATTCCACAAGAACTGTCTCAGCGAAAGGCTTCTTGAGGGGAAAGCTGTAACTCTGTGAGATGATTTCACAGAACACAAAGAAGTTTCTCAGAAAGCTTCTTTCTCTTTGTTATCGGAGGATATTTCCTTTGGCCCTATAGTCTTCAAAGGGATCCGAAATATCTGTTCTCAGATTCCACAGAAATAAGTCTAGCAAAGAGATCCACGAAATACAGATGTAACTCTGTGAGATGAATTAACAGAACACTAAGCAGTTTCTCAGAAAGCTTCTTTCCAGATTTCATCTGAGGATATTTCCTTTTTCACCATAGCCCTCTATGGGCTTCCAAATATCACATTGCCAATTCCACAAGAACTGTCTTAGCGAAAGGCTTCTTGAGGGGAAAGCTGTAACTCTGTGAGATGATTTCACAGAACACAAAGAAGTTTCTCGGAAAGCTTCTTTCTCTTTGTTATCGGAGGATATTTCCTTTGACCCTATAGTCTTCATAGGTATCCGAAATATCTGTTCTCAGATTCCACAGAAATAAGGCTAGCAAAGAGATACACAAAATATACATGTAATTCTGTGAGATGAATTAACAGAACACTAAGCAGTTTCTCAGAAAGCTTCTTTCCAGATTTCATCTGAGGATATTTCCTTTTTCACCATAGCCCTCTAAGGGCTTCCGAATATCACTTTGCCAATTCCACAAGAACTGTCTTAGCGAAAGGCTTCTTGAGGGGAAAGCTGTAACTCTGAGAGGATTTCACAAAACACAAAGAAGTTTCTCAGAAAGCTTCTTTCTCTTTGTTATCGGAGGATATTTCCTTTGGCCCTATAGTCTTCAATGGGATCCGAAATATCTGTTCTCAGATTACACAGAAATAAGGCTAGCAAAGAGATCCACGAAATACAGATGTAACTCTGTGAGTTGAATTAACAGAACACTCAGCAGGTTCTCAGAAACCTTCTTTCCAGATTTCATCTGAGGATATTTCCTTTTTCACCATAGCCCTCTATGGGCTTCCAAATATCACTTTGCCAATTCCACAAGAACTGTCTTAGCGAAAGGCTTCTTGAGGGGAAAGCTGTAACTCTGTGAGATGATTTCACAGAACACAAAGAAGTTTCTAGGAAAGCTTCTTTCTCTTTGTTATCGGAGGATATTTCCTTTGGCCCAATAGTCTTCAAAGGGATCCGAAATATCTGTTCTCAGATTCCACAGAAATAAGTTTAGCAAAGAGCTCCACGAAATACAGATGTAACTCTGTGAGATGAATTAACAGAACACTAAGCAGTTTCTCAGAAAGCTTCTTTCCAGATTTCATCTGAGGATATTTCCTTTTTCACCATAGCCCTCTATGGGCTTCCAAATATCACATTGCCAATTCCACAAGAACTGTCTTAGCGAAAGGCTTCATGAGGGGAAAGCTGTAACTCTGTGAGATGATTTCACAGAACACAACGAAGTTTCTAAGAAAGCTTCTTTCTCTTTGTTATCGGAGGATATTTCCTTTGGCCCTATGGTCTTCAATGGGATCCGAAATATCTCTTCTCAGATTCCACAGAAATAAGGCTAGCAAAGAGATCCACGAAATACAGATGTAACTCTGTGAGATGAATTAACAGAACACTCAGCAGTTTCTCAGAAAGCTTCTTTCCAGATTGCATGTGAGGATATTTCCTTTTTCACCATAGCCCTCTATGGGCTTCCAAATATCACTTTGCCAATTCCACAAGAACTGTCTTAGCGAAAGGCTTCTTGAGGGGAAAGGTGTAACTCTGTGAGATGATTTCACAGAACACAAAGAAGTTTCTCAGAAATCTTCTTTCTCTTTGTTATCGGAGGATATTTCCTTTGGCCCTATAGTCTTCATAGGAATCCGAAATATCTATTCTCAGATTCCAAAGAAATAAGTCTAGCAAAGAGATCCACGAAATACAGATGTAACTCTGTGAGATGAATTAACAGAACACTCAGCAGTTTTTCAGAAAGCTTCTTTCCAGATTCCATCTGAGGATATTTCCTTTTTCACCATAGCCCTCTATGGGCTTCCAAATATCACTTTGCCAATTCCACAAGAACTGTCTTAGCGAAAGGCTTCTTGAGGGGAAAGCTGTAACTCTGTGAGATGATTTCACAGAACACAAAATAGTTTCTCTGAAAGCTTCTTTCTCTTTGTTATCGGAGGATATTTCCTTTGCCCCAATATTCTTCATAGGAATCCGAAATATCTGTTCTCAGATTCCAAAGAAATAAGTCTAGCAAAGAGATCCACGAAATACAGATGTAACTCTGTGAGATGAATTAACAGAACAATAAGCAGTTTCTCAGAAAGCTTCTTTCCAGATTTCATCTGAGGATATTTCCTTTTTCACCATAGCCCTCTAAGGGCTTCCAAATATCACTTTGCCAATTCCACAAGAACTGTCTTAGCGAAATGCTTCTTAAGTAGAAAGCTGTAACTCTGTGAGATGATTTCACAGAACACAAAAAATTTTCTCAGAAAGCTTCTTTCTCTTTGTTATCGGAGGATATTTCCTTTGCCCCTATAGGCTTCATAGGTATCCGAAATACCTGTTCTCAGATTCCACAGAAATAAGGCTAGCCACGAGATCAACAAAATATAGATGTAATTCTATGAGATGAATTAACAGAACACTAAGCAGTTTCTCAGAAAGCTTCTTTCCAGATTTCATCTGAGGATATTTCCTTTTTCACCATAGCCCTCTATGGGCTTCCAAATATCACTTTGCCTATTCCACAAACCTGTCTTAGCGAAAGGCTTCTTGAGGGGAAAGCTGTAACTCTGTGAGATGATTTCACAGAACACAAAGAAGTTTCTCAGAAAGCTTCTTTCTCATTGTTATCAGAGGATATTTCCTTTGGCCCTATAGTCTTCAAAGGGATCCGAAATATCTGTTCTCAGATTACACAGAAATAAGGCTAGCAAAGAGATCCACGAAATACAGATGTAACTCTGTGAGATGAATTAACAGAACACTAAGCAGTTTCTCAGAAAGCTTCTTTCCAGATTTCATCTGAGGATATTTCCTTTTTCACCATAGCCCTCTAAGGGCTTCCGAATATCACTTTGCCAATTCCACAAGAACTGTCTTAGCGAAAGGCTTCTTGAGGGGAAAGCTATAACTCTGAGAGGATTTCACAAAACACAAAGAAGTTTCTCACAAAGCTTCTTTCTCTTTGTTATCGGAGGATATTTCCTTTGGCCCTATAGTCTTCAATGGGATCCGAAATATCTGTTCTCAGATTACACAGAAATAAGGCTAGCAAAGAGATCCAGGAAATACAGATGTAACTCTGTGAGTTGAATTAACAGAACACTCAGCAGTTTCTCAGAAAGCTTCTTTCCAGATTTCATCTGAGGATATTGCCTTTTTCACCATAGCCCTCTATGGGCTTCCAAATATCACTTTGCCAATTCCACAAGAACTGTCTTAGCGAAAGGCTTCTTGAGGGGAAAGCTGTAACTCTGTGAGATGATTTCACAGAACACAAAGAAGTTTCTCAGAAAGCTTCTATCTCTTTGTTATCAGAGAATATTTCCTTTGGCCCTATAGTCTTCAAAGCGATCCGAAATATCTGTTCTCAGATTCCACAGAAATAAGGCTAGCAAAGAGATCCACGAAATACAGAGGAAACTCTGTGAGATGAACTAACAATACAATCAGGAGTTTCTCAGAAAGCTTCCTTCCAGATTTCATCTGAGGATATTCCTTTTTCACCATAGACCTCTATGGGCTTCCAAATATCACTTTGCCAATTCCACAAGAACTGTCTTAGCGAAAGGCTTCTTGAGGGGAAAGCTGTAACTCTGTGAGATGATTTCACAGAACACAAAGAAGTTTCTCGGAATGCTTCTTTCTCTTTGTTGTCGGAGGATATTTCCTTAGACCCTATAGTCTTCATAGGTATCCGAAATATCTGTTCTCAGATTCCAAAGAAATTAGGCTAGCAAAGAGATACACAAAATATACATGTAATTCTGTGAGATGAATTAACAGAACACTAAGCAGTTTCTCAGAAAGGTTCTTTCCAGATTTCATCTGAGGGTATTTCCTTTTTCACCATAGCCCTCTATGGGCTTCCAATTATCACTTTGCCAATTCCACAAGAACTGTCTTAGCGAAAGGCTTCTTAAGGGGAAAGCTGTAACTCTGTGAGATGATTTCACAGAACACAAAGAAGTTTCTCAGAAAGCTTCTTTCTCTTTGTTATCGGAGGATATTTCCTTTGCCCCTATAATCTTCATAGGGATCCGAAATATCTCTTCTCAGATTCCACAGAAATAAGGCTAGCAAAGAGATCCACAAAATATAGTTGTAATTCTGTGAGATGAATAAACAGAACACTACGAAGATTCTCAGAAAGCTTCTTTCCAGATTTCATCTGAGGATATTTCCTTTTTCACCATAGCCCTCTATGGGCTTCCAAATATCACTTTGCCAATTCCACAAGAACTGTCTTAGCGAAAGGCTTCTTGAGGGGAAAGCTGTAACTGTGTGAGATGATTTCATAGAACACAAAGAAGTTTCTCAGAAAGCTTCTTTCTCTTTTTTATCTTAGGATATTTCCTTTGGCCCTATAGTCTTCAAAGGGATCCGAAATATCTGTTCTCAGATTCCACAGATATAAGTCTAGCAAAGAGATCGACGAAATACAGATGGACCTCTGTGAGATGAATTAACAGAACGCTAAGCAGTTTCTCAGAAAGCTTCTTTCCAGATTTCATCTGAGGATATTTCCTTTTTCACCCTAGCCCTCTATGGGCTTCCAAATATCACTTTGCCAATTCCACAAGAACTGTCTTAGCGAAAGGCTTCTTGAGGGGAAAGCTGTAACTCTGTGAGATGATTTCACAGAACACAAAGAAGTTTCTCAGAAAGCTTCTCTCTCTTTGTTATCGGAGGATATTTCCTTTGGTCCTATAGTCTTCAAAGGGATCCGAAATATCTGTTCTCAGATTCCACAGAAATAATGCTAGCAAAGAGATCCACGAAATACAGATGTAACTCTGTGAGATGAATTAATAGAACACTAAGCAGTTTCTCAGAAAGCTTCATTCCAGATTTCATCTGAGGATATTTTCTTTTTCACCATAGCCCTCTATGGGCTTCCAAATATCACTTTGCCAATTCCACAAGAACTGTCTCAGCGAAAGGCTTCTTGAGGGGAAAGCTGTAACTCTGTGAGATGATTTCACAGAACACAAAGAAGTTTCTCAGAAAGCTTCTTTCTCTTTGTTATCGGAGGATATTTCCTTTGGCCCTATAGTCTTCAAAGGGATCCGAAATATCTGTTCTCAGATTCCACAGAAATAAGTCTAGCAAAGAGATCCACGAAATACAGATGTAACTCTGTGAGATGAATTAACAGAACACTAAGCAGTTTCTCAGAAAGCTTCTTTCCAGATTTCATCTGAGGATATTTCCTTTTTCACCATAGCCCTCTATGGGCTTCAAATATCACTTTGCCAATTCCACAAGAACTGTCTTAGCGAAAGGCTTCTTGAGGGGAAAGCTGTAACTCTGTGAGATGATTTCACAGAACACAAAGAAGTTTCTCGGAAAGCTTCTTTCTCTTTGTTATCGGAGGATATTTCCTTTGACCCTATAGTCTTCATAGGTATCCGAAATATCTGTTCTCAGATTCCACAGAAATAAGGCTAGCAAAGAGATACACAAAATATACATGTAATTCTGTGAGATGAATTAACAGAACACTAAGCAGTTTCTCAGAAAGCTTCTTTCCAGATTTCAACTGAGGATATTTCCTTTTTCACCATAGACCTCTATGGGCTTCCATATATAACTTTGCCAATTCCACAAGAACTGTCTTAGCGAAAGGCTTCTTGAGGGGAAAGCTGTAACTCTGTGAGATGATTTCACAGAACACAAAGAAGTTTCTCAGAAAGCTTCTTTCTCTTTGTTATCGGAGGATATTTCCTTTGGCCCTATAGACTTCAAAGGGATCCGAAATATCTGTTCTCAGATTCCACAGAAATAAGGCTAGCAAAGAGATCCACGAAATACAGATGGACCTCTGTGAGATTAATTAACAGAACACTAAGCAGTTTCTCAGAAAGCTTCTTTCCAGATTTCATCTGAGGATATCCATCTTTCACCATAGCCCTCTATGGGCTTCCAAATATCACTCTGCCAATTCCACAAGAACTGTCTTAGCGAAAGGCTTCTTGAGGGGAAAGCTGTAACTCTGTGAGATGATTTCACAGAACACAAAGAAGTTTCTCAGAATCCTTCTCTTCTTTGTTATCGGAGCATGTTTCCTTTGCCCCTATAGTCTTCTTTGGGTACGAAATATCTATTCTCAGATTCCATAGAAATAAGGCTAGCAAAGAGATCCACAAAATACAGATGTAATTCTGTGAGATGAATTAACAGAACACTAAGCAGTTTCTCAGAAAGCTTCTATCCAGATTTCATCTGAAGATATTTCCTTTTTCACCATAGCCCTCCATGGGCTTCCAAATATCACTTTGCCAATTTCACAAGAACTGTCTTAGCGAAAGGCTTCCTGAGGGGAAATCTGTAACTCTGTGAGATGATTTCACAGAACACAAAGTAGTTTCTCAGAAAGCTTCTTAATCTTTTTTATCGGAGGATATTTCCTTTGGCCCTATAGTCTTCAAAGGGATCGGAAATATCTGTTCTCAGATTCCACAGAAATAAGGCTAGCAAAGAGATACACGAAATACAGATGAAACTGTGTGAGGTGAACTAACAGAAGACTCAGGAGTTTCTCAGAAAGCTTCTTTCCAGATTTCATCTGAGGATATTTCCTTTTTCACCATAGCCCTCTATGGGCTTCCAAATATCACTTTGCCAATTCCAGAAGAACTGTCTTAGCGAAAGGCTTCTTGAGGGGAAAGCTGTAACTCTGTGAGATGATTTCACAGAACACAAAGAAGTTTCTCAGAAAGCTTCTTTCTCTTTGTTATCGGAGGATATTTCCTTTGGTCCTATAGTCTTCAAAGGGATCCGAAATATCTGTTCTCAGATTCCACATAAATAAGGCTAGCAAAGAGATCCACGAAATATAGATGTAATTCTGTGAGATGAATTAACAGAACACTAAGCAGTTTCTCAGAAAGCTTCTTTCCAGATTTCATCTGAGGATATTTCCTTTTTCATCGTAGCCCTCTATGGGCTTCCAAATATCACTTTGCCAATTCCACAAGAACTGTCTTAGCGAAAGGCTTCTTGAGGGGAAAGCTGTAACTCTGTGAGATGATTTGACAGAACACAAAGAAGTTTCTCAGAAAGCTTCTTTCTCTTTGTTATCGGAGGATATTTCCTTTGGCCCTATAGTCTTCAAAGGGATCCGAAATATCTGTTATCAGATTCCACAGAAATAAGGCTAGCAAAGAGATCCACGAAATACAGATGAAACTGTGTGCGATGAACTAACAGAACACTCAGGAGTTTCTCAGAAAGCTTCTTTCCAGATTTCATCTGAGGATATTTCCTTTTTCACCATAGCCCTCAATGGGCTTCCAGATATCACTTTGCCAATTCCACAAGAACTGTCTTAGCGAAAGGCTTCTTGAGGAGAAAGCTGTAACTCTGTGAGATGATTTCACAGAACACAAAGAAGTTTCTCAGAAAGCTTTGATCTCTTTGTTATCGGAGGATATTTCCTTTGGCCCTATAGTCTTCAAAGGGATCCGAAATATCTGTTCTCAGATTCCACAGAAATAAGGCTAGCAAAGGGATCCACGAAATACAGATGTAACTCTGTGAGATGAATTAACAGAACACTAAGCAGTTTCTCAGAAAGCTTCTTTCCAGATTTCATCTGAGGATATTTCCTTTTTCACCATAGCCCTCTATGGGCTTCCAAATATCACTTTGCCAATTCCACAAGAACTGTCTTAGCGAAAGGCTTCTTGAGGGGAAAGCTGTAACTGTGTGACATGATTTCATAGAACACAAAGAAGTTTCTCAGAAAGCTTCCTTCTCTTTTTTATCTTAGGATATTTCCTTTTTCCCTATAGTCTTCAAAGGGATCCGAAATATCTGTTCTCAGATTCCACAGAGATAAGTCTAGCAAAGAGATCCACGAAATACAGATGGACCTCTGTGAGATGAATTAACAGAACACTAAGCAGTTTCTCAGAAAGCTTCTTTCCAGATTTCATCTGAGGATATTTCCTTTTTCACCATAGCCCTCTATGGGCTTCCAAATATCACTTTCCCAATTCCACAAGAACTGTCTTAGCGAAAGGCTTCTTGAGGGGAAAGCTGTAACTCTGTGAGATAATTTCACAGAACACAAAGAAGTTTCTCAGAAAGCTTCTCTCTCTTTGTTATCGGAGGATATTTCCTTTGGCCCTATAGTCTTCAAAGGGATCGGAAATATCTGTTCTCAGATTCCACAGAAATAAGTCTAGCAAAGAGATCCACGAAACACAGATGAAACTGTGTGAGATGAACTAACAGAACACTCAGCAGTTTCTCAGAAAGCTTCTTTCCAGATTTCATCTGAGGATATTTCCTTTTTCACCATAGCCCTCTAAGGGCTTCCAAATATCACTTTGCCAATTCCACAAGAACTGTCTTAGCGAAAGGCTTCTTGAGGGGAAAGCTGTAACTGTGGGAGATGATTTCATAGAACACAAAGAAGTTTCTCAGAAAGCTTCTTTCTCTTTTTTATCTTAGGGTACTTCCTTTGGCCCTTTAGTCTTCAAAGGGATCCGCAATATCTGTTCTCAGATTCCACAGAAATAAGTCTAGCAAAGAGATCCACGAAATACAGATGTAACTCTGTGAGATGAATTAACAGAACACTAAGCAGTTTCTCAGAAAGGTTCTTTCCAGATTTTATCTGAGGGTATTTCCTTTTTCACCATAGCCCTCTATGGGCTTCCAATTATCACTTTGCCAATTCCACAAGATCTGTCTTAGCGAAAGGCTTCTTGAGGAGAAAGCTGTAACTCTGTGAGATGTTTTCACAGAACACAAAGAAGTTTCTCAGAAAGCTTCTTTCTATTTGTTATCGGAGGATATTTCCTTTGTCCCTATAGTCTTCAAAGGGATCGGAAATATCTGTTCTCAGATTCCACAGAAATAAGGCTAGCAAAGAGATCCACGAAATATAGATGAAACTGTGTGCGATGAACTAACAGAACACTAAGGAGTTTCTCAGAAATCTTCTTTCCAGATTTCATCTGAGGATATTTCCTTTTTCACCATAGCCCTCAATGGGCTTCCAGATATCACTTTGCCAATTCCACAAGAACTGTCTTAGCGAAAGGCTTCTTGAAGGGAAAGCTGTAACTCTGTGAGATGATTTCACAGAACACAAAGAAGTTTCTCAGAAAGCTTCTTTCTCTTTGTTATCGGAGGATATTTCCTTTGGCCCTATAGTCTTCATAGGGATCCGAAATATCACTTCTCAGATTCCACAGAAATAAGGTTAGCAAAGAGATCCACAAAATATAGTTGTAATTCTGTGAGATGAATAAACAGAACACTACGAAGTTTCTCAGAAAGCTTCTTTCCATATTTCATCTGAGGATATTTCCTTTTTCACCATAGCCCTCTATGGGCTTCCAAATATCACTTTGCCAATTCCACAAGAACTGTCTTAGCGAAAGGCTTCTTGAGGGGAAAGCTGTAACTGTGTGAGATGATTTCATAGAACACAAAGAAGTTTCTCAGAAAGCTTCTTTCTCTTTTTTATCTTAGGATATTTCCTTTGGCCCTATAGTCTTCAAAGGGATCCGAAATATCTGTTCTCAGATTCCACAGAAATAAGTCTAGCATAGAGATCCACGAAATACAGATGTAACTCTGTGAGATGAATTAACAGAACACTAAGCAGTTTCTCAGAAAGGTTCTTTCCAAATTTCATCTGAGGGTATTTCCTTTTTCACCATAGCCCTCTATGGGCTTCCAAATATCACTTTGCCAATTCCACAAGAACTGTCATAGCGAAAGGCTTCTTGAGGGGAAAGCTGTAACTCTGTGAGATGATTTCACAGAACACAAAGAAGTTTCTCAGAAACCTTCTTTCTCTTTGTTATCGGAGGATATTTCCTTTGGCCCTATAGTCTTCAAAGTGATCCGAAATATCTGTTCTCAGATTCCACAGAAATAAGCCTAGCAAAGAGATCCACGAAATAGAGATGTAACTCTGTGAGAAGAATTAACAGAACACTAAGCAGTTTCTCAGAAAGCTTCTTTCCAGATTTCATCTGAAGATATTTCTTTTTTCACCATAGCACTCTATGGGCTTCCAAATATCACTTTGCCAATTCCACAAGAACTATCTTAGCGAAAGGCTTCTTGAGGGGAAAGCTGTAACTCTGTGAGATGATTTCACAGAAATCAAAGAAGTTTCTCAGAAAGCTTCTTTCTCTTTGTTATCGGAGGATATTTCCTTTGCCCCTATAGTCTTCGTAGGGATCCGAAATATCTGTTCTCAGATTCCACAGAAATAAGGCTAGCAAAGAGATCCACAAAATATAGATGTACTTCTCTGAGATGAATTAACAGAACACTAAGCAGTTTCTCAGAAAGCTTCTTTCCAGATTTCATCTGAGGGTATTCCTTTTTTCACCATAGCCCTCTAAGGGCTTCCAAATATCACTTTGCCAATTCCACAAGAACTGTCTTGGCGAAAGGCTTCTTGAGGGGAAAGCTGTAACTCTGTGAGATGATTTTACAGAACACATAGAAGTTTCTCAGAAAGCTTCTTTCTCTTTGTTATCAGAGGATATTTCCTTTGGCCCTATAGTCTTCAAAGGGATCCGAAATATCTGTTCTCAGATTCCACAGATATAAGGCTAGCAAAGAGATCCACTAAATACAGATGTAACCCTGTGAAATGAATTAACAGAACACCAAGCAGTTTCTCAGAAAGTTTCTTTCCAGATTTCATCTGAGGATATTTCCTTTTTCACCATAGCCCTCTATGGGCTTCCAAATATCACTTTGCCAATTCCACAAGAACTGTCTTAGCGAAAGGCCTCTTGAGGGGAAACCTGTAACTCTGTGAGATGATTTCACAGAACACAAAGAAGTTTCTCAGAAAGCTTCTTTCTCTTTGTTATCGGAGGATATTTCCTTTGCCCCTATAGTCTTCATAGGGATCCGAAATATCTGTTCTCAGATTCCACAGAAATAAGGCTAGCAAAGAGATCCACGAAATACAGATGAAACTGTATGAGATGAACTAACAGAACACTCAGGAGTTTCTCAGAAAGCTTCTTTCCAGATTTCATCTGAGGATATTTCCTTTTTCACCATAGCCCTCAATGGGCTTCCACATATCACTTTGCCAATTCCACAAGAACTGTCTTAGCAAAAGGCTTCTTGAGGGGAAAGCTGTAACTCTGTGAGATGATTTCACAGAACACAAAGATGTTTCTCAGAAAGCTTTTTTCTCTTTCTTATCGGAGGATATTTCCTTTGGCCCTATAGTCTTCAAAGGGATCGGAAATATCTGTTCTCAGATTCCACAGAAATAAGGCTAGCAAAGAGATCCACGAAATACAGATGTAACTCTGTGAGATAGATTAACAGAACACTAAGCAGTTTCTCAGAAAGCTTCTTTCCAGATTTCATCTGAGGATAATTCCTTTTTCACCATAGCCCTCTAAGGGTTTCCAAATATCACTTTGCCAATTCCACAAGAACTGTCTTAGCGAAAGGCTTCTTGAGGGGAAAGCTGTAACTGTGTGAGATGATTTCATAGAACACAGAGAAGTTTCTCAGAAAGCTATTTTCTCTTTTTTATCTTAGGATATTTCCTTTGGCCCTATAGTCCTCAAAGGGATCCGAAACATCTGTTCTCAGATTCCACAGAAATTAGTCTAGCAAAGAGATCCACGAAATACAGATGGACCTCTGTGAGATGAAATAACAGAACACTAAGCAGTTTCTCAGAAAGCTTCTTTCCAGATTTCATCTGAGGATATTTCCTTTTTCACCATAGCCCTCTATGGGCTTCCAAATATCACTTTCCCAATTCCACAAGAACTGTCTTAGCGAAAGGCTTCTTGAGGGGAAAGCTGTAACTCTGTGAGATAATTTCACAGAACACAAAGAAGTTTCTCAGAAAGCTTCTCTCTCTTTGTTATCGGAGGATATTTCCTTTGGCCCTATAGTCTTCAAAGGGTTCCGAAATATCTGCTCTCAGAATCCACTGAAATAAGGCTAGCAAAGAGATCCACGAAATACAGATGTAACTTTGTGAGATGAATTAACAGAACACTAAGCAGTTTCTCAGAAAGCTTCTTTCCAGATTTCATCTGAGGGTATTTCCTTTTTCACCGTAGCCCTCTATGGGCTTCCAAATATCACTTTTCCAATTCCACAAGAACTGTCTTAGCATAAGGCTTCTTGAGGGGAAAGCTGTAACTCTGTGAGATGATTTCACAGAACACAAAGAAGTTTCTCAGAAAGCTTATTTCTCTTTGTTATCGGAGGATATTTCCTTTGGCCCTATTTTCTTCAAAGGGATCCGAAATATCTGTTCTCAGATTCCACAGAAATAAGCCTAGCAAAGAGATCCACGAAATACAGATGTAACACTGTGAGATGAATTAACAGAACACTAAGCAGTTTCTCAGAAAGCTTCTTTCCAGATTTCATCTGAGGATATTTCCTTTTTCATCATAGCCCTCTAAGGGCTTCCAAATATCACTTTCCCAATTCCACAAGAACTGTCTTAGCGAAAGGCTTCTTGAGGGGAAAGCTGTAACTCTGTGAGATGATTTCACAGAACACCAAGAATTTTCTCAGAAAGCTTCTTTCTCTTTTTTATCTTAGGATATTTCCTTTGCCCCTATAGTCTTCATAGGGATCCGAAATATCTGTTCTCAGATTCCCGAGAAATAAGGCTAGCAAAGAGATCCACGAAATAGAGATGTAATTCTGTGAGATGAATTAACAGAACACTAAGCAGTTTCTCAGAAAGCTTCTTTCCAGATTTCATCTGAGGATATTTCCTTTTTCATCGTAGCCCGCTATGGGCTTCCAAATATCACTTTTCCAATTCCACAAGAACTGTCTTAGCGAAAGGCTTCTTGAGGTGAAAGCTGTAACTCTGTGAGATGATTTCAGAGAACACAAAGAAGTTTCTCAGAAAGCTTCTTTCTCTTTGTTATCGGAGGATATTTCCTTTGACCCTATAGTCTTCAAAGGGATCCGAAATATCTGTTCTCAGATTCCATAGAAATAAGGCTAGCAAAGAGATCCACGAAATACAGATGAAACTGTGTGCGATGAACTAACAGAACACTCAGGAGTTTCTCAGAAAGCTTCTTTCCAGATTTCATCTGAGGATATTTCCTTTTTCACCATAGCCCTCAATGGGCTTCCAGATATCACTTTGCCTATTCCACAAGAACTGTCTTAGCGAAAGGCTTCTTGAGGGGAAAGCTGTAATTCTGTGAGATGATTTCACAGAACACAAAGAAGTTTCTCAGAAAGCTTTTATCTCTTTGTTATCGGAGGATATTTCCTTTGGCCCTATAGTCTTCAAAGGGATCCGAAATATCTGTTCTCAGATTCCACAGAAATAAGGCTAGCAAAGAGATCCACGAAATACAGATGTAACTCTGTGAGATGAATTAACAGAACACTAAGCAGTTTCTCAGAAAGCTTCTTTCCATATTTCATCTGAGGATATTTCCTTTTTCACCATAGCCCTCTATGGGCTTCCAAATATCACTTTGCCAATTCCACAAGAACTGTCTTAGCGAAAGGCTTCTTGAGGGGAAAGCTGTAACTGTGTGAGATGATTTCATAGAACACAAAGAAGTTTCTCAGAAAGCTTCTTTCTCTTTTTTATCTTAGGATATTTCCTTTGGCCCTATAGTCTTCAAAGGGATCCGAAATATCTGTTCTCAGATTTCACAGAAATAAGTCTAGCAAAGAGATCCACGAAATACAGATGGACCTCTGTGAGATGAATTAACAGAACGCTAAGCAGTTAATCAGAAAGCTTCTTTCCAGATTTCATCTGAGGATATTTCCTTTTTCACCATAGCCCTCTATGGGCTTCCAAATGTCACTTTCCCAATTCCACAAGAACTGTCTTAGCGAAAGGCTTCTTGAGGGGAAAGCTGTAACTCTGTGAGATAATATCACAGAACACAAAGAAGTTTCTCAGAAATCTTCTCTCTCTTTGTTATCGGAGGATATTTCCTTTGGCCCTATAGTCTTCAAAGGGATCCGAAATATCTGCTCTCAGAATCCACTGAAATAAGGGTAGCAAAGAGTTCCACGAAATACAGATGTAACTTTGTGAGATGAATTAACAGAACACTAAGCAGTTTCTCAGAAAGCTTCTTTCCAGATTTCATCTGAGGATATTTCCTTTTTCACCATAGCCCTCTATGGGCTTCCAAATATCACTTTGCCAATTCCACAAGAACTGTCTTAGCGAAAGGCTTCCTGAGGGGAAATCTGTAACTCTGTGAGATGATTTCACAGAACACAAAGTAGTTTCTCAGAAAGCTTCTGAATCTTTTTTATCGGAGGATATTTCCTTTGGCCCTATAGTCTTCAAAGGGATCGGAAATATCTGTTCTCAGATTCCACAGAAATAAGGCTACCAAAGAGATCCACGAAATACAGATGAAACTGTGTGAGATGAACTAACAGAACACTCAGGAGTTTCTCAGAAAGCTTCTTTCCAGATTTCATCTGAGGATATTTCCTTTTTCACCATAGCCCTCTATGGGCTTCCAAATATCACTTTGCCAATTGCAGAAGAACTGTCTTAGCGAAAGGCTTCTTGAGGGGAAAGCTGTAACTCTGTGAGATGATTTCACAGAACACAAAGAAGTTTCTCAGAAAGCTTCTTTCTCTTTGTTATCGGAGGATATTTCCTTTGGCCCTATAGTCTTCAAAGGGATCCGAAATATCTGTTCTCAGATTCCACAGAAATAAGGCTAGCAAAGAGATCCACGAAATATAGATGTAATTCTGTGAGATGAATTAACAGAACACTAAGCAGTTTCTCAGAAAGCTTCTTTCCAGATTTCATCTGAGGATATTTCCTTTTTCATCGTAGCCCTCTATGGGCTTCCAAATATCACTTTGCCAATTCCACAAGAACTGTCTTAGCGAAAGGCTTCTTGAGGGGAAAGCTGTAACTCTGTGAGATGATTTCAGAGAACACAAAGAAGTTTCTCAAAAAGCTTCTTTCTCTTTGTTATCAGAGGATATTTCCTTTGGCCCTATAGTCTTCAAAGGGATCCGAAATATCTGTTCTCAGATTCCACAGAAATAAGGCTAGCAAAGAGATCCACGAAATACAGATGAAACTGTGTGCGATGAACTAACAGAACACTCAGGAGTTTCTCAGAAAGCTTCTTTCCAGATTTCATCTGAGGATATTTCCTTTTTCACCATAGCCCTCTATGGGCTTACAGATATCACTTTGCCAATTCCACAAGAACTGTCTTAGCGAAAGGCTTCTTGAGGAGAAAGCTGTAACTTTGTGAGATAATTTCACAGAACACAAAGAAGTTTCTCAGAAAGCTTCTCTCTCTTTGTTATCGGAGGATATTTCCTTTGGCCCTATAGTCTTCAAAGGGATCCGAAATATCTGCTCTCAGAATCCACTGAAATAAGGCTAGCAAAGAGATCCACGAAATACAGATGTAACTTTGTGAGATGAATTAACAGAACACTAAGCAGTTTCTCAGAAAGCTTCTTTCCAGATTTCATCTGAGGATATTTCCTTTTTCACCATAGCCCTCTATGGGCTTCCAAATATCACTTTGCCAATTCCACAAGAACTGTCTTAGCGAAAGGCTTCCTGAGGGGAAATCTGTAACTCTGTGAGATGATTTCACAGAACACAAAGTAGTTTCTCAGAAAGCTTCTTAATCTTTTTTATCGGAGGATATTTCCTTTGGCCCTATAGTCTTCAAAGGGATCGGAAATATCTGTTCTCAGATTCCACAGAAATAAGGCTAGCAAAGAGATCCACGAAATACAGATGAAACTGTGTGAGATGAACTAACAGAACACTCAGGAGTTTCTCAGAAAGCTTCTTTCCAGATTTCATCTGAGGATATTTCCTTTTTCACCATAGCCCTCTAAGGGCTTCCAAATATCACTTTGCCAATTCCACAAGAACTGTCTTAGCGAAAGGCTTCTTGAGGGGAAAGCTGTAACTGTGTGAGATGATTTCATAGAACACAAAGAAGTTTCTCAGAAAGCTTCTTTCTCTTTTTTATCTTAGGGTATTTCCTTTGGCCCTCTAGTCTTCAAAGGGATCCGAAATATCTGTTCTCAGATTCCACAGAAATAAGTCTAGCAAAGAGATCCACGAAATACAGATGTAACTCTGTGAGATGAATTAACAGAACACTAAGCAGTTTCTCAGAAAGGTTCTTTCCAGATTTCATCTGAGGGTATTTCCTTTTTCACCACAGCCCTCTATGGGCTTCCAAATATCACTTTGCCAATTCCACAAGAACTGTCTTAGCGAAAGGCTTCTTGAGGGGAAAGCTGTAACTGTGTGAGATGATTTCATAGAACACAAAGAAGTTTCTCAGAAAGCTTCTTTCTCTTTTTTATCTTAGGATATTTCCTTTGGCCCTATAGTCTTCAAAGGGATCCGAAATATCTGTTCTCAGATTCCACAGATATAAGTCTAGCAAAGAGATCCACGAAATACAGATGGACCTCTGTGAGATGAATTAACAGAACGCTAAGCAGTTTCTCAGAAACCTTCTTTCCAGATTTCATCTGAGGATATTTCCTTTTTCACCATAGCCCTCTATGGGCTTCCAAATGTCACTTTCCCAATTCCACAAGAACTGTCTTAGCGAAAGGCTTCTTGAGGGGAAAGCTGTAACTCTGTGAGATAATTTCACAGAACACAAAGAAGTTTCTCAGAAAGCTTCTCTCTCTTTGTTATCGGAGGATATTTCCTTTGGCCCTATAGTCTTCAAAGGGATCCGAAATATCTGCTCTCAGAATCCACTGAAAAAATGCTAGCAAAGAGATCCACGAAATACAGATGTAACTTTGTGAGATGAATTAACAGAACTCTAAGCAGTTTCTCAGAAAGCTTCTTTCCAGATTTCATCTGAGGATATTACCTTTTTCACCATAGCCCTCTATGGTCTTCCAAATATCACTTTGCCAATTTCACAAGAACTGTTTTAGCGAAAGGCTTCCTGAGGGGAAATCTGTAACTCTGTGAGATGATTTCACAGAACACAAAGTAGTTTCTCAGAAAGCTTCTTAATCTTTTTTATCGGAGGATATTTCCTTTGGCCCTATAGTCTTCAAAGGGATCGGAAATATCTGTTCTCAGATTCCACAGAAATAAGGCTAGCAAAGAGATCCACGAAATACAGATGAAACTGTGTGAGATGAACTAACAGAACACTCAGGAGTTTCTCAGAAAGCTTCTTTCCAGATTTCATCTGAGGATATTTCCTTTTTCACCATAGCCCTCTATGGGCTTCCAAATATCACTTTGCCAATTCCAGAAGAACTGTCTTAGCGAAAGGCTTCTTGAGGGGAAAGCTGTAATTCTGTGAGATGATTTCACAGAACACAAAGAAGTTTCTCAGAAAGCTTCTTTCTCTTTGTTATCGGAGGATATTTCCTTTGGCCCTATAGTCTTCAACGGGATCCGAAATATCTGTTCTCAGATTCCACAGAAATAAGGCTAGCAAATAGATCCACGAAATATAGATGTAATTCTGTGAGATGAAGTAACAGATCACTAAGCAGTTTCTCAGAAAGCTTCTTTCCAGATTTCATCTAAGGATATTTCCTTTTTCATCGTAGCCCTCTATGGGCTTCCAAATATCACTTTGCCAATTCCACAAGAACTGTCTTAGCGAAAGGCTTCTTGAGGGGAAAGCTGTAACTCTGTGAGATGATTTGACAGAACACAAAGAAGTTTCTCAGAAAGCTTCTTTCTCTTTGTTATCGGAGGATATTTCCTTTGGCCCTATAGTCTTCAAAGGGATCCGAAATATCTGTTCTCAGATTCCACAGAAATAAGTCTAGCAAAGAGATCCACGAAATACAGATGAAACTGTGTGCGATGAACTAACAGAACACTCAGGAGTTTCTCAGAAAGCTTCTTTCCAGATTTCATCTGAGGATATTTCCTTTTTCACCATAGCCCTCAATGGGCTTCCAGATATCACTTTGCCAATTCCACAAGAACTGTCTTAGCGAAAGGCTTCTTGAGGGGAAAGCTGTAACTCTGTGAGATGATTTCATAGAACACAAAGAAGTTTCTCAGAAAGCTTCTTTCTCTTTTTTATCTTAGGATATTTCCTTTGGCCCTATAGTCTTCAAAGGGATCCGAAATATCTGTTCTCAGATTCCACAGAAATAAGTCTAGCAAAGAGATCCACGAAATACAGATGGACCTCTGTGAGATGAATAAACAGAACACTAAGCAGTTTCTCAGAATGGTTCTTTCCAGATTTCATCTGAGGGTATTTCCTTTTTCACCATAGCCCTCTATGGGCTTCCAAATATCACTTTGCCAATTCCACAAGAACTGTCTTAGCGAAAGGCTTCTTAAGGGGAAAGCTGTAACTCTGTGAGATGATTTCACAGAACACAAAGAAGTTTCTCAGAAACCTTCTTTCTCTTTGTTATCGGAGGATATATCCTTTGCCCCTGTAGTCTTCGTAGGGATCCGAAATATCTGTTCTCAGATTCCACAGAAATAAGGCTAGCAAAGAGATCCACAAAATATAGATGTACTTCTCTGAGATGAATTAACAGAACACTAAGCAGTTTCTCAGAAAGCTTCTTTCCAGATTTCATCTGAGGGTATTCCTTTTTTCACCATAGCCCTCTAAGGGCTTCCAAATATCACTTTGCCAATTCCACAAGAACTGTCTTGGCGAAAGGCTTCTTGAGGGGAAAGCTGTAACTCTGTGAGATGATTTTACAGAACACATAGAAGTTTCTCAGAAAGCTTCTTTCTCTTTGTTATCGGAGGATATTTCCTTTGGCCCTATAGTCTTCAAAGGGATCCGAAATATCTGTTCTCAGATTCCACAGATATAAGGCTAGCAAAGAGATCCACTAAATACAGATGTAACTCTGTGAAATGAATTAACAGAACACTAAGCAGTTTCTCAGAAAGTTTCTTTCCAGATTTCATCTGAGGATATTTCCTTTTTCACCATAGCCCTCTATGGGCTTCCAAATATCACTTTGCCAATTCCACAAGAACTGTCTTAGCGAAAGGCCTCTTGAGGGGAAACCTGTAACTCTGTGAGATGATTTCACAGAACACAAAGAAGTTTCTCAGAAAGCTTCTTTCTCTTTGTTATCGGAGGATATTTCCTTTGCCCCTATAGTCTTCATAGGGATCCGAAATATCTGTTCTCAGATTCCACAGAAATAAGGCTAGCAAAGAGATCCACGAAATATAGACGTAATTCTGTGAGATGAATTAACAGAACACTAAGCAGTTTCTCAGAAAGCTTCTTTCCAGATTTCATCTGAGGATATTTCCTTTTTCACCATAGCCCTCTATGGGCTTCCAAATATCACTTTGCCAATTCCACAAGAACTGTCTTAGCGAAAGGCTTCTTGAGGGGAAAGCTGTAACTCTGTGAGATAATTTCACAGAACACAAAGAAGTTTCTCAGAAAGCTTCTTTCTCTTTGTTATCGGAGGATATTTCCTTTGGCCCTATAGTCTTCAAAGGGATCCGAAATATCTGTTCTCAGATTCCACAGAAATAAGGCTAGCAAAGAGATCCACGAAATACAGATGTAACTCTGTGAGATGAATTAACAGAACACTAAGGAGTTTCTCAGAAAGCTTCTTTCCAGATTTCATCTGAGGGTATTTCCTTTTTCACCATAGCCCTCTAAGGGCTTCCAAATATCACTTTGCCAATTCCACAAGAACTGTCTTAGCGAAAGGCTTCTTGAGGGGAAAGCTGTAACTCTGTGAGATGATTTCACAGAACACAAAGAAGTTTCTCAGAAAGCTTCTTTCTCTTTGTTATCGGAGGATATTTCCTTTGCCCCTATAGTCTTCATAGGGATCCGAAATATCTGTTCTCAGATTCCACAGAAATAAGTCTAGCAAAGAGATCCATGAAATACAAATGGACCTCTGTGAGATGAATTAAAAGAGCACTAAGCAGTTTCTCAGAAAGCTTCTTTCCAGATTTCATCTGAGGGTATTTCCTTTTTCACCATACCCCTCTATGGGCCTCCAAATATCACTTTGCCAATTCCACAAGAACTGTCTTAGGGAAAGGCTTCTTGAGGGGAAAGCTGTAACTCTTTGAGATGATTTCACAGAACACAAAGAAGTTTCTCAGAAAGCTTCTTTCTCTTTGTTATCGGAGCATATTTCCTTTGGCCCTATGGTCTTCAAAGGGATCCGAAATATCTGTTCTCAGATTCCGCAGATATAAGGCTAGCAAAGAGATCCACGAAATACAGATGTAACTCTGTGAGTGGAAGTGACACATCACAGAGCAGTTTCAAAGAAAGCTTCTTTCCAGATTTCATCTGAGGATATTTCCTTTTTCACCATAGCCCTCTATGGGCTTCCAGATATCACTTTGCCAATTCCACAAGAACTGTCTTAGCGAAAGGCTTCTTGAGGGGAAAGCTGTAACTCTGTGAGATGATTTCACAGAACACAAAGAAGTTTCTCAGAAAGCTTTTATCTCTTTGTTATCGGAGGATATTTCCTTTGGCCCTATAGTCTTCAAAGGGATCCGAAATATCTGTTCTCAGATTCCACAGAAATAAGGCTAGCAAAGAGATCCACGAAATACAGATGTAACTCTGTGAGATGAATTAACAGAACACTAAGCAGTTTCTCAGAAAGCTTCTTTCCAGATTTCATCTGAGGATATTTCCTTTTTCACCATAGCCCTCTAAGGGCTTCCAAATATCACTTTGCCAATTCCACAAGAACTGTCTTAGCGAAAGGCTTCTTGAGGGGAAAGCTGTAACTGTGTGAGATGATTTCAAAGAACACAAAGAAGTTTCTCAGAAAGCTTCTTTCTCTTTTTTATCTTAGGATATTTCCTTTGGCCCTATATTCTTCAAAGGGATCCGAAATATCTGTTCTCAGATTCCACAGAAATAAGTCTAGCAAAGAGATCCACGAAATACAGATGGACCTCTGTGAGATGAATTAACAGAACCCTAAGCAGTTTCTCAGAAAGCTTCTTTCCAGATTTCATCTGAGGATATTTCCTTTTTCACCATAGCCCTCTATGGGCTTCCAAATATCACTTTCCCAATTCCACAAGAACTGTCTTAGCGAAAGGCTTCTTGAGGGGAAAGCTGTAACTCTGTGAGATAATTTCACAGAACACAAAGAAGTTTCTCAGAAAGCTTCTCTCTCTTTGTTATCTCAGGATATTTCCTTTGGCCCTATAGTCTTCAAAGGGATCCGAAATATCTGCTCTCAGAATCCACTGAAATAAGGCTAGCAAAGAGATCCACGAAATACAGATGTAACTTTGTGAGATGAATTAACAGAACACTAAGCAGTTTCTCAGAAAGCTTCTTTCCAGATTTCATCTGAGGATATTTCCTTTTTCACCATAGCCCTCTATGGGCTTCCAAATATCACTTTGCCAATTCCACAAGAACTGTCTTAGCGAAAGGCTTCCTGAGGGGAAATCTGTAACTCTGTGAGATGATTTCACAGAACACAAAGTAGTTTCTCAGAAAGCTTCTTAATCTTTTTTATCGGAGGATATTTCCTTTGGCCCTATAGTCTTCAAAGGGATCGGAAATATCTGTTCTCAGATTCCACAGAAATAAGGCTAGCGAAGAGATCCACGAAATACAGATGAAACTGTGTGAGATGAACTAACAGAACACTCAGGAGTTTCTCAGAAAGCTTCTTTCCAGATTTCATCTGAGGATATTTCCTTTTTCACCATAGCCCTCTAAGGGCTTCCAAATATCACTTTGCCAATTCCACAAGAACTGTCTTAGCGAAAGGCTTCTTGAGGGGAAAGCTGTAACTGTGTGAGATGATTTCATAGAACACAAAGAAGTTTCTCAGAAAGCTTCTTTCTCTTTTTTATCTTAGGGTATTTCCTTTGGCCCTCTAGTCTTCAAAGGGATCCGAAATATCTGTTCTCAGATTCCACAGAAATAAGTCTAGCAAAGAGATCCACGAAATACAGATGTAACTCTGTGAGATGAATTAACAGAACACTAAGCAGTTTCTCAGAAAGGTTCTTTCCAGATTTCATCTGAGGGTATTTCCTTTTTCACCATAGCCCTCAATGGGCTTCCAATTATCACTTTGCCAATTCCACAAGAACGGTCTTAGCGAAAGGCTTCTTAAGAGGAAAGCTGTAACTCTGTGAGATGATTTCACAGAACACAAAAAAGTTTCTCAGAAAGCTTCTTTCTCTTTGTTATCGGAGGATATTTCCTTTGGCCCTATAGTCTTCAAAGGGATCCGAAATATCTGTTCTCAGATTCCACAGAAATAAGCCTAGCAAAGAGATCCACGAAATACAGATGTAACTCTGTGAGATGAATTAACAGAACACTAAGCAGTTTCTCAGAAAGCTTCTTTCCAGATTTCATCTGAGGATATTTCCTTCTTCACCATAGCCCTCTATGGGCTTCCAAATATCACTTTGCGAATTCCACAAGAACTGTCTTAGCGAAAGGCTTCTTGAGGGGAAAACTGTAACTGTGTGAGATGATTTCATAGAACACAAAGAAGTTTCTCAGAAAGCTTCTTTCTCTTTTTTATCTTAGGATATTTCCTTTGGCCCTATAGTCTTCAAAGGGATCCGAAATATCTGTTCTCAGATTCCACAGAAATAAGTCTAGCAAAGAGATCCACGAAATACAGATGGACCTCTGTGAGATGAATTAACAGAACGCTAAGCAGTTTCTCAGAAAGCTTCTTTCCAGATTTCATCTGAGGATATTTCCTTTTTCACCATAGCCCTCTATGGGCTTCCAAATGTCACTTTCCCAATTCCACAAGAACTGTCTTGGCGAAAGGCTTCTTGAGGGGAAAGCTGTAACTCTGTGAGATAATATCACAGAACACAAAGAAGTTTCTCAGAAAGCTTCTCTCTCTTTGTTATCGGAGGATATTTCCTTTGGCCCTATAGTCTTCAAAGGGATCCGAAATATCTGTTCTCAGATTCCACAGAAATAAGGCTAGCAAAGAGATCCACGAAATACAGATGTAACTCTGTGAGATGAATTAACAGAACACTAAGCAGTTTCTCAGAAAGCTTCTTTCCAGATTTCATCTGAGGATATTTCCTTTTTCACCATAGCCCTCTATGGGCTTCCAAATATCACTTTGCCAATTCCACAAGAACTGTCTTAGCGAAAGGCTTCTTGAGGGGAAAGCTGTAACTGTGTGAGATGATTTCATAGAACACAATGAAGTTTCTCAGAAAGCTTCTTTCTCTTTTTTATCTTAGGATATTTCCTTTGGCCCTATAGTCTTAAAAGGGATCCGAAATATCTGTTCTCAGATTCCACAGAAATAAGTCTAGCAAAGAGATCCACGAAATACAGATGGACCTCTGTGAGATGAATTAACAGAACACTAAGCAGTTTCTCAGAAAGCTTCTTTCCAGATTTCATCTGAGGATATTTCCTTTTTCACCATAGCCCTCTATGGGCTTCCAAATATCACTTTCCCAATTCCACAAGAACTGTCTTAGCGAAAGGCTTCTTGAGGGGAAAGCTGTAAGTCTGTGAGATAATTTCACAGAACACTAAGAAGTTTCTCAGAAAGCTTCTCTCTCTTTGTTATCGGAGGATATTTCCTTTGGCCCTATAGTCTTCAAAGGGATCCGAAATATCTACTCTCAGAATCCACTGAAATAAGGCTAGCAAAGAGATCCACGAAATACAGATGTAACTTTGTGAGATGAATTAACAGAACACTAAGCAGTTTCTCAGAAAGCTTCTTTCCAGATTTCATCTGAGGATATTTCCTTTTTCACCATAGCTCTCTAAGGGCTTCCAAATATCACTTTGCCAATTCCACAAGAACTGTCTTAGCGAAAGGCTTCCTGAGGGGAAATCTGTAACTCTGTGAGATGATTTCACAGAACACAAAGTAGTTTCTCAGAAAGCTTCGTAATCTTTTTTATCGGAGGATATTTCCTTTGGCCCTATAGTCTTCAAAGGGATCGGAAATATCTGTTCTCAGATTCCACAGAAATAAGGCTACCAAAGAGATCCACGAAATACAGATGAAACTGTGTGAGATGAACTAACAAAACACTCAGGAGTTTCTCAGAAAGCTTCTTTCCAGATTTCATCTGAGGATATTTCCTTTTTCACCATAGCCCTCTAAGGGCTTCCAAATATCTCTTTGCCAATTCCACAAGAACTGTCTTAGCGAAAGGCTTCTTGAGGGGAAAGCTGTAACTCTGTGAGATGATTTCAGAGAACACAAAGAAGTTTCTCAGAAAGCTTCTTTCTCTTTGTTATCAGAGGATATTTCCTTTGCCCCTATAGTCTTCATAGGGATCCGAAATATCTGTTCTCAGATTCCACAGAAATAAGGCTAGCAAAGAGATCCACGAAATACAGATGAAACTGTGTGCGATGAACTAACAGAACACTCAGGAGTTTCTCAGAAAGCTTCTTTCCAGATTTCATCTGAGGATATTTCCTTTTTCACCATAGCCCTCAATGGGCTTCCAGATATCACTTTGCCAATTCCACAAGAACTGTCTTAGCGAAAGGCTTCTTGAGGGGAAAGCTGTAAGTCTGTGAGATAATTTCACAGAACACTAAGAAGTTTCTCAGAAAGCTTCTCTCTCTTTGTTATCGGAGGATATTTCCTTTGGCCCTATAGTCTTCAAAGGGATCCGAAATATCTACTCTCAGAATCCACTGAAATAAGGCTAGCAAAGAGATCCACGAAACACAGATGTAACTTTGTGAGATGAATTAACAGAACACTAAGCAGTTTCTCAGAAAGCTTCTTTCCAGATTTCATCTGAGGATATTTCCTTTTTCACCATAGCTCTCTAAGGGCTTCCAAATATCACTTTGCCAATTCCACAAGAACTGTCTTAGCGAAAGGCTTCCTGAGGGGAAATCTGTAACTCTGTGAGATGATTTCACAGAACACAAAGTAGTTTCTCAGAAAGCTTCTTAATCTTTTTTATCGGAGGATATTTCCTTTGGCCCTATAGTCTTCAAAGGGATCGGAAATATCTGTTCTCAGATTCCACAGAAATAAGGCTACCAAAGAGATCCACGAAATACAGATGAAACTGTGTGCGATGAACTAACAGAACACTCAGGAGTTTCTCAGAAAGCTTCTTTCCAGATTTCATCTGAGGATATTTCCTTTTTCACCATAGCCCTCAATGGGCTTCCAGATATCACTTTGCCAATTCCACAAGAACTGTCTTAGCGAAAGGCTTCTTGAGGGGAAAGCTGTAACTCTGTGAGATGATTTCACAGAACACAAAGAAGTTTCTCAGAAAGCTTTTATCTCTTTGTTATCGGAGGATATTTCCTTTGGCCCTATAGTCTTCAAAGGGATCCGAAATATCTGTTCTCAGATTCCACAGAAATAAGGCTAGCAAAGAGATCCACGAAATACAGATGTAACTCTGTGAGATGAATTAACAGAACTCTAAGCAGTTTCTCAGAAAGCTTCTTTCCAGATTTCATCTGAGGATATTTCCTTTTTCACCATAGCCCTCTATGGGCTTCCAAATATCACTTTGCCAATTCCACAAGAACTGTCTTAGCGAAAGGCTTCTTGAGGGGAAAGCTGTAACTGTGTGAGATGATTTCATAGAACACAAAGAAGTTTCTCAGAAAGCTTCTTTCTCTTTTTTATCTTAGGATATTTCCTTTGGCCCTATAGTCTTCAAAGGGATCCGAAATATCTGTTCTCAGATTCCACAGAAATAAGTCTAGCAAAGAGATCCACGAAATACAGATTGACCTCTGTGAGATGAATTAACAGAACACTAAGCAGTTTCTCAGAAAGCTTCTTTCCAGATTTCATCTGAGGATATTTCCTTTTTCACCATAGCCCTCTATGGGCTTCCAAATATCACTTTGCCAATTCCACAAGAACTGTCTTAGCGAAAGGCTTCCTGAGGGGAAATCTGTAACTCTGTGAGATGATTTCACAGAACACAAAGAAGTTTCTCAGAAAGCTTCTTAATCTTTTTTATCGGAGGATATTTCCTTTGGCCCTATAGCCTTCAAAGGGATCGGAAATATCTGTTCTCAGATTCCACAGAAGTAAGGCTAGCAAAGAGAGCCACGAAACACAGATGAAACTGTGTGAGATGAACTAACAGAACACTCAGGAGTTTCTCAGAAAGCTTCTTTCCAGATTTCATCTGAGGATATTTCCTTTTTCAAGATAGCCCACTATGGGCTTCCAAATATCACTTTGCCAATTCCACAATAACTGTCTTAGGGAAAGGCTGCTTGAGTGGATAGCTCTAACTCTGTGAGATGATTTCACAGAACACAAAGAAGTTTCTCAGAAAGCTTCTTTCTCTTTGTTATCGGAGGATATTTCCTTTGGCCCTATAGTCTTCAAAGGGATCCGAAATATCTGTTCTCAGATTCCACAGAAATAGGTCTAGCAAAGAGATCCACGAAATACAGATGTAACTCTGTGAAACGAATAAACAGAACACTAAGCAGTTTCTCAGAAATCTTCTTTCCAGATTTCATCTGAGGATATTTCCTTTTTCACCATAGCCCTCTATGGGCTTCCAAATATCACTTTGCCAATTCCACAAGAACGGTCTTAGCGAAAGACTTCTTGAGGGGAAAGCTGTAACTGTGTGAGATGATTTCATAGAACACAAAGAAGTTTCTCAGAAAGCATCTTTCTATTTTTTATCTTAGGATATCTCCTTTGGCCCTATAGTCTTCAAAGGGATCCGCAATATCTGTTCTCAGATTCCACAGAAATAAGTCTAGCGAAGAGATCCACGAATTCAGATGGACCTCTGTGAAATGAATTAACAGAACACTAAGCAGTTTCTCAGAAAGCTTCTTTCCAGATTTCATCTGAGGATATTTCCTTTTTCACCATAGCCCTCTATGTGCTTCCAAATATCACTTTGCCAATTTCACAAGAACTCTCTTGGCGAAAGGCTTCTTGAGGGGAAACCTGTAACTCTGTGAGATGATTTCACAGAACACAAAGAAGTTTCTCAGAAAGCTTCTTTCTCTTTGTTATCGGAGGATATTTCCTTTGCCCCTATAGTCTTCATAGGGATCCGAAATATCTGTTCTCAGATTCCACAGAAATAAGGCTAGCAAAGAGATCCACAAAATATAGATGTAATTCTGTGAGATGAATTAACAGAACACTAAGCAGTTTCTCAGAAATCTTCTTTCCAGATTTCATCTGAGGATATTTCCTTTTTCACCATAGCCCTCTGTGGGCTTCCAAATATCACTTTGCCAATTCCACAAGAACTGTCTTAGCGAAAGGCTTCTTGAGGGGAAAGCTGTAACTCTGTGAGATAATTTCACAGAACACAAATAAGTTTCTCAGAAAGCTTCTTTCTCTTTGTTATCGGAGGATATTTCCTTTGCCCCTATAGTCTTCAAAGGGATCCGAAATATCTGTTCTCAGATTCCACAGATATAAGGCTAGCAAAGAGATCCACGAAATACAGATGTAACTCTGTGAGTGGAAGTGACACATCACAGAGCAGTTTCACGGAAAGCTTCTTTTCAGATTTCATCTGAGGATATTTCCTTTTTCACCATAGCCCTCGATGGGCTTCCAAATATCACTTTGCCAATTCCACAAGAACTGTCTCAGCGAAAGGCTTCTTGAGGGGAAAGCTGTAACTCTGTGAGATGATTTCACAGAACAAAAAGAAGTTTCTCAGAAAGCTTCTTTCTCTTTATTATCGGAGGATATTTCCTTTGGCCCTATAGTCTTCAAAGGGATCCGAAATATCTGTTCTCAGATTCCACAGAAATAAGGCTAGCAAAGAGATCCACGAAATACAAATGGACCTCTGTGAGATGAATTAACAGAACACTAAGCAGTTTCTCAGAAAGCTTCTTTCCAGATTTCATCTGAGGGTATTTCCTTTTTCACCATAGCCCTCTATGGGCCTCCAAATATCACTTTGCCAATTCCACAAGAACTGTCTTAGCGAAAGGCTTCTTGAGGGGAAAGCTGTAACTCTTTGAGATGATTTCACAGAACACAAAGAAGTTTCTCAGAAAGCTTCTTTCTCTTTGTTATCGGAGGATATTTCCTTTGGCCCTATAGTCTTCAAAGGGATCCGAAATATCTGTTCTCAGATTCCGCAGATATAAGGCTAGCAAAGAGATCCACGAAATACAGATGTAACTCTGTGAGTGGAAGTGACACATCACAGAGCAGTTTCAAAGAAAGCTTCTTTCCAGATTTCATCTGAGGATATTTCCTTTTTCACCATAGCCCTCGATGGGCTTCCAAATATCACTTTGCCAATTCCACAAGAACTGTCTCAGCGAAAGGCTTCTTGAGGGGAAAGCTGTAACTCTGTGAGATGATTTCAAAGAACACAAAGAAGTTTCTCAGAAAGCTTCTTTCTCTTTGTTATCGGAGGATATTTCCCTTGGCCCTATAGTCTTCAAAGGGATCCGATATATCTGTTCTCAGATTCCACAGAAATAAGGCTAGCAAAGAGATCCACGAAATACAGATGTAACTCTGTGAGATGAATTAACAGAACACTCAGCAATTTCTCAGAAAGCTTCTTTCCAGATTTCATCTGAGGATATTTCCTTTTTCACCATAGCCCTCTATGGGCTTCCAAATATCACTTTGCCAATTCCACAAAAACTGTCTTAGCGTAAGGCTTCTTGAGGGGAAAGCTGTAACTCTGTGAGATGATTTCACAGAACACAAAGAAGTTTCTCAGAAAGCTTCTTTCTCTTTTTTATCTTAGGATATTTCCTTTGCCCCTATAGTCTTCAATGGGATCCGAAATATCTGTTCTCAGATTCCACAGAAATAAGGCTAGCAAAGAGATCCACGAAATATAGATGTAATTCTGTGAGATGAATTAACAGAACACTAAGCAGTTTCACAGAAAGCTTCTTTCCAGATTTCATCTGAGGGTATTTCCTTTTTCACCATAGCCCTCTATGGGCTTCCATATATCACTTTGCCAATTCCACAAGAACTGTCTTAGCGAAAGGCTTCTTGAGGAGAAAGCTGTAACTCTGTGAGATGATTTCACAGAACACAAAGAAGTTTCTCAGAAAGCTTCTTTCTCTTTGTTATCGGAGGATATTTCCTTTGGCCCTATAGTCTTCAAAGGGATCCGAAATATCTGTTCTCAGTTTCCGCAGATATAAGGCTAGCAAAGAGATCCACGAAATACAGATGTAACTCTGTGAGATGAATTAACAGAACACTCAGCAATTTCTCAGAAAGCTTCTTTCCAGATTTCATCTGAGGATATTTCCTTTTTCACCATAGCCCTCGATGGGCTTCCAAATATCACTTTGCCAATTCCACAAGAACTGTCTTAGCGTAAGGCTTCTTGAGGGGAAAGCTGTAACTCTGTGAGATGATTTCACAGAACACAAAGAAGTTTCTCAGAAAGCTTCTTTCTCTTTTTTATCTTAGGATATTTCCTTTGCCCCTATAGTCTTCATAGGGATCCGAAATATCTGTTCTCAGATTCCACAGAAATAAGGCTAGCAAAGAGATCCACAAAATATAGATGTAATTCTGTGAGATGAATTAACAGAACACTAAGCAGTTTCTCAGAAAGCTTCTTTCCAGATTTCATCTGAGGATATTTCCTTTTTCATCATAGCCCTCTATGGGCTTCCAAATATCTCTTTGACAATTCCACAAGAACTGTCTTAGCGAAAGGCTTCTTGAGGGGAAAGCTGTAACTCTGTGAGATGATTTCAGAGAACACAAAGAAGTTTCTCAGAAAGCTTCTTTCTCTTTGTTATCGGAGGATATTTCCTTTGGCCCTATAGTCTTCAAAGGGATCCGAAATATCTGTTCTCAGATTCCACAGAAATAAGTCTAGCAAAGAGATCCACGAAATGCAGATGGATCTCTGTGAGATGAATTAACAGGACACTAAGCAGTTTCTCAGAAAGCTTCATTCCAGATTTCATCTGAGGATATTTCCTTTTTCACCATAGCCCTCTATGGGCTTCCAAATATCACTTTGCCAATTCCACAAGAACTGTCTTAGCATAAGGCTTCTTGAGGGGAAAGCTGTAACTCTGTGAGATGATTTCACAGAACACAAAGAAGTTTCTCAGAAAGCTTCTTTCTCTTTGTTATCGGAGGATATTTCCTTTGGCCCTATAGTCTTCAAAGGGATCCGAAATATCTGTTCTCAGATTCCACAGAAATACGGCTAGCAAAGAGATCCACGAAATACAAATGGACCTCTGTGAGATGAATTAACAGAACACTAAGCAGTTTCTCAGAAAGCTTCTTTCCAGATTTCATCTGAGGGTATTTCCTTTTTCACCATAGCCCTCTATGGGCCTCCAAATATCACTTTGCCAATTCCACAAGAACTGTCTTAGCGAAAGGCTTCTTGAGGGGAAAGCTGTAACTCTTTGAGATGATTTCACAGAACACAAAGAAGTTTCTCAGAAAGCTTCTTTCTCTTTGTTATCGGAGGATATTTCCTTTGGCCCTATAGTCTTCAAAGGGATCCGAAATATCTGTTCTCAGATTCCGCAGATATAAGGCTAGCAAAGAGATCCATGAAATACAGATGTAACTCTGTGAGTGGAAGTGACACATCACAGAGCAGTTTCAAAGAAAGCTTCTTTCCAGATTTCATCTTAGGATATTTCCTTTTTCACCATAGCCCTCGATGGGCTTCCAAATATCACTTTGCCAATTCCACAAGAACTGTCTCAGCGAAAGGCTTCTTGAGGGGAAAGCTGTAACTCTGTGAGAAGATTTCAAAGAACACAAAGAAGTTTCTCAGAAGGCTTCTTTCTCTTTGTTATCGGAGGATATTTCCTTTGGCCCTATAGTCTTCAAAGGGATCCGATATAACTGTTCTCAGATTCCACAGAAATAAGGCTAGCAAAGAGATCCACGAAATACAGATGTAACTCTGTGGGATGAATTAACAGAACACTCAGCAATTTCTCAGAAAGCTTCTTTCCAGATTTCATCTGAGGATATTTCCTTTTTCACCATAGCCCTCGATGGGCTTCCAAATATCACTTTGCCAATTCCACAAGAACTGTCTTAGCGTAAGGCTTCTTGAGGGGAAAGCTGTAACTCTGTGAGATGATTTCACAGAACACAAAGAAGTTTCTCAGAAAGCTTCTTTCTCTTTTTTATCTTAGGATATTTCCTTTGCCCCTATAGTCTTCATAGGGATCCGAAATATCTGTTCTCAGATTCCACAGAAATAAGGCTAGCAAAGAGATCCACAAAATATAGATGTAATTCTGTGAGATAAATTAACAGAACACTAAGCAGTTTCTCAGAAAGCTTCTTTCCAGATTTCATCTGAGGATATTTCCTTTTTCATCATAGCCCTCTATGGGCTTCCAAATATCTCTTTGACAATTCCACAAGAACTGTCTTAGCGAAAGGCTTCTTGAGGGGAAAGCTGTAACTCTGTGAGATGATTTCAGAGAACACAAAGAAGTTTCTCAGAAAGCTTCTTTCTCTTTGTTATCGGAGGATATTACCTTTGGCCCTATAGTCTTCAAAGGGATCCGAAATATCTGTTCTCAGATTCCACAGAAATAAGTCTAGCAAAGAGATCCACGAAATACAGATGGATCTCTGTGAGATGAATTAACAGGACACTAAGCAGTTTCTCAGAAAGCTTCATTCCAGATTTCATCTGAGGATATTTCCTTTTTCACCATAGCCCTCTATGGGCTTCCAAATATCACTTTGCCAATTCCACAAGAACTGTCTTAGCATAAGGCTTCTTGAGGGGAAAGCTGTAACTCTGTGAGATGATTTCACAGAACACAAAGAAGTTTCTCAGAAAGCTTCTTTCTCTTTGTTATCGGAGGATATTTCCTTTGGCCCTATAGTCTTCAAAGGGATCGGAAATATCTGTTCTCAGATTCCACAGAAATAAGGCTAGCAAAGAGATCCATGAAATACAGATGTAACTCTGTGAGATGAATTACCAGAACACTAAGCAGTTTCTCAGAAAGCTTCTTTCCAGATTTCATCTGAGGATATTTCCTTTTTCACCATAGCCCTCTAAGGGCTTCCAAATATCACTTTGCCAATTCCACAAGAACTGTCTTAGCGAAAGGCTTCTTGAGGGGAAAGCTGTAACTGTGTGAGATGATTTCATAGAACACAAAGAAGTTTCTCAGAAAGCTATTTTCTCTTTTTTATCTTAGGATATTTCCTTTGGCCCTATAGTCCTCAAAGGGATCCGAAATATCTGTTCTCAGATTCCACAGAAATAAGTCTAGCAAAGAGATCCACGAAATACAGATGGACCTCTGTGAGATGAAATAACAGAACACTAAGCAGTTTCTCAGAAAGCTTCTTTCCAGATTTCATCTGAGGATATTTCCTTTTTCACCATAGCCCTCTATGGGCTTCCAAATATCACTTTGCCAATTCCACAAGAACTGTCTTAGCGAAAGGCTTCTTGAGGGGAAAGCTGTAACTCTGTGAGATAATTTCACAGAACACAAAGAAGTTTCTCAGAAAGCTTCTCTCTCTTTGTTATCGGAGGATATTTCCTTTGGCCCTATAGTCCTCAAAGGGATCCGAAATATCTGCTCTCAGAATCCACTGAAATAAGGCTAGCAAAGAGATCCACGAAATACAGATGTAACTTTGTGAGATGAATTAAGAGAACACTAAGCAGTTTCTCAGAAAGCTTCTTTCCAGATTTCATCTGAGGGTATTTCCTTTTTCACCATAGCCCTCTATGGGCTTCCAAATATCACTTTGCCAATTCCACAAGAACTGTCTTAGCGAAAGGCTTCTTGAGGGGAAAGCTGTAACTCTGTGAGATGATTTCACAGAACACAAAGAAGTTTCTCAGAAAGCTTCTTTCTCTTTGTTATCGGAGGATATTTCCTTTGGCCCTATTTTCTTCAAAGGGATCCGAAATATCTGTTCTCAGATTCCACAGAAATAAGGCTAGCAAACAGATCCACGAAATACAGATGTAACTCTGTGAGATGAATTAACAGAACACTAAGCAGTTTCTCAGAAAGCTTCTTTCCAGATTTCATCTGAGGATATTTCCTTTTTCACCATAGCCCTCTATGGGCTTCCAAATATCACTTTGCCAATTCCACAAGAACTCTCTTAGCGAAAGGCTTCTTGAGGGGAAACCTATAACTCTGTGAGATGATTTCACAGAACACAAAGAATTTTCTCAGAAAGCTTCTTTCTCTTTTTTATCTTAGGATATTTCCTTTGCCCCTATAGTCTTCATAGGGATCCGAAACATCTGTTCTCAGATTCCACAGAAATAAGGCTAGCAAAGAGATCCACGAAATATAGATGTAATTCTGTGAGATGAATTAACAGAACACTAAGCAGTTTCTCAGAAAGCTTCTTTCCAGATTTCATCTGAGGATATTTCCATTTTCATCATAGCCCTCTATGGGCTTCCAAATATCACTTTGCCAATTCCACAAGAACTGTCTTAGCGAAAGGCTTCTTGAGGGGAAAGCTGTAACTCTGTGAGATGATTTCAGAGAACACAAAGAAGTTTCTCAGAAAGCTTCTTTCTCTTTGTTATCGGAGGATATTTCCTTTGGCCCTATACTCTTCAAAGGGATCCGAAATATCTGTTCTCAGATTCCACAGAAATAAGGCTAGCAAAGAGATCCACGAAATACAGATGAAACTGTGTGCGATGAACTAACAGAACACTCAGGAGTTTCTCAGAAAGCTTCTTTCCAGATTTTATCTGAGGATATTTCCTTTCTCACCATAGCCCTGAATGGGCTTCCAGATATCACTTTGCCAATTCCACAAGAACTGCCTTAGCGAAAGGCTTCTTGAGGGGAAAGCTGTAACTCTGTGAGATGATTTCACAGAACACAAAGTAGTTTCTCAGAAAGCTTCTTAATCTTTTTTATCGGAGGATATTTCCTTTGGCCCTATAGTCTTCAAAGGGATCGGAAATATCTGTTCTCAGATTCCACAGAAATAAGGCTAGCAAAGAGATCCACGAAATACAGATGAAACTGTGTGAGATGAACTAACAGAACACTCAGGAGTTTCTCAGAAAGCTTCTTTCCAGATTTCATCTGAGGATATTTCCTTTTTCACCATAGCCCGCTATGGGCTTCCAAATATCACTTTGCCAATTCCAGAAGAACTGTCTTAGCGAAAGGCTTCTTTAGGGGAAAGCTGTAACTCTGTGAGATGATTTCACAGAACACAAAGAAGTTTCTCAGAAAGCTTCTTTCTCTTTGTTATCGGAGGAGATTTCCTTTGGCCCTATAGTCTTCAAAGGGATCCGAAATATCTGTTCTCAGATTCCACAGAAATAAGGCTAGCAAAGAGATCCACGAAACACAGATGTTACTCTGTGAGATGAAATAACAGAACACTAAGCAGTTTCTCAGAAAGCTTCTTTCCAGATTTCATCTGAGGATATTTCCTTTTTCACCATAGCCCTCTATGGGCTTCCAAATATCACTTTGCCAATTCCACAAGAACTGTACTAGCGAAAGGCTTCTTGAGAGGAAAGCTGTAACTCTGTGAGATAATTTCACAGAACACAAAGAAGTTTCTCAGAAAGCTTCTCTCTCTTTGTTATCTGAGGATATTTCCTTTGGCCCTATAGTCTTCAAAGGGATCCGAAATATCTGCTCTCAGAATCCATGAAATAAGGCTAACAAAGAGATCCACGAAATACAGATGTAACTTTGTGAGATGAATTAACAGAACACTAAGCAGTTTCTCAGAAAGCTTCTTTCCAGATTTCATCTGAGGATATTTCCTTTTTCACCATAGCCCTCTATGGGCTTCCTAATATCACTTTGCCAATTCCACAAGAACTGTCCTAGCGAAAGGCTTCCTGAGCGGAAATCTGTAACTCTGTGAGATGATTTCACAGAACACAAAGTAGTTTCTCAGAAAGCTTCTTTCTCTTTGTTATCGGAGGATATTTCCTTTGGCCCTATAGTCTTCAAAGGGATCGGAAATATCTGTTCTCAGATTCCACAGAAATAAGGCTAGCAAAGAGATCCACGAAATACAGATGAAACTGTGTGAGATGAACTAACAGAACACTCAGGAGTTTCCCAGAAAGCTTCTTTCCAGATTTCATCTGAGGATATTTCCTTTTTCACCATAGCCCGCTATGGGCTTCCAAATATCACTTTGCCAATTCCAGAAGAACTGTCTTAGCGAAAGGCTTCTTGAGGGGAAAGCTGTAACTCTGTGAGATGATTTCACAGAACACAAAGAAGTTTCTCAGAAAGCTTCTTTCTCTTTGTTATCGGAGGATATTTCCTTTGGCCCTATAGTCTTCAATGGGATCCGAAATATCTGTTCTCAGATTCCACAGAAATAAGTCTAGCAAAGAGATCCACGAAATAACAGATGGATCTCTGTGAGATGAATTAACAGGACACTAAGCAGTTTCTCAGAAAGCTTCATTCCAGATTTCATCTGAGGATATTTCCTTTTTCACCATAGCCCTCTATGGGCTTCCAAATATCACTTTGCCAATTCCACAAGAACTGTCTTAGCGAAAGACTTCTTGAGGGGAAAGCTGTAACTCTGTGAGATGATTTCACAGAACACAAAGAAGTTTCTAGGAAAGCTTTTTTCTCTTTGTTATCGGAGGATATTTCCTTTGGCCCTATAGTCTTCAAAGGGATCGGAAATATCTGTTCTCAGATTCCACAGAAATAAGGCTAGCAAAGAGATCCATGAAATACAGATGTAACTCTGTGAGATGAATTAACAGAACACTAAGCAGTTTCTCAGAAAGCTTCTTTCCAGATTTCATCTGAGGGTATTTCCTTTTTCACCATAGCCCTCTATGGGCTTCCAAATATCACTTTGCCAATTCCACAAGAACTGTCTTAGCGAAACGCTTCTTGAGGGGAAAGCTGTAACTCTGTGAGATGATTTCACAGAACACAAAGAAGTTTCTCAGAAAGCTTCTTTCTCTTTGTTATCGGAGGATATTTCCTTTGGCCCTATTTTCTTCAAAGGGATCCGAAATATCTGTTCTCAGATTCCACAGAAATAAGGCTAGCAAACAGATCCACGAAATACAGATGTAACTCTGTGAGATGAATTAACAGAACACTAAGCAGTTTCTCAGAAAGCTTCTTTCCAGATTTCATCTGAGGATATTTCCTTTTTCACCATAGCCCTCTATGGGCTTCCAAATATCACTTTGCCAATTCCACAAGAACTCTCTTAGCGAAAGGCTTCTTGAGGGGAAACCTGTAACTCTGTGAGATGATTTCACAGAACACAAAGAATTTTCTCAGAAAGCTTCTTTCTCTTTTTTATCTTAGGATATTTCCTTTGCCCCTATAGTCTTCATAGGGATCCGAAATATCTGTTCTCAGATTCCACAGAAATAAGGCTAGCAAAGAGATCCACGAAATATAGATGTAATTCTGTGAGATGAATTAACAGAACACTCAGGAGTTTCTCAGAAAGCTTCTTTCCAGATTTCATCTGAGGATATTTCCTTTTTCATCATAGCCCTCTATGGGCTTCCAAATATCACTTTGCCAATTCCACAAGAACTGTCTTAGCGAAAGGCTTCTTGAGGGGAAAGCTGTAACTCTGTGAGATGATTTCAGAGAACACAAAGAAGTTTCTCAGAAAGCTTCTTTCTCTTTGTTATCGGAGGATATTTCCTTTGGCCCTATACTCTTCAAAGGGATCCGAAATATCTGTTCTCAGATTCCACAGAAATAAGGCTAGCAAAGAGATCCACGAAATACAGATGAAACTGTGTGCGATGAACTAACAGAACACTCAGGAGTTTCTCAGAAAGCTTCTTTCCAGATTTTATCTGAGGATATTTCCTTTCTCACCATAGCCCTGAATGGGCTTCCAGATATCACTTTGCCAATTCCACAAGAACTGCCTTAGCGAAAGGCTTCTTGAGGGGAAAGCTGTAACTCTGTGAGATGATTTCACAGAACACAAAGTAGTTTCTCAGAAAGCTTCTTAATCTTTTTTATCGGAGGATATTTCCTTTGGCCCTATAGTCTTCAAAGGGATCGGAAATATCTGTTCTCAGATTCCACAGAAATAAGGCTAGCAAAGAGATCCACGAAATACAGATGAAACTGTGTGAGATGAACTAACAGAACACTCAGGAGTTTCTCAGAAAGCTTCTTTCCAGATTTCATCTGAGGATATTTCCTTTTTCACCATAGCCCGCTATGGGCTTCCAAATATCACTTTGCCAATTCCAGAAGAACTGTCTTAGCGAAAGGCTTCTTGAGGGGAAAGCTGTAACTCTGTGAGATGATTTCACAGAACACAAAGAAGTTTCTCAGAAAGCTTCTTTCTCTTTGTTATCGGAGGATATTTCCTTTGGCCCTATAGTCTTCAAAGGGATCCGAAATATCTGTTCTCAGATTCCACAGAAATAAGGCTAGCAAAGAGATCCACGAAACACAGATGTTACTCTGTGAGATGAATTAACAGAACACTAAGCAGTTTCTCAGAAAGCTTCTTTCCAGATTTCATCTGAGGATATTTCCTTTTTCACCATAGCCCTCTATGGGCTTCCAAATATCACTTTGCCAATTCCACAAGAACTGTATTAGCGAAAGGCTTCTTGAGAGGAAAGCTGTAACTCTGTGAGATAATTTCACAGAACACAAAGAAGTTTCTCAGAAAGCTTCTCTCTCTTTGTTATCTGAGGATATTTCCTTTGGCCCTATAGTCTTCAAAGGGATCCGAAATATCTGCTCTCAGAATCCATGAAATAAGGTTAGCAAAGAGATCCACGAAATACAGATGTAACTTTGTGAGATGAATTAACAGAACACTAAGCAGTTTCTCAGAAAGCTTCTTTCCAGATTTCATCTGAGGATATTTCCTTTTTCACCATAGCCCTCTATGGGCTTCCAAATATCACTTTGCCAATTCCACAAGAACTGTCCTAGCGAAAGGCTTCCTGAGCGGAAATCTGTAACTCTGTGAGATGATTTCACAGAACACAAAGTAGTTTCTCAGAAAGCTTCTTTCTCTTTGTTATCGGAGGATATTTCCTTTGGCCCTATAGTCTTCAAAGGGATCGGAAATATCTGTTCTCAGATTCCACAGAAATAAGGCTAGCAAAGAGATCCACGAAATACAGATGAAACTGTGTGAGATGAACTAACAGAACACTCAGGAGTTTCTCAGAAAGCTTCTTTCCAGATTTCATCTGAGGATATTTCCTTTTTCACCATAGCCCGCTATGGGCTTCCAAATATCACTTTGCCAATTCCAGAAGAACTGTCTTAGCGAAAGGCTTCTTGAGGGGAAAGCTGTAACTCTGTGAGATGATTTCACAGAACACAAAGAAGTTTCTCAGAAAGCTTCTTTCTCTTTGTTATCGGAGGATATTTCCTTTGGCCCTATAGTCTTCAAAGGGATCCGAAATATCTGTTCTCAGATTCCACAGAAATAAGGCTAGCAAAGAGATCCACGAAATACAGATGTAACTCTGTGAGATGAATTGAGAAAAAACTCAGCAGTTTCTCAGAAAGCTTCTTTCCAGATTTCATCTGAGGATATTTCCTTTTTCACCATAGCCCTCTATGGGCTTCCAAATATCACTTTGGCAATTCCACAAGAACTGTCTCAGCGAAAGGCTTCTTGAGGGGAAAGCTGTAACTGTGTGAGATGATTTCATAGAACACAAAGAAATTTCTCAGAAAGCTTCTTTCTCTTTTTTATCTTAGGATATTTCCTTTGCCCCTATAGTCTTCATAGGGATCCGAAATATCTGTTCTCAGATTCCACAGAAATAAGGCTAGCAAAGAGATCCACAAAATATAGATGTAATTCTGTGAGATGAATTAACAGAACACTAAGCAGTTTCTCAGAAAGCTTCTTTCCAGATTTCATCTGAGGATATTTCCTTTTTCATCATAGCCCTCTATGGGCTTCCAAATATCTCTTTGACAATTCCACAAGAACTGTCTTAGCGAAAGGCTTCTTGAGGGGAAAGCTGTAACTCTGTGAGATGATTTCACAGAACACAAAGAAGTTTCTCAGAAAGCTTCTTTCTCTTTGTTATCGGAGGATATTTCCTTTGGCCCTATAGTCTTCAAAGGGATCCGAAATATCTGTTCTCAGATTCCACAGAAATAAGTCTAGCAAAGAGATCCACGAAATACAGATGGATCTCTGTGAGATGAATTAACAGGACACTAAGCAGTTTCTCAGAAAGCTTCATTCCAGATTTCATCTGAGGATATTTCCTTTTTCACCATAGCCCTCTATGGGCTTCCAAATATAACTTTGCCAATTCCACAAGAACTGTCTTAGCATAAGGCTTCTTGAGGGGAAAGCTGTAACTCTTTGAGATGATTTCACAGAACACAAAGAAGTTTCTCAGAAAGCTTCTTTCTCTTTGTTATCGGAGGATATTTCCTTTGGCCCTATAGTCTTCAAAGGGATCCGAAATATCTGTTCTCAGATTCCACAGAAATACGGCTAGCAAAGAGATCCACGAAATACAAATGGACCTCTGTGAGATGAATTAACAGAACACTAAGCAGTTTCTCAGAAAGCTTCTTTCCAGATTTCATCTGAGGGTATTTCCTTTTTCACCATAGCCCTCTATGGGCCTCTAAATATCACTTTGCCAATTCCACAAGAACTGTCTTAGCGAAAGGCTTCTTGAGGGGAAAGCTGTAACTCTTTGAGATGATTTCACAGATCACAAAGAAGTTTCTCAGAAAGCTTCTTTCTCTTTGTTATCGGAGGATATTTCCTTTGGCCCTATAGTCTTCAAAGGGATCCGAAATATCTGTTCTCAGATTCCGCAGATATAAGGCTAGCAAAGAGATCCACGA
This sequence comes from Macaca nemestrina, assembly GCF_043159975.1. Classification (NCBI taxonomy): domain Eukaryota; kingdom Metazoa; phylum Chordata; class Mammalia; order Primates; family Cercopithecidae; genus Macaca; species Macaca nemestrina. The sequence continues at coordinate 32,015,958 of NC_092144.1, forward strand.
AATACAGATGTAACTCTGTGAGTGGAAGTGACACATCACAGAGCAGTTTCAAAGAAAGCTTCTTTCCACATTTCATCTGAGGATATTTCCTTTTTCACCATAGCCCTCGATGGGCTTCCAAATATCACTTTGCCAATTCCACAAGAACTGTCTCAACGAAAGGCTTCTTGACGGGAAAGCTGTAACTCTGTGAGAAGATTTCAAAGAACACAAAGAAGTTTCTCAGAAAGCTTCTTTCTCTTTGTTATCGGAGGATATTTCCTTTGGCCCTATAGTCTTCAAAGGGATCCGATATAACTGTTCTCAGATTCCACAGAAATAAGGCTAGCAAAGAGATCCACGAAATACAGATGTAACTCTGTGAGATGAATTAACAGAACACTAAGCAGTTTCTCAGAAAGCTTCTTTCCAGATTTCATCTGAGGATATTTCCTTTTTCACCATAGCCCGCTAAGGGCTTCCAAATATCACTTTGCCAATTCCACAAGAACTGTCTTAGCGTAAGGCTTCTTGAGGGGAAAGCTGTAACACTGTGAGATGATTTCACAGAACACAAAGAAGTTTCTCAGAAAGCTTCTTTCTCTTTTTTATCTTAGGATATTTCCTTTGCCCCTATAGTCTTCATAGGGATCCGAAATATCTGTTCTCAGATTCCACAGAAATAAGGCTAGCAAAGAGATCCACAAAATATAGATGTAATTCTGTGAGATGAATTAACAGAACACTAAGCAGTTTCTCAGAAAGCTTCTTTCCAGATTTCATCTGAGGATATTTCCTTTTTCATCATAGCCCTCTATGGGCTTCCAAATATCTCTTTGCCAATTCCACAAGAACTGTCTTAGCGAAAGGCTTCTTGAGGGGAAAGCTGTAACTCTGTGAGATGATTTCAGAGAACACAAAGAAGTTTCTCAGAAAGCTTCTTTCTCTTTGTTATCGGAGGATATTTCCTTTGGCCCTATAGTCTTCAAAGGGATCCGAAATATCTGTTCTCAGATTCCACAGAAATAAGTCTAGCAAAGAGATCCACGAAATACAGATGGATCTCTGTGAGATGAATTAACAGGACACTAAGCAGTTTCTCAGAAAACTTCATTCCAGATTTCATCTGAGGATATTACCTTTTTCACCATAGCCCTCTATGGGCTTCCAAATATCACTTTGCCAATTCCACAAGAACTGTCTTAGCGAAAGGCTTCTTGAAGGGAAAGCTGTAACTCTGTGAGATGATTTCACAGAACACAAAGAAGTTTCTCAGAAAGCTTTTTTCTCTTTGTTATCGGATGATATTTCCTTTGCCCTATAGTCTTCAAAGGGATCGGAAATATCTGTTCTCAGATTCCACAGAAATAAGTCTAGCAAAGAGATCCACGAAATACAGATGGACCTCTGTGAGATGAAATAACAGAACACTAAGCAGTTTCTCAGAAAGCTTCTTTCCAGATTTCATCTGAGGGTATTTCCTTTTTCACCATAGCCCTCTATGGGCTTCCAAATATCACTTTCCCAATTCCACAAGAACTGTCTTAGCATAAGGCTTATTGAGGGGAAAGCTGTAATTCTGTGAGATGATTTCACAGAACACAAAGAAGTTTCTCAGAAAGCTTCTTTCTCTTTGTTATCAGAGGATATTTCCTTTGGCCCTATAGTCTTCATAGGGATCCGAAATATCTGTTCTCAGATTCCACGGAAATAAGGCCAGCAAAGAGATCCACGAAATACAAATGGACCTCTGTGAGATGAATTAACAGAACACTAAGCAGTTTCTCAGAAAGCTTCTTTCCAGATTTCATCTGAGGGTATTTCCTTTTTCACCATAGCCCTCTAAGGGCCTCCAAATATCACTTTGCCAATTCCACAAAAACTGTCTTAGCGAAAGGCTTCTTGAGGGGAAAGCTGTAACTCTTTGAGATGATTTCACAGAACACAAAGAAGTTTCTCAGAAAGCTTCTTTCTCTTTGTTATCGGAGGATATTTCCTTTGGCCCTATAGTCTTCAAAGGGATCCGAAATATCTGTTCTCAGATTCCGCAGATATAAGGCTAGCAAAGAGATCCACGAAATACAGATGTAACTCTGTGAGTGGCAGTGACACATCACAGAGCAGTTTCAAAGAAAGCTTCTTTCCAGATTTCATCTTAGGATATTTCCTTTTTCACCATAGCCCTCTATGGGCTTCCAAATATCACTTTGCCAATTCCACAAGAACTGTCTCAGCGAAAGGCTTCTTGAGGGGAAAGCTGTAACTCTGTGAGAAGATTTCAAAGAACACAAAGAAGTTTCTCAGAAAGCTTCTTTCTCTTTGTTATCGGAGGATATTTCCTTTGGCCCTATAGTCTTCAAAGGGATCCGATATAACTGTTCTCAGATTCCACAGAAATAAGGCTAGCAAAGAGATCCACGAAATACAGATGTAACTCTGTGGGATGAATTAACAGAACACTCAGCAATTTCTCAGAAAGCTTCTTTCCAGATTTCATCTGAGGATATTTCCTTTTTCACCATAGCCCTCAATGGGCTTCCAAATATCACTTTGCCAATTCCACAAGAACTGTCTTAGCGTAAGGCTTCTTGAGGGGAAAGCTGTAACTCTGTGTGATGATTTCACAGAACACAAAGAAGTTTCTCAGAAAGCTTCTTTCTCTTTTTTATCTTAGGATATTTCCTTTGCCCCTATAGTCTTCATAGGGATCCGAAATATCTGTTCTCAGATTCCACAGAAATAAGGCTAGCAAAGAGATCCACAAAATATAGATGTAATTCTGTGAGATGAATTAACAGATCACTAAGCAGTTTCTCAGAAAGCTTCTTTCCAGATTTCATCTGAGGATATTTCCTTTTTCATCATAGCCCTCTATGGGCTTCCAAATATCTCTTTGACAATTCCACAAGAACTGTCTTAGCGAAAGGCTTCTTGAGGGGAAAGCTGTAACTCTGTGAGATGATTTCAGAGAACACAAAGAAGTTTCTCAGAAAGCTTCTTTCTCTTTGTTATCGGAGGATATTTCCTTTGGCCCTATAGTCTTCAAAGGGATCCGAAATATCTGTTCTCAGATTCCACAGAAATAAGTCTAGCAAAGAGATCCACGAAATACAGATGGATCTCTGTGAGATGAATTAACAGGACACTAAGCAGTTTCTCAGAAAGCTTCTTTCCAGATTTCATCTGAGGATATTTCCTTTTTCACCATAGCTCTCTAAGGGCTTCCAAATATCACTTTGCCAATTCCACAAGAACTGTCTTAGCGAAAGGCTTCCTGAGGGGAAATCTGTAACTCTGTGAGATGATTTCACAGAACACAAAGTAGTTTCTCAGAAAGCTTCTTAATCTTTTTTATCGGAGGATATTTCCTTTGGCCCTATAGTCTTCAAAGGGATCGGAAATATCTGTTCTCAGATTCCACAGAAATAAGGCTACCAAAGAGATCCACGAAATACAGATGAAACTGTGTGCGATGAACTAACAGAACACTCAGGAGTTTCTCAGAAAGCTTCTTTCCAGATTTCATCTGAGGATATTTCCTTTTTCACCATAGCCCTCAATGGGCTTCCAGATATCACTTTGCCAATTCCACAAGAACTGTCTTTGCGAAAGGCTTCTTGAGGGGAAAGCTGTAACTCTGTGAGATGATTTCACAGAACACAAAGAAGTTTCTCAGAAAGCTTTTATCTCTTTGTTATCGGAGGATATTTCCTTTGGCCCTATAGTCTTCAAAGGGATCCGAAATATCTGTTCTCAGATTCCACAGAAATAAGGCTAGCAAAGAGATCCACGAAATACAGATGTAACTCTGTGAGATGAATTAACAGAACTCTAAGCAGTTTCTCAGAAAGCTTCTTTCCAGATTTCATCTGAGGATATTTCCTTTTTCACCATAGCCCTCTATGGGCTTCCAAATATCACTTTGCCAATTCCACAAGAACTGTCTTAGCGAAAGGCTTCTTGAGGGGAAAGCTGTAACTGTGTGAGATGATTTCATAGAACACAAAGAAGTTTCTCAGAAAGCTTCTTTCTCTTTTTTATCTTAGGATATTTCCTTTGGCCCTATAGTCTTCAAAGGGATCCGAAATATCTGTTCTCAGATTCCACAGAAATAAGTCTAGCAAAGAGATCCACGAAATACAGATTGACCTCTGTGAGATGAATTAACAGAACACTAAGCAGTTTCTCAGAAAGCTTCTTTCCAGATTTCATCTGAGGATATTTCCTTTTTCACCATAGCCCTCTATGGGCTTCCAAATATCACTTTGCCAATTCCACAAGAACTGTCTTAGCGAAAGGCTTCCTGAGGGGAAATCTGTAACTCTGTGAGATGATTTCACAGAACACAAAGAAGTTTCTCAGAAAGCTTCTTAATCTTTTTTATCGGAGGATATTTCCTTTGGCCCTATAGCCTTCAAAGGGATCGGAAATATCTGTTCTCAGATTCCACAGAAGTAAGGCTAGCAAAGAGAGCCACGAAACACAGATGAAACTGTGTGAGATGAACTAACAGAACACTCAGGAGTTTCTCAGAAAGCTTCTTTCCAGATTTCATCTGAGGATATTTCCTTTTTCAAGATAGCCCACTATGGGCTTCCAAATATCACTTTGCCAATTCCACAATAACTGTCTTAGGGAAAGGCTGCTTGAGTGGATAGCTCTAACTCTGTGAGATGATTTCACAGAACACAAAGAAGTTTCTCAGAAAGCTTCTTTCTCTTTGTTATCGGAGGATATTTCCTTTGGCCCTATAGTCTTCAAAGGGATCCGAAATATCTGTTCTCAGATTCCACAGAAATAGGTCTAGCAAAGAGATCCACGAAATACAGATGTAACTCTGTGAAACGAATAAACAGAACACTAAGCAGTTTCTCAGAAATCTTCTTTCCAGATTTCATCTGAGGATATTTCCTTTTTCACCATAGCCCTCTATGGGCTTCCAAATATCACTTTGCCAATTCCACAAGAACGGTCTTAGCGAAAGACTTCTTGAGGGGAAAGCTGTAACTGTGTGAGATGATTTCATAGAACACAAAGAAGTTTCTCAGAAAGCATCTTTCTCTTTGTTATCGGAGGATATCTCCTTTGGCCCTATAGTCTTCATAGGGATCCGAAATATCTGTTCTCAGATTCCACAGAAATAAGGCTAGCAAAGAGATCCACAAAATATAGATGTAATTCTGTGAGATGAATTAACAGAACACTAAGCAGTTTCTCAGAAAGCTTCTTTCCAGATTTCATCTGAGGATATTTCCTTTTTCACCATAGCCCTCTGTGGGCTTCCAAATATCACTTTGCCAATTCCACAAGAACTGTCTTAGCGAAAGGCTTCTTGAGGGGAAAGCTGTAACTCTGTGAGATAATTTCTCAGAACACAAATAAGTTTCTCAGAAAGCTTCTTTCTCTTTGTTATCGGAGGATATTTCCTTTGCCCCTATAGTCTTCAAAGGGATCCGAAATATCTGTTCTCAGATTCCACAGATATAAGGCTAGCAAAGAGATCCACGAAATACAGATGTAACTCTGTGAGTGGAAGTGACACATCACAGAGCAGTTTCACGGAAAGCTTCTTTTCAGATTTCATCTGAGGATATTTCCTTTTTCACCATAGCCCTCGATGGGCTTCCAAATATCACTTTGCCAATTCCACAAGAACTGTCTCAGCGAAAGGCTTCTTGAGGGGAAAGCTGTAACTCTGTGAGATGATTTCACAGAACACAAAGAAGTTTCTCAGAAAGCTTCTTTCTCTTTATTATCGGAGGATATTTCCTTTGGCCCTATAGTCTTCAAAGGGATCCGAAATATCTGTTCTCAGATTCCACAGAAATAAGGCTAGCAAAGAGATCCACGAAATACAAATGGACCTCTGTGAGATGAATTAACAGAACACTAAGCAGTTTCTCAGAAAGCTTCTTTCCAGATTTCATCTGAGGGTATTTCCTTTTTCACCATAGCCCTCTATGGGCCTCCAAATATCACTTTGCCAATTCCACAAGAACTGTCTTAGCGAAAGGCTTCTTGAGGGGAAAGCTGTAACTCTTTGAGATGATTTCACAGAACACAAAGAAGTTTCTCAGAAAGCTTCTTTCTCTTTGTTATCGGAGGATATTTCCTTTGGCCCTATTGTCTTCAAAGGGATCCGAAATATCTGTTCTCAGATTCCGCAGATATAAGGCTAGCAAAGAGATCCACGAAATACAGATGTAACTCTGTGAGTGGAAGTGACACATCACAGAGCAGTTTCAAAGAAAGCTTCTTTCCAGATTTCATCTGAGGATATTTCCTTTTTCACCATAGCCCTCGATGGGCTTCCAAATATCACTTTGCCAATTCCACAAGAACTGTCTCAGCGAAAGGCTTCTTGAGGGGAAAGCTGTAACTCTGTGAGATGATTTCAAAGAACACAAAGAAGTTTCTCAGAAAGCTTCTTTCTCTTTGTTATCGGAGGATATTTCCCTTGGCCCTATAGTCTTCAAAGGGATCCGATATATCTGTTCTCAGATTCCACAGAAATAAGGCTAGCAAAGAGATCCACGAAATACAGATGTAACTCTGTGAGATGAATTAACAGAACACTCAGCAATTTCTCAGAAAGCTTCTTTCCAGATTTCATCTGAGGATATTTCCTTTTTCACCATAGCCCTCTATGGGCTTCCAAATATCACTTTGCCAATTCCACAAAAACTGTCTTAGCGTAAGGCTTCTTGAGGGGAAAGCTGTAACTCTGTGAGATGATTTCACAGAACACAAAGAAGTTTCTCAGAAAGCTTCTTTCTCTTTTTTATCTTAGGATATTTCCTTTGCCCCTATAGTCTTCAATGGGATCCGAAATATCTGTTCTCAGATTCCACAGAAATAAGGCTAGCAAAGAGATCCACGAAATATAGATGTAATTCTGTGAGATGAATTAACAGAACACTAAGCAGTTTCACAGAAAGCTTCTTTCCAGATTTCATCTGAGGGTATTTCCTTTTTCACCATAGCCCTCTATGGGCTTCCATATATCACTTTGCCAATTCCACAAGAACTGTCTTAGCGAAAGGCTTCTTGAGGAGAAAGCTGTAACTCTGTGAGATGATTTCACAGAACACAAAGAAGTTTCTCAGAAAGCTTCTTTCTCTTTGTTATCGGAGGATATTTCCTTTGGCCCTATAGTCTTCAAAGGGATCCGAAATATCTGTTCTCAGTTTCCGCAGATATAAGGCTAGCAAAGAGATCCACGAAATACAGATGTAACTCTGTGAGATGAATTAACAGAACACTCAGCAATTTCTCAGAAACCTTCTTTCCAGATTTCATCTGAGGATATTTCCTTTTTCACCATAGCCCTCGATGGGCTTCCAAATATCACTTTGCCAATTCCACAAGAACTGTCTTAGCGTAAGGCTTCTTGAGGGGAAAGCTGTAACTCTGTGAGATGATTTCACAGAACACAAAGAAGTTTCTCAGAAAGCTTCTTTCTCTTTTTTATCTTAGGATATTTCCTTTGCCCCTATAGTCTTCATAGGGATCCGAAATATCTGTTCTCAGATTCCACAGAAATAAGGCTAGCAAAGAGATCCACAAAATATAGATGTAATTCTGTGAGATGAATTAACAGAACACTAAGCAGTTTCTCAGAAAGCTTCTTTCCAGATTTCATCTGAGGATATTTCCTTTTTCATCATAGCCCTCTATGGGCTTCCAAATATCTCTTTGACAATTCCACAAGAACTGTCTTAGCGAAAGGCTTCTTGAGGGGAAAGCTGTAACTCTGTGAGATGATTTCAGAGAACACAAAGAAGTTTCTCAGAAAGCTTCTTTCTCTTTGTTATCGGAGGATATTTCCTTTGGCCCTATAGTCTTCAAAGGGATCCGAAATATCTGTTCTCAGATTCCACAGAAATAAGTCTAGCAAAGAGATCCACGAAATGCAGATGGATCTCTGTGAGATGAATTAACAGGACACTAAGCAGTTTCTCAGAAAGCTTCATTCCAGATTTCATCTGAGGATATTTCCTTTTTCACCATAGCCCTCTATGGGCTTCCAAATATCACTTTGCCAATTCCACAAGAACTGTCTTAGCATAAGGCTTCTTGAGGGGAAAGCTGTAACTCTGTGAGATGATTTCACAGAACACAAAGAAGTTTCTCAGAAAGCTTCTTTCTCTTTGTTATCGGAGGATATTTCCTTTGGCCCTATAGTCTTCAAAGGGATCCGAAATATCTGTTCTCAGATTCCACAGAAATACGGCTAGCAAAGAGATCCACGAAATACAAATGGACCTCTGTGAGATGAATTAACAGAACACTAAGCAGTTTCTCAGAAAGCTTCTTTCCAGATTTCATCTGAGGGTATTTCCTTTTTCACCATAGCCCTCTATGGGCCTCCAAATATCACTTTGCCAATTCCACAAGAACTGTCTTAGCGAAAGGCTTCTTGAGGGGAAAGCTGTAACTCTTTGAGATGATTTCACAGAACACAAAGAAGTTTCTCAGAAAGCTTCTTTCTCTTTGTTATCGGAGGATATTTCCTTTGGCCCTATAGTCTTCAAAGGGATCCGAAATATCTGTTCTCAGATTCCGCAGATATAAGGCTAGCAAAGAGATCCATGAAATACAGATGTAACTCTGTGAGTGGAAGTGACACATCACAGAGCAGTTTCAAAGAAAGCTTCTTTCCAGATTTCATCTTAGGATATTTCCTTTTTCACCATAGCCCTCGATGGGCTTCCAAATATCACTTTGCCAATTCCACAAGAACTGTCTCAGCGAAAGGCTTCTTGAGGGGAAAGCTGTAACTCTGTGAGAAGATTTCAAAGAACACAAAGAAGTTTCTCAGAAGGCTTCTTTCTCTTTGTTATCGGAGGATATTTCCTTTGGCCCTATAGTCTTCAAAGGGATCCGATATAACTGTTCTCAGATTCCACAGAAATAAGGCTAGCAAAGAGATTCACGAAATACAGATGTAACTCTGTGGGATGAATTAACAGAACACTCAGCAATTTCTCAGAAAGCTTCTTTCCAGATTTCATCTGAGGATATTTCCTTTTTCACCATAGCCCTCGATGGGCTTCCAAATATCACTTTGCCAATTCCACAAGAACTGTCTTAGCGTAAGGCTTCTTGAGGGGAAAGCTGTAACTCTGTGAGATGATTTCACAGAACACAAAGAAGTTTCTCAGAAAGCTTCTTTCTCTTTTTTATCTTAGGATATTTCCTTTGCCCCTATAGTCTTCATAGGGATCCGAAATATCTGTTCTCAGATTCCACAGAAATAAGGCTAGCAAAGAGATCCACAAAATATAGATGTAATTCTGTGAGATAAATTAACAGAACACTAAGCAGTTTCTCAGAAAGCTTCTTTCCAGATTTCATCTGAGGATATTTCCTTTTTCATCATAGCCCTCTATGGGCTTCCAAATATCTCTTTGACAATTCCACAAGAACTGTCTTAGCGAAAGGCTTCTTGAGGGGAAAGCTGTAACTCTGTGAGATGATTTCAGAGAACACAAAGAAGTTTCTCAGAAAGCTTCTTTCTCTTTGTTATCGGAGGATATTTCCTTTGGCCCTATAGTCTTCAAAGGGATCCGAAATATCTGTTCTCAGATTCCACAGAAATAAGTCTAGCAAAGAGATCCACGAAATACAGATGGATCTCTGTGAGATGAATTAACAGGACACTAAGCAGTTTCTCAGAAAGCTTCATTCCAGATTTCATCTGAGGATATTTCCTTTTTCACCATAGCCCTCTATGGGCTTCCAAATATCACTTTGCCAATTCCACAAGAACTGTCTTAGCATAAGGCTTCTTGAGGGGAAAGCTGTAACTCTGTGAGATGATTTCACAGAACACAAAGAAGTTTCTCAGAAAGCTTCTTTCTCTTTGTTATCGGAGGATATTTCCTTTGGCCCTATAGTCTTCAAAGGGATCGGAAATATCTGTTCTCAGATTCCACAGAAATAAGGCTAGCAAAGAGATCCATGAAATACAGATGTAACTCTGTGAGATGAATTACCAGAACACTAAGCAGTTTCTCAGAAAGCTTCTTTCCAGATTTCATCTGAGGATATTTCCTTTTTCACCATAGCCCTCTAAGGGCTTCCAAATATCACTTTGCCAATTCCACAAGAACTGTCTTAGCGAAAGGCTTCTTGAGGGGAAAGCTGTAACTGTGTGAGATGATTTCATAGAACACAAAGAAGTTTCTCAGAAAGCTATTTTCTCTTTTTTATCTTAGGATATTTCCTTTGGCCCTATAGTCCTCAAAGGGATCCGAAATATCTGTTCTCAGATTCCACAGAAATAAGTCTAGCAAAGAGATCCACGAAATACAGATGGACCTCTGTGAGATGAAATAACAGAACACTAAGCAGTTTCTCAGAAAGCTTCTTTCCAGATTTCATCTGAGGATATTTCCTTTTTCACCATAGCCCTCTATGGGCTTCCAAATATCACTTTGCCAATTCCACAAGAACTGTCTTAGCGAAAGGCTTCTTGAGGGGAAAGCTGTAACTCTGTGAGATAATTTCACAGAACACAAAGAAGTTTCTCAGAAAGCTTCTCTCTCTTTGTTATCGGAGGATATTTCCTTTGGCCCTATAGTCCTCAAAGGGATCCGAAATATCTGCTCTCAGAATCCACTGAAATAAGGCTAGCAAAGAGATCCACGAAATACAGATGTAACTTTGTGAGATGAATTAAGAGAACACTAAGCAGTTTCTCAGAAAGCTTCTTTCCAGATTTCATCTGAGGGTATTTCCTTTTTCACCATAGCCCTCTATGGGCTTCCAAATATCACTTTGCCAATTCCACAAGAACTGTCTTAGCGAAAGGCTTCTTGAGGGGAAAGCTGTAACTCTGTGAGATGATTTCACAGAACACAAAGAAGTTTCTCAGAAAGCTTCTTTCTCTTTGTTATCGGAGGATATTTCCTTTGGCCCTATTTTCTTCAAAGGGATCCGAAATATCTGTTCTCAGATTCCACAGAAATAAGGCTAGCAAACAGATCCACGAAATACAGATGTAACTCTGTGAGATGAATTAACAGAACACTAAGCAGTTTCTCAGAAAGCTTCTTTCCAGATTTCATCTGAGGATATTTCCTTTTTCACCATAGCCCTCTATGGGCTTCCAAATATCACTTTGCCAATTCCACAAGAACTCTCTTAGCGAAAGGCTTCTTGAGGGGAAACCTATAACTCTGTGAGATGATTTCACAGAACACAAAGAATTTTCTCAGAAAGCTTCTTTCTCTTTTTTATCTTAGGATATTTCCTTTGCCCCTATAGTCTTCATAGGGATCCGAAACATCTGTTCTCAGATTCCACAGAAATAAGGCTAGCAAAGAGATCCACGAAATATAGATGTAATTCTGTGAGATGAATTAACAGAACACTAAGCAGTTTCTCAGAAAGCTTCTTTCCAGATTTCATCTGAGGATATTTCCTTTTTCATCATAGCCCTCTATGGGCTTCCAAATATCACTTTGCCAATTCCACAAGAACTGTCTTAGCGAAAGGCTTCTTGAGGGGAAAGCTGTAACTCTGTGAGATGATTTCAGAGAACACAAAGAAGTTTCTCAGAAAGCTTCTTTCTCTTTGTTATCGGAGGATATTTCCTTTGGCCCTATACTCTTCAAAGGGATCCGAAATATCTGTTCTCAGATTCCACAGAAATAAGGCTAGCAAAGAGATCCACGAAATACAGATGAAACTGTGTGCGATGAACTAACAGAACACTCAGGAGTTTCTCAGAAAGCTTCTTTCCAGATTTTATCTGAGGATATTTCCTTTCTCACCATAGCCCTGAATGGGCTTCCAGATATCACTTTGCCAATTCCACAAGAACTGCCTTAGCGAAAGGCTTCTTGAGGGGAAAGCTGTAACTCTGTGAGATGATTTCACAGAACACAAAGTAGTTTCTCAGAAAGCTTCTTAATCTTTTTTATCGGAGGATATTTCCTTTGGCCCTATAGTCTTCAAAGGGATCGGAAATATCTGTTCTCAGATTCCACAGAAATAAGGCTAGCAAAGAGATCCACGAAATACAGATGAAACTGTGTGAGATGAACTAACAGAACACTCAGGAGTTTCTCAGAAAGCTTCTTTCCAGATTTCATCTGAGGATATTTCCTTTTTCACCATAGCCCGCTATGGGCTTCCAAATATCACTTTGCCAATTCCAGAAGAACTGTCTTAGCGAAAGGCTTCTTTAGGGGAAAGCTGTAACTCTGTGAGATGATTTCACAGAACACAAAGAAGTTTCTCAGAAAGCTTCTTTCTCTTTGTTATCGGAGGAGATTTCCTTTGGCCCTATAGTCTTCAAAGGGATCCGAAATATCTGTTCTCAGATTCCACAGAAATAAGGCTAGCAAAGAGATCCACGAAACACAGATGTTACTCTGTGAGATGAAATAACAGAACACTAAGCAGTTTCTCAGAAAGCTTCTTTCCAGATTTCATCTGAGGATATTTCCTTTTTCACCATAGCCCTCTATAGGCTTCCAAATATCACTTTGCCAATTCCACAAGAACTGTACTAGCGAAAGGCTTCTTGAGAGGAAAGCTGTAACTCTGTGAGATAATTTCACAGAACACAAAGAAGTTTCTCAGAAAGCTTCTCTCTCTTTGTTATCTGAGGATATTTCCTTTGGCCCTATAGTCTTCAAAGGGATCCGAAATATCTGCTCTCAGAATCCATGAAATAAGGCTAACAAAGAGATCCACGAAATACAGATGTAACTTTGTGAGATGAATTAACAGAACACTAAGCAGTTTCTCAGAAAGCTTCTTTCCAGATTTCATCTGAGGATATTTCCTTTTTCACCATAGCCCTCTATGGGCTTCCTAATATCACTTTGCCAATTCCACAAGAACTGTCCTAGCGAAAGGCTTCCTGAGCGGAAATCTGTAACTCTGTGAGATGATTTCACAGAACACAAAGTAGTTTCTCAGAAAGCTTCTTTCTCTTTGTTATCGGAGGATATTTCCTTTGGCCCTATAGTCTTCAAAGGGATCGGAAATATCTGTTCTCAGATTCCACAGAAATAAGGCTAGCAAAGAGATCCACGAAATACAGATGAAACTGTGTGAGATGAACTAACAGAACACTCAGGAGTTTCCCAGAAAGCTTCTTTCCAGATTTCATCTGAGGATATTTCCTTTTTCACCATAGCCCGCTATGGGCTTCCAAATATCACTTTGCCAATTCCAGAAGAACTGTCTTAGCGAAAGGCTTCTTGAGGGGAAAGCTGTAACTCTGTGAGATGATTTCACAGAACACAAAGAAGTTTCTCAGAAAGCTTCTTTCTCTTTGTTATCGGAGGATATTTCCTTTGGCCCTATAGTCTTCAAAGGGATCCGAAATATCTGTTCTCAGATTCCACAGAAATAAGTCTAGCAAAGAGATCCACGAAATAACAGATGGATCTCTGTGAGATGAATTAACAGGACACTAAGCAGTTTCTCAGAAAGCTTCATTCCAGATTTCATCTGAGGATATTTCCTTTTTCACCATAGCCCTCTATGGGCTTCCAAATATCACTTTGCCAATTCCACAAGAACTGTCTTAGCGAAAGACTTCTTGAGGGGAAAGCTGTAACTCTGTGAGATGATTTCACAGAACACAAAGAAGTTTCTAGGAAAGCTTTTTTCTCTTTGTTATCGGAGGATATTTCCTTTGGCCCTATAGTCTTCAAAGGGATCGGAAATATCTGTTCTCAGATTCCACAGAAATAAGGCTAGCAAAGAGATCCATGAAATACAGATGTAACTCTGTGAGATGAATTAACAGAACACTAAGCAGTTTCTCAGAAAGCTTCTTTCCAGATTTCATCTGAGGGTATTTCCTTTTTCACCATAGCCCTCTATGGGCTTCCAAATATCACTTTGCCAATTCCACAAGAACTGTCTTAGCGAAACGCTTCTTGAGGGGAAAGCTGTAACTCTGTGAGATGATTTCACAGAACACAAAGAAGTTTCTCAGAAAGCTTCTTTCTCTTTGTTATCGGAGGATATTTCCTTTGGCCCTATTTTCTTCAAAGGGATCCGAAATATCTGTTCTCAGATTCCACAGAAATAAGGCTAGCAAACAGATCCACGAAATACAGATGTAACTCTGTGAGATGAATTAACAGAACACTAAGCAGTTTCTCAGAAAGCTTCTTTCCAGATTTCATCTGAGGATATTTCCTTTTTCACCATAGCCCTCTATGGGCTTCCAAATATCACTTTGCCAATTCCACAAGAACTCTCTTAGCGAAAGGCTTCTTGAGGGGAAACCTGTAACTCTGTGAGATGATTTCACAGAACACAAAGAATTTTCTCAGAAAGCTTCTTTCTCTTTTTTATCTTAGGATATTTCCTTTGCCCCTATAGTCTTCATAGGGATCCGAAATATCTGTTCTCAGATTCCACAGAAATAAGGCTAGCAAAGAGATCCACGAAATATAGATGTAATTCTGTGAGATGAATTAACAGAACACTCAGGAGTTTCTCAGAAAGCTTCTTTCCAGATTTCATCTGAGGATATTTCCTTTTTCATCATAGCCCTCTATGGGCTTCCAAATATCACTTTGCCAATTCCACAAGAACTGTCTTAGCGAAAGGCTTCTTGAGGGGAAAGCTGTAACTCTGTGAGATGATTTCAGAGAACACAAAGAAGTTTCTCAGAAAGCTTCTTTCTCTTTGTTATCGGAGGATATTTCCTTTGGCCCTATACTCTTCAAAGGGATCCGAAATATCTGTTCTCAGATTCCACAGAAATAAGGCTAGCAAAGAGATCCACGAAATACAGATGAAACTGTGTGCGATGAACTAACAGAACACTCAGGAGTTTCTCAGAAAGCTTCTTTCCAGATTTTATCTGAGGATATTTCCTTTCTCACCATAGCCCTGAATGGGCTTCCAGATATCACTTTGCCAATTCCACAAGAACTGCCTTAGCGAAAGGCTTCTTGAGGGGAAAGCTGTAACTCTGTGAGATGATTTCACAGAACACAAAGTAGTTTCTCAGAAAGCTTCTTAATCTTTTTTATCGGAGGATATTTCCTTTGGCCCTATAGTCTTCAAAGGGATCGGAAATATCTGTTCTCAGATTCCACAGAAATAAGGCTAGCAAAGAGATCCACGAAATACAGATGAAACTGTGTGAGATGAACTAACAGAACACTCAGGAGTTTCTCAGAAAGCTTCTTTCCAGATTTCATCTGAGGATATTTCCTTTTTCACCATAGCCCGCTATGGGCTTCCAAATATCACTTTGCCAATTCCAGAAGAACTGTCTTAGCGAAAGGCTTCTTGAGGGGAAAGCTGTAACTCTGTGAGATGATTTCACAGAACACAAAGAAGTTTCTCAGAAAGCTTCTTTCTCTTTGTTATCGGAGGATATTTCCTTTGGCCCTATAGTCTTCAAAGGGATCCGAAATATCTGTTCTCAGATTCCACAGAAATAAGGCTAGCAAAGAGATCCACGAAACACAGATGTTACTCTGTGAGATGAATTAACAGAACACTAAGCAGTTTCTCAGAAAGCTTCTTTCCAGATTTCATCTGAGGATATTTCCTTTTTCACCATAGCCCTCTATGGGCTTCCAAATATCACTTTGCCAATTCCACAAGAACTGTATTAGCGAAAGGCTTCTTGAGAGGAAAGCTGTAACTCTGTGAGATAATTTCACAGAACACAAAGAAGTTTCTCAGAAAGCTTCTCTCTCTTTGTTATCTGAGGATATTTCCTTTGGCCCTATAGTCTTCAAAGGGATCCGAAATATCTGCTCTCAGAATCCATGAAATAAGGTTAGCAAAGAGATCCACGAAATACAGATGTAACTTTGTGAGATGAATTAACAGAACACTAAGCAGTTTCTCAGAAAGCTTCTTTCCAGATTTCATCTGAGGATATTTCCTTTTTCACCATAGCCCTCTATGGGCTTCCAAATATCACTTTGCCAATTCCACAAGAACTGTCCTAGCGAAAGGCTTCCTGAGCGGAAATCTGTAACTCTGTGAGATGATTTCACAGAACACAAAGTAGTTTCTCAGAAAGCTTCTTTCTCTTTGTTATCGGAGGATATTTCCTTTGGCCCTATAGTCTTCAAAGGGATCGGAAATATCTGTTCTCAGATTCCACAGAAATAAGGCTAGCAAAGAGATCCACGAAATACAGATGAAACTGTGTGAGATGAACTAACAGAACACTCAGGAGTTTCTCAGAAAGCTTCTTTCCAGATTTCATCTGAGGATATTTCCTTTTTCACCATAGCCCGCTATGGGCTTCCAAATATCACTTTGCCAATTCCAGAAGAACTGTCTTAGCGAAAGGCTTCTTGAGGGGAAAGCTGTAACTCTGTGAGATGATTTCACAGAACACAAAGAAGTTTCTCAGAAAGCTTCTTTCTCTTTGTTATCGGAGGATATTTCCTTTGGCCCTATAGTCTTCAAAGGGATCCGAAATATCTGTTCTCAGATTCCACAGAAATAAGGCTAGCAAAGAGATCCACGAAATACAGATGTAACTCTGTGAGATGAATTGAGAAAAAACTCAGCAGTTTCTCAGAAAGCTTCTTTCCAGATTTCATCTGAGGATATTTCCTTTTTCACCATAGCCCTCTATGGGCTTCCAAATATCACTTTGGCAATTCCACAAGAACTGTCTCAGCGAAAGGCTTCTTGAGGGGAAAGCTGTAACTGTGTGAGATGATTTCATAGAACACAAAGAAATTTCTCAGAAAGCTTCTTTCTCTTTTTTATCTTAGGATATTTCCTTTGCCCCTATAGTCTTCATAGGGATCCGAAATATCTGTTCTCAGATTCCACAGAAATAAGGCTAGCAAAGAGATCCACAAAATATAGATGTAATTCTGTGAGATGAATTAACAGAACACTAAGCAGTTTCTCAGAAAGCTTCTTTCCAGATTTCATCTGAGGATATTTCCTTTTTCATCATAGCCCTCTATGGGCTTCCAAATATCTCTTTGACAATTCCACAAGAACTGTCTTAGCGAAAGGCTTCTTGAGGGGAAAGCTGTAACTCTGTGAGATGATTTCACAGAACACAAAGAAGTTTCTCAGAAAGCTTCTTTCTCTTTGTTATCGGAGGATATTTCCTTTGGCCCTATAGTCTTCAAAGGGATCCGAAATATCTGTTCTCAGATTCCACAGAAATAAGTCTAGCAAAGAGATCCACGAAATACAGATGGATCTCTGTGAGATGAATTAACAGGACACTAAGCAGTTTCTCAGAAAGCTTCATTCCAGATTTCATCTGAGGATATTTCCTTTTTCACCATAGCCCTCTATGGGCTTCCAAATATAACTTTGCCAATTCCACAAGAACTGTCTTAGCATAAGGCTTCTTGAGGGGAAAGCTGTAACTCTGTGAGATGATTTCACAGAACACAAAGAAGTTTCTCAGAAAGCTTCTTTCTCTTTGTTATCGGAGGATATTTCCTTTGGCCCTATAGTCTTCAAAGGGATCCGAAATATCTGTTCTCAGATTCCACAGAAATACGGCTAGCAAAGAGATCCACGAAATACAAATGGACCTCTGTGAGATGAATTAACAGAACACTAAGCAGTTTCTCAGAAAGCTTCTTTCCAGATTTCATCTGAGGGTATTTCCTTTTTCACCATAGCCCTCTATGGGCCTCTAAATATCACTTTGCCAATTCCACAAGAACTGTCTTAGCGAAAGGCTTCTTGAGGGGAAAGCTGTAACTCTTTGAGATGATTTCACAGAACACAAAGAAGTTTCTCAGAAAGCTTCTTTCTCTTTGTTATCGGAGGATATTTCCTTTGGCCCTATAGTCTTCAAAGGGATCCGAAATATCTGTTCTCAGATTCCGCAGATATAAGGCTAGCAAAGAGATCCACGAAATACAGATGTAACTCTGTGAGTGGAAGTGACACATCACAGAGCAGTTTCAAAGAAAGCTTCTTTCCACATTTCATCTGAGGATATTTCCTTTTTCACCATAGCCCTCGATGGGCTTCCAAATATCACTTTGCCAATTCCACAAGAACTGTCTCAACGAAAGGCTTCTTGACGGGAAAGCTGTAACTCTGTGAGAAGATTTCAAAGAACACAAAGAAGTTTCTCAGAAAGCTTCTTTCTCTTTGTTATCGGAGGATATTTCCTTTGGCCCTATAGTCTTCAAAGGGATCCGATATAACTGTTCTCAGATTCCACAGAAATAAGGCTAGCAAAGAGATCCACGAAATACAGATGTAACTCTGTGAGATGAATTAACAGAACACTAAGCAGTTTCTCAGAAAGCTTCTTTCCAGATTTCATCTGAGGATATTTCCTTTTTCACCATAGCCCGCTAAGGGCTTCCAAATATCACTTTGCCAATTCCACAAGAACTGTCTTAGCGTAAGGCTTCTTGAGGGGAAAGCTGTAACACTGTGAGATGATTTCACAGAACACAAAGAAGTTTCTCAGAAAGCTTCTTTCTCTTTTTTATCTTAGGATATTTCCTTTGCCCCTATAGTCTTCATAGGGATCCGAAATATCTGTTCTCAGATTCCACAGAAATAAGGCTAGCAAAGAGATCCACAAAATATAGATGTAATTCTGTGAGATGAATTAACAGAACACTAAGCAGTTTCTCAGAAAGCTTCTTTCCAGATTTCATCTGAGGATATTTCCTTTTTCATCATAGCCCTCTATGGGCTTCCAAATATCTCTTTGCCAATTCCACAAGAACTGTCTTAGCGAAAGGCTTCTTGAGGGGAAAGCTGTAACTCTGTGAGATGATTTCAGAGAACACAAAGAAGTTTCTCAGAAAGCTTCTTTCTCTTTGTTATCGGAGGATATTTCCTTTGGCCCTATAGTCTTCAAAGGGATCCGAAATATCTGTTCTCAGATTCCACAGAAATAAGTCTAGCAAAGAGATCCACGAAATACAGATGGATCTCTGTGAGATGAATTAACAGGACACTAAGCAGTTTCTCAGAAAACTTCATTCCAGATTTCATCTGAGGATATTACCTTTTTCACCATAGCCCTCTATGGGCTTCCAAATATCACTTTGCCAATTCCACAAGAACTGTCTTAGCGAAAGGCTTCTTGAAGGGAAAGCTGTAACTCTGTGAGATGATTTCACAGAACACAAAGAAGTTTCTCAGAAAGCTTTTTTCTCTTTGTTATCGGATGATATTTCCTTTGCCCTATAGTCTTCAAAGGGATCGGAAATATCTGTTCTCAGATTCCACAGAAATAAGTCTAGCAAAGAGATCCACGAAATACAGATGGACCTCTGTGAGATGAAATAACAGAACACTAAGCAGTTTCTCAGAAAGCTTCTTTCCAGATTTCATCTGAGGGTATTTCCTTTTTCACCATAGCCCTCTATGGGCTTCCAAATATCACTTTCCCAATTCCACAAGAACTGTCTTAGCATAAGGCTTATTGAGGGGAAAGCTGTAATTCTGTGAGATGATTTCACAGAACACAAAGAAGTTTCTCAGAAAGCTTCTTTCTCTTTGTTATCGGAGGATATTTCCTTTGGCCCTATAGTCTTCATAGGGATCCGAAATATCTGTTCTCAGATTCCACGGAAATAAGGCCAGCAAAGAGATCCACGAAATACAAATGGACCTCTGTGAGATGAATTAACAGAACACTAAGCAGTTTCTCAGAAAGCTTCTTTCCAGATTTCATCTGAGGGTATTTCCTTTTTCACCATAGCCCTCTAAGGGCCTCCAAATATCACTTTGCCAATTCCACAAAAACTGTCTTAGCGAAAGGCTTCTTGAGGGGAAAGCTGTAACTCTTTGAGATGATTTCACAGAACACAAAGAAGTTTCTCAGAAAGCTTCTTTCTCTTTGTTATCGGAGGATATTTCCTTTGGCCCTATAGTCTTCAAAGGGATCCGAAATATCTGTTCTCAGATTCCGCAGATATAAGGCTAGCAAAGAGATCCACGAAATACAGATGTAACTCTGTGAGTGGCAGTGACACATCACAGAGCAGTTTCAAAGAAAGCTTCTTTCCAGATTTCATCTTAGGATATTTCCTTTTTCACCATAGCCCTCTATGGGCTTCCAAATATCACTTTGCCAATTCCACAAGAACTGTCTCAGCGAAAGGCTTCTTGAGGGGAAAGCTGTAACTCTGTGAGAAGATTTCAAAGAACACAAAGAAGTTTCTCAGAAAGCTTCTTTCTCTTTGTTATCGGAGGATATTTCCTTTGGCCCTATAGTCTTCAAAGGGATCCGATATAACTGTTCTCAGATTCCACAGAAATAAGGCTAGCAAAGAGATCCACGAAATACAGATGTAACTCTGTGGGATGAATTAACAGAACACTCAGCAATTTCTCAGAAAGCTTCTTTCCAGATTTCATCTGAGGATATTTCCTTTTTCACCATAGCCCTCAATGGGCTTCCAAATATCACTTTGCCAATTCCACAAGAACTGTCTTAGCGTAAGGCTTCTTGAGGGGAAAGCTGTAACTCTGTGTGATGATTTCACAGAACACAAAGAAGTTTCTCAGAAAGCTTCTTTCTCTTTTTTATCTTAGGATATTTCCTTTGCCCCTATAGTCTTCATAGGGATCCGAAATATCTGTTCTCAGATTCCACAGAAATAAGGCTAGCAAAGAGATCCACAAAATATAGATGTAATTCTGTGAGATGAATTAACAGATCACTAAGCAGTTTCTCA
Organism: Macaca nemestrina; assembly: GCF_043159975.1. Classification (NCBI taxonomy): domain Eukaryota; kingdom Metazoa; phylum Chordata; class Mammalia; order Primates; family Cercopithecidae; genus Macaca; species Macaca nemestrina. The sequence goes on from NC_092144.1 coordinate 32,036,588, forward strand.
GAAAGCTTCTTTCCAGATTTCATCTGAGGATATTTCCTTTTTCATCATAGCCCTCTATGGGCTTCCAAATATCTCTTTGACAATTCCACAAGAACTGTCTTAGCGAAAGGCTTCTTGAGGGGAAAGCTGTAACTCTGTGAGATGATTTCAGAGAACACAAAGAAGTTTCTCAGAAAGCTTCTTTCTCTTTGTTATCGGAGGATATTTCCTTTGGCCCTATAGTCTTCAAAGGGATCCGAAATATCTGTTCTCAGATTCCACAGAAATAAGTCTAGCAAAGAGATCCACGAAATACAGATGGATCTCTGTGAGATGAATTAACAGGACACTAAGCAGTTTCTCAGAAAGCTTCATTCCAGATTTCATCTGAGGATATTTCCTTTTTCACCATAGCCCTCTATGGGCTTCCAAATATCACTTTGCCAATTCCACAAGAACTGTCTTAGCATAAGGCTTCTTGAGGGGAAAGCTGTAACTCTGTGAGATGATTTCACAGAACACAAAGAAGTTTCTCAGAAAGCTTCTTTCTCTTTGTTATCGGAGGATATTTCCTTTGGCCCTATAGTCTTCAAAGGGATCCGAAATATCTGTTCTCAGATTCCACAGAAATACGTCTAGCAAAGAGATCCAGGAAATACAAATGGACCTCTGTGAGATGAATTAACAGAACACTAAGCAGTTTCTCAGAAAGCTTCTTTCCAGATTTCATCTGAGGGTATTTCCTTTTTCACCATAGCCCTCTATGGGCCTCCAAATATCACTTTGCCAATTCCACAAGAACTGTCTTAGCGAAAGGCTTCTTGAGGGGAAAGCTGTAACTCTTTGAGATGATTTCACAGAACACAAAGAAGTTTCTCAGAAAGCTTCTTTCTCTTTGTTATCGGAGGATATTTCCTTTGGCCCTATAGTCTTCAAAGGGATCCGAAATATCTGTTCTCAGATTCCGCAGATATAAGGCTAGCAAAGAGATCCACGAAATACAGATGTAACTCTGTGAGTGGAAGTGACACATCACAGAGCAGTTTCAAAGAAAGCTTCTTTCCAGATTTCATCTTAGGATATTTCCTTTTTCACCATAGCCCTCGATGGGCTTCCAAATATCACTTTGCCAATTCCACAAGAACTGTCTCAGCGAAAGGCTTCTTGACGGGAAAGCTGTAACTCTGTGAGAAGATTTCAAAGAACACAAAGAAGTTTCTCAGAAAGCTTCTTTCTCTTTGTTATCGGAGGATATTTCCTTTGGCCCTATCCTCTTCAAAGGGATCGGAAATATCTGTTCTCAGATTCCACAGAAATAAGGCTAGCAAAGAGATCCACGAAATACAGATGAAACTGTGTGCGATGAACTATCAGAACACTCAGGTGTTTCTCAGAAAGCTTCTTTCCAGATTTCATCTGAGGATATTTCCTTTTTCACCATAGCCCTCAATGGGCTTCCAAATATCACTTTGCCAATTCCACAAGAACTGTCTTAGCGAAAGGCTTCTTGAGGGGAAAGCTGTAACTCTGTGAGATGACTTCACAGAACACAAAGAAGTTTCTCAGAAAGCTTTTTTTCTCTTTGTTATCGGAGGATATTTCCTTTGGCCCTATAGTCTTCAAAGGGATCGGAAATATCTGTTCTCAGATTCCACAGAAATAAGGCTAGCAAAGAGATCCATGAAATACAGATGTAACTCTGTGAGATGAATTACCAGAACACTAAGCAGTTTCTCAGAAAGCTTCTTTCCAGATTTCATCTGAGGATATTTCCTTTTTCACCATAGCCCTCTAAGGGCTTCCAAATATCACTTTGCCAATTCCACAAGAACTGTCTTAGCGAAAGGCTTCTTGAGGGGAAAGCTGTAACTGTGTGAGATGATTTCATAGAACACAAAGAAGTTTCTCAGAAAGCTATTTTCTCTTTTTTATCTTAGGATATTTCCTTTGGCCCTATAGTCCTCAAAGGGATCCGAAATATCTGTTCTCAGATTCCACAGAAATAAGTCTAGCAAAGAGATCCACGAAATACAGATGGACCTCTGTGAGATGAAATAACAGAACACTAAGCAGTTTCTCAGAAAGCTTCTTTCCAGATTTCATCTGAGGATATTTCCTTTTTCACCATAGCCCTCTATGGGCTTCCAAATATCACTTTGCCAATTCCACAAGAACTGTCTTAGCGAAAGGCTTCTTGAGGGGAAAGCTGTAACTCTGTGAGATAATTTCACAGAACACAAAGAAGTTTCTCAGAAAGCTTCTCTCTCTTTGTTATCGGAGGATATTTCCTTTGGCCCTATAGTCCTCAAAGGGATCCGAAATATCTGCTCTCAGAATCCACTGAAATAAGGCTAGCAAAGAGATCCACGAAATACAGATGTAACTTTGTGAGATGAATTAAGAGAACACTAAGCAGTTTCTCAGAAAGCTTCTTTCCAGATTTCATCTGAGGGTATTTCCTTTTTCACCATAGCCCTCTATGGGCTTCCAAATATCACTTTGCCAATTCCACAAGAACTGTCTTAGCGAAAGGCTTCTTGAGGGGAAAGCTGTAACTCTGTGAGATGATTTCACAGAACACAAAGAAGTTTCTCAGAAAGCTTCTTTCTCTTTGTTATCGGAGGATATTTCCTTTGGCCCTATTTTCTTCAAAGGGATCCGAAATATCTGTTCTCAGATTCCACAGAAATAAGGCTAGCAAACAGATCCACGAAATACAGATGTAACTCTGTGAGATGAATTAACAGAACACTAAGCAGTTTCTCAGAAAGCTTCTTTCCAGATTTCATCTGAGGATATTTCCTTTTTCACCATAGCCCTCTATGGGCTTCCAAATATCACTTTGCCAATTCCACAAGAACTCTCTTAGCGAAAGGCTTCTTGAGGGGAAACCTATAACTCTGTGAGATGATTTCACAGAACACAAAGAATTTTCTCAGAAAGCTTCTTTCTCTTTTTTATCTTAGGATATTTCCTTTGCCCCTATAGTCTTCATAGGGATCCGAAACATCTGTTCTCAGATTCCACAGAAATAAGGCTAGCAAAGAGATCCACGAAATATAGATGTAATTCTGTGAGATGAATTAACAGAACACTAAGCAGTTTCTCAGAAAGCTTCTTTCCAGATTTCATCTGAGGATATTTCCTTTTTCATCATAGCCCTCTATGGGCTTCCAAATATCACTTTGCCAATTCCACAAGAACTGTCTTAGCGAAAGGCTTCTTGAGGGGAAAGCTGTAACTCTGTGAGATGATTTCAGAGAACACAAAGAAGTTTCTCAGAAAGCTTCTTTCTCTTTGTTATCGGAGGATATTTCCTTTGGCCCTATACTCTTCAAAGGGATCCGAAATATCTGTTCTCAGATTCCAGAGAAATAAGGCTAGCAAAGAGATCCACGAAATACAGATGAAACTGTGTGCGATGAACTAACAGAACACTCAGGAGTTTCTCAGAAAGCTTCTTTCCAGATTTTATCTGAGGATATTTCCTTTCTCACCATAGCCCTGAATGGGCTTCCAGATATCACTTTGCCAATTCCACAAGAACTGCCTTAGCGAAAGGCTTCTTGAGGGGAAAGCTGTAACTCTGTGAGATGATTTCACAGAACACAAAGTAGTTTCTCAGAAAGCTTCTTAATCTTTTTTATCGGAGGATATTTCCTTTGGCCCTATAGTCTTCAAAGGGATCGGAAATATCTGTTCTCAGATTCCACAGAAATAAGGCTAGCAAAGAGATCCACGAAATACAGATGAAACTGTGTGAGATGAACTAACAGAACACTCAGGAGTTTCTCAGAAAGCTTCTTTCCAGATTTCATCTGAGGATATTTCCTTTTTCACCATAGCCCGCTATGGGCTTCCAAATATCACTTTGCCAATTCCAGAAGAACTGTCTTAGCGAAAGGCTTCTTTAGGGGAAAGCTGTAACTCTGTGAGATGATTTCACAGAACACAAAGAAGTTTCTCAGAAAGCTTCTTTCTCTTTGTTATCGGAGGAGATTTCCTTTGGCCCTATAGTCTTCAAAGGGATCCGAAATATCTGTTCTCAGATTCCACAGAAATAAGGCTAGCAAAGAGATCCACGAAACACAGATGTTACTCTGTGAGATGAAATAACAGAACACTAAGCAGTTTCTCAGAAAGCTTCTTTCCAGATTTCATCTGAGGATATTTCCTTTTTCACCATAGCCCTCTATGGGCTTCCAAATATCACTTTGCCAATTCCACAAGAACTGTATTAGCGAAAGGCTTCTTGAGAGGAAAGCTGTAACTCTGTGAGATAATTTCACAGAACACAAAGAAGTTTCTCAGAAAGCTTCTCTCTCTTTGTTATCTGAGGATATTTCCTTTGGCCCTATAGTCTTCAAAGGGATCCGAAATATCTGCTCTCAGAATCCATGAAATAAGGCTAACAAAGAGATCCACGAAATACAGATGTAACTTTGTGAGATGAATTAACAGAACACTAAGCAGTTTCTCAGAAAGCTTCTTTCCAGATTTCATCTGAGGATATTTCCTTTTTCACCATAGCCCTCTATGGGCTTCCTAATATCACTTTGCCAATTCCACAAGAACTGTCCTAGCGAAAGGCTTCCTGAGCGGAAATCTGTAACTCTGTGAGATGATTTCACAGAACACAAAGTAGTTTCTCAGAAAGCTTCTTTCTCTTTGTTATCGGAGGATATTTCCTTTGGCCCTATAGTCTTCAAAGGGATCGGAAATATCTGTTCTCAGATTCCACAGAAATAAGGCTAGCAAAGAGATCCACGAAATACAGATGAAACTGTGTGAGATGAACTAACAGAACACTCAGGAGTTTCCCAGAAAGCTTCTTTCCAGATTTCATCTGAGGATATTTCCTTTTTCACCATAGCCCGCTATGGGCTTCCAAATATCACTTTGCCAATTCCAGAAGAACTGTCTTAGCGAAAGGCTTCTTGAGGGGAAAGCTGTAACTCTGTGAGATGATTTCACAGAACACAAAGAAGTTTCTCAGAAAGCTTCTTTCTCTTTGTTATCGGAGGATATTTCCTTTGGCCCTATAGTCTTCAAAGGGATCCGAAATATCTGTTCTCAGATTCCACAGAAATAAGTCTAGCAAAGAGATCCACGAAATAACAGATGGATCTCTGTGAGATGAATTAACAGGACACTAAGCAGTTTCTCAGAAAGCTTCATTCCAGATTTCATCTGAGGATATTTCCTTTTTCACCATAGCCCTCTATGGGCTTCCAAATATCACTTTGCCAATTCCACAAGAACTGTCTTAGCGAAAGACTTCTTGAGGGTAAAGCTGTAACTCTGTGAGATGATTTCACAGAACACAAAGAAGTTTCTCAGAAAGCTTTTTTCTCTTTGTTATCGGAGGATATTTCCTTTGGCCCTATAGTCTTCAAAGGGATCGGAAATATCTGTTCTCAGATTCCACAGAAATAAGGCTAGCAAAGAGATCCATGAAATACAGATGTAACTCTGTGAGATGAATTAACAGAACACTAAGCAGTTTCTCAGAAAGCTTCTTTCCAGATTTCATCTGAGGGTATTTCCTTTTTCACCATAGCCCTCTATGGGCTTCCAAATATCACTTTGCCAATTCCACAAGAACTGTCTTAGCGAAACGCTTCTTGAGGGGAAAGCTGTAACTATGTGAGATGATTTCACAGAACACAAAGAAGTTTCTCAGAAAGCTTCTTTCTCTTTGTTATCGGAGGATATTTCCTTTGGCCCTATTTTCTTCAAAGGGATCCGAAATATCTGTTCTCAGATTCCACAGAAATAAGGCTAGCAAACAGATCCACGAAATACAGATGTAACTCTGTGAGATGAATTAACAGAACACTAAGCAGTTTCTCAGAAAGCTTCTTTCCAGATTTCATCTGAGGATATTTCCTTTTTCACCATAGCCCTCTATGGGCTTCCAAATATCACTTTGCCAATTCCACAAGAACTCTCTTAGCGAAAGGCTTCTTGAGGGGAAACCTGTAACTCTGTGAGATGATTTCACAGAACACAAAGAATTTTCTCAGAAAGCTTCTTTCTCTTTTTTATCTTAGGATATTTCCTTTGCCCCTATAGTCTTCATAGGGATCCGAAATATCTGTTCTCAGATTCCACAGAAATAAGGCTAGCAAAGAGATCCACGAAATATAGATGTAATTCTGTGAGATGAATTAACAGAACACTCAGGAGTTTCTCAGAAAGCTTCTTTCCAGATTTCATCTGAGGATATTTCCTTTTTCATCATAGCCCTCTATGGGCTTCCAAATATCACTTTGCGAATTCCACAAGAACTGTCTTAGCGAAAGGCTTCTTGAGGGGAAAGCTGTAACTCTGTGAGATGATTTCAGAGAACACAAAGAAGTTTCTCAGAAAGCTTCTTTCTCTTTGTTATCGGAGGATATTTCCTTTGGCCCTATACTCTTCAAAGGGATCCGAAATATCTGTTCTCAGATTCCACAGAAATAAGGCTAGCAAAGAGATCCACGAAATACAGATGAAACTGTGTGCGATGAACTAACAGAACACTCAGGAGTTTCTCAGAAAGCTTCTTTCCAGATTTTATCTGAGGATATTTCCTTTCTCACCATAGCCCTGAATGGGCTTCCAGATATCACTTTGCCAATTCCACAAGAACTGCCTTAGCGAAAGGCTTCTTGAGGGGAAAGCTGTAACTCTGTGAGATGATTTCACAGAACACAAAGTAGTTTCTCAGAAAGCTTCTTAATCTTTTTTATCGGAGGATATTTCCTTTGGCCCTATAGTCTTCAAAGGGATCGGAAATATCTGTTCTCAGATTCCACAGAAATAAGGCTAGCAAAGAGATCCACGAAATACAGATGAAACTGTGTGAGATGAACTAACAGAACACTCAGGAGTTTCTCAGAAAGCTTCTTTCCAGATTTCATCTGAGGATATTTCCTTTTTCACCATAGCCCGCTATGGGCTTCCAAATATCACTTTGCCAATTCCAGAAGAACTGTCTTAGCGAAAGGCTTCTTGAGGGGAAAGCTGTAACTCTGTGAGATGATTTCACAGAACACAAAGAAGTTTCTCAGAAAGCTTCTTTCTCTTTGTTATCGGAGGATATTTCCTTTGGCCCTATAGTCTTCAAAGGGATCCGAAATATCTGTTCTCAGATTCCACAGAAATAAGGCTAGCAAAGAGATCCACGAAACACAGATGTTACTCTGTGAGATGAATTAACAGAACACTAAGCAGTTTCTCAGAAAGCTTCTTTCCAGATTTCATCTGAGGATATTTCCTTTTTCACCATAGCCCTCTATGGGCTTCCAAATATCACTTTGCCAATTCCACAAGAACTGTATTAGCGAAAGGCTTCTTGAGAGGAAAGCTGTAACTCTGTGAGATAATTTCACAGAACACAAAGAAGTTTCTCAGAAAGCTTCTCTCTCTTTGTTATCTGAGGATATTTCCTTTGGCCCTATAGTCTTCAAAGGGATCCGAAATATCTGCTCTCAGAATCCATGAAATAAGGTTAGCAAAGAGATCCACGAAATACAGATGTAACTTTGTGAGATGAATTAACAGAACACTAAGCAGTTTCTCAGAAAGCTTCTTTCCAGATTTCATCTGAGGATATTTCCTTTTTCACCATAGCCCTCTATGGGCTTCCAAATATCACTTTGCCAATTCCACAAGAACTGTCCTAGCGAAAGGCTTCCTGAGCGGAAATCTGTAACTCTGTGAGATGATTTCACAGAACACAAAGTAGTTTCTCAGAAAGCTTCTTTCTCTTTGTTATCGGAGGATATTTCCTTTGGCCCTATAGTCTTCAAAGGGATCGGAAATATCTGTTCTCAGATTCCACAGAAATAAGGCTAGCAAAGAGATCCACGAAATACTGATGAAACTGTGTGAGATGAACTAACAGAACACTCAGGAGTTTCTCAGAAAGCTTCTTTCCAGATTTCATCTGAGGATATTTCCTTTTTCACCATAGCCCGCTATGGGCTTCCAAATATCACTTTGCCAATTCCAGAAGAACTGTCTTAGCGAAAGGCTTCTTGAGGGGAAAGCTGTAACTCTGTGAGATGATTTCACAGAACACAAAGAAGTTTCTCAGAAAGCTTCTTTCTCTTTGTTATCGGAGGATATTTCCTTTGGCCCTATAGTCTTCAAAGGGATCCGAAATATCTGTTCTCAGATTCCACAGAAATAAGGCTAGCAAAGAGATCCACGAAATACAGATGTAACTCTGTGAGATGAATTGAGAAAAAACTCAGCAGTTTCTCAGAAAGCTTCTTTCCAGATTTCATCTGAGGATATTTCCTTTTTCACCATAGCCCTCTATGGGCTTCCAAATATCACTTTGGCAATTCCACAAGAACTGTCTCAGCGAAAGGCTTCTTGAGGGGAAAGCTGTAACTGTGTGAGATGATTTCATAGAACACAAAGAAATTTCTCAGAAAGCTTCTTTCTCTTTTTTATCTTAGGATATTTCCTTTGCCCCTATAGTCTTCATAGGGATCCGAAATATCTGTTCTCAGATTCCACAGAAATAAGGCTAGCAAAGAGATCCACAAAATATAGATGTAATTCTGTGAGATGAATTAACAGAACACTAAGCAGTTTCTCAGAAAGCTTCTTTCCAGATTTCATCTGAGGATATTTCCTTTTTCATCATAGCCCTCTATGGGCTTCCAAATATCTCTTTGACAATTCCACAAGAACTGTCTTAGCGAAAGGCTTCTTGAGGGGAAAGCTGTAACTCTGTGAGATGATTTCACAGAACACAAAGAAGTTTCTCAGAAAGCTTCTTTCTCTTTGTTATCGGAGGATATTTCCTTTGGCCCTATAGTCTTCAAAGGGATCCGAAATATCTGTTCTCAGATTCCACAGAAATAAGTCTAGCAAAGAGATCCACGAAATACAGATGGATCTCTGTGAGATGAATTAACAGGACACTAAGCAGTTTCTCAGAAAGCTTCATTCCAGATTTCATCTGAGGATATTTCCTTTTTCACCATAGCCCTCTATGGGCTTCCAAATATCACTTTGCCAATTCCACAAGAACTGTCTTAGCATAAGGCTTCTTGAGGGGAAAGCTGTAACTCTGTGAGATGATTTCACAGAACACAAAGAAGTTTCTCAGAAAGCTTCTTTCTCTTTGTTATCGGAGGATATTTCCTTTGGCCCTATAGTCTTCAAAGGGATCCGAAATATCTGTTCTCAGATTCCACAGAAATACGGCTAGCAAAGAGATCCACGAAATACAAATGGACCTCTGTGAGATGAATTAACAGAACACTAAGCAGTTTCTCAGAAAGCTTCTTTCCAGATTTCATCTGAGGGTATTTCCTTTTTCACCATAGCCCTCTATGGGCCTCTAAATATCACTTTGCCAATTCCACAAGAACTGTCTTAGCGAAAGGCTTCTTGAGGGGAAAGCTGTAACTCTTTGAGATGATTTCACAGAACACAAAGAAGTTTCTCAGAAAGCTTCTTTCTCTTTGTTATCGGAGGATATTTCCTTTGGCCCTATAGTCTTCAAAGGGATCCGAAATATCTGTTCTCAGATTCCGCAGATATAAGGCTAGCAAAGAGATCCACGAAATACAGATGTAACTCTGTGAGTGGAAGTGACACATCACAGAGCAGTTTCAAAGAAAGCTTCTTTCCACATTTCATCTGAGGATATTTCCTTTTTCACCATAGCCCTCGATGGGCTTCCAAATATCACTTTGCCAATTCCACAAGAACTGTCTCAACGAAAGGCTTCTTGACGGGAAAGCTGTAACTCTGTGAGAAGATTTCAAAGAACACAAAGAAGTTTCTCAGAAAGCTTCTTTCTCTTTGTTATCGGAGGATATTTCCTTTGGCCCTATAGTCTTCAAAGGGATCCGATATAACTGTTCTCAGATTCCACAGAAATAAGGCTAGCAAAGAGATCCACGAAATACAGATGTAACTCTGTGAGATGAATTAACAGAACACTAAGCAGTTTCTCAGAAAGCTTCTTTCCAGATTTCATCTGAGGATATTTCCTTTTTCACCATAGCCCGCTAAGGGCTTCCAAATATCACTTTGCCAATTCCACAAGAACTGTCTTAGCGTAAGGCTTCTTGAGGGGAAAGCTGTAACACTGTGAGATGATTTCACAGAACACAAAGAAGTTTCTCAGAAAGCTTCTTTCTCTTTTTTATCTTAGGATATTTCCTTTGCCCCTATAGTCTTCATAGGGATCCGAAATATCTGTTCTCAGATTCCACAGAAATAAGGCTAGCAAAGAGATCCACAAAATATAGATGTAATTCTGTGAGATGAATTAACAGAACACTAAGCAGTTTCTCAGAAAGCTTCTTTCCAGATTTCATCTGAGGATATTTCCTTTTTCATCATAGCCCTCTATGGGCTTCCAAATATCTCTTTGCCAATTCCACAAGAACTGTCTTAGCGAAAGGCTTCTTGAGGGGAAAGCTGTAACTCTGTGAGATGATTTCAGAGAACACAAAGAAGTTTCTCAGAAAGCTTCTTTCTCTTTGTTATCGGAGGATATTTCCTTTGGCCCTATAGTCTTCAAAGGGATCCGAAATATCTGTTCTCAGATTCCACAGAAATAAGTCTAGCAAAGAGATCCACGAAATACAGATGGATCTCTGTGAGATGAATTAACAGGACACTAAGCAGTTTCTCAGAAAACTTCATTCCAGATTTCATCTGAGGATATTACCTTTTTCACCATAGCCCTCTATGGGCTTCCAAATATCACTTTGCCAATTCCACAAGAACTGTCTTAGCGAAAGGCTTCTTGAAGGGAAAGCTGTAACTCTGTGAGATGATTTCACAGAACACAAAGAAGTTTCTCAGAAAGCTTTTTTCTCTTTGTTATCGGATGATATTTCCTTTGCCCTATAGTCTTCAAAGGGATCGGAAATATCTGTTCTCAGATTCCACAGAAATAAGTCTAGCAAAGAGATCCACGAAATACAGATGGACCTCTGTGAGATGAAATAACAGAACACTAAGCAGTTTCTCAGAAAACTTCTTTCCAGATTTCATCTGAGGGTATTTCCTTTTTCACCATAGCCCTCTATGGGCTTCCAAATATCACTTTCCCAATTCCACAAGAACTGTCTTAGCATAAGGCTTATTGAGGGGAAAGCTGTAATTCTGTGAGATGATTTCACAGAACACAAAGAAGTTTCTCAGAAAGCTTCTTTCTCTTTGTTATCGGAGGATATTTCCTTTGGCCCTATAGTCTTCATAGGGATCCGAAATATCTGTTCTCAGATTCCACGGAAATAAGGCCAGCAAAGAGATCCACGAAATACAAATGGACCTCTGTGAGATGAATTAACAGAACACTAAGCAGTTTCTCAGAAAGCTTCTTTCCAGATTTCATCTGAGGGTATTTCCTTTTTCACCATAGCCCTCTAAGGGCCTCCAAATATCACTTTGCCAATTCCACAAAAACTGTCTTAGCGAAAGGCTTCTTGAGGGGAAAGCTGTAACTCTTTGAGATGATTTCACAGAACACAAAGAAGTTTCTCAGAAAGCTTCTTTCTCTTTGTTATCGGAGGATATTTCCTTTGGCCCTATAGTCTTCAAAGGGATCCGAAATATCTGTTCTCAGATTCCGCAGATGTAAGGCTAGCAAAGAGATCCACGAAATACAGATGTAACTCTGTGAGTGGAAGTGACACATCACAGAGCAGTTTCAAAGAAAGCTTCTTTCCAGATTTCATCTTAGGATATTTCCTTTTTCACCATAGCCCTCTATGGGCTTCCAAATATCACTTTGCCAATTCCACAAGAACTGTCTCAGCGAAAGGCTTCTTGAGGGGAAAGCTGTAACTCTGTGAGAAGATTTCAAAGAACACAAAGAAGTTTCTCAGAAAGCTTCTTTCTCTTTGTTATCGGAGGATATTTCCTTTGGCCCTATAGTCTTCAAAGGGATCCGATATAACTGTTCTCAGATTCCACAGAAATAAGGCTAGCAAAGAGATCCACGAAATACAGATGTAACTCTGTGGGATGAATTAACAGAACACTCAGCAATTTCTCAGAAAGCTTCTTTCCAGATTTCATCTGAGGATATTTCCTTTTTCACCATAGCCCTCAATGGGCTTCCAAATATCACTTTGCCAATTCCACAAGAAATGTCTTAGCGTAAGGCTTCTTGAGGGGAAAGCTGTAACTCTGTGTGATGATTTCACAGAACACAAAGAAGTTTCTCAGAAAGCTTCTTTCTCTTTTTTATCTTAGGATATTTCCTTTGCCCCTATAGTCTTCATAGGGATCCGAAATATCTGTTCTCAGATTCCACAGAAATAAGGCTAGCAAAGAGATCCACAAAATATAGATGTAATTCTGTGAGATGAATTAACAGATCACTAAGCAGTTTCTCAGAAAGCTTCTTTCCAGATTTCATCTGAGGATATTTCCTTTTTCATCATAGCCCTCTATGGGCTTCCAAATATCTCTTTGACAATTCCACAAGAACTGTCTTAGTGAAAGGCTTCTTGAGGGGAAAGCTGTAACTCTGTGAGATGATTTCAGAGAACACAAAGAAGTTTCTCAGAAAGCTTCTTTCTCGTTGTTAACGGAGGATATTTCCTTTGGCCCTATAGTCTTCAAAGGGATCCGAAATATCTGTTCTCAGATTCCACAGAAATAAGTCTAGCAAAGAGATCCACGAAATAACAGATGGATCTCTGTGAGATGAATTAACAGGACACTAAGCAGTTTCTCAGAAAGCTTCATTCCAGATTTCATCTGAGGATATTTCCTTTTTCACCATAGCCCTCTAAGGGCTTCCAAATATCACTTTGCCAATTCCACAAGAACTGTCTTAGCGAAAGACTTCTTGAGGGGAAAGCTGTAACTCTGTGAGATGATTTCACAGAACACAAAGAAGTTTCTCAGAAAGCTTTTTTCTCTTTGTTATCGGAGGATATTTCCTTTGGCCCTATAGTCTTCAAAGGGATCGGAAATATCTGTTCTCAGATTCCACAGAAATAAGGCTAGCAAAGAGATCCACGAAATACAGATGAAACTGTGTGCGATGAACTAACAGAACACTCAGGAGTTTCTCAGAAAGCTTCTTTCCAGATTTCATCTGAGGATATTTCCTTTTTCACCATAGCCCTCAATGGGCTTCCAAATATCACTTTGCTAATTCCACAAGAACTGTCTTAGCGAAAGGCTTCTTGAGGGGAAAGCTGTAACTCTGTGAGATGACTTCACAGAACACAAAGAAGTTTCTCAGAAAGCTTTTTTCTCTTTGTTATCGGAGGATATTTCCTTTGGCCCTATAGTCTTCAAAGGGATCGGAAATATCTGTTCTCAGATTCCACAGAAATAAGGCTAGCAAAGAGATCCATGAAATACAGATGTAACTCTGTGAGATGAATTACCAGAACACTAAGCAGTTTCTCAGAAAGCTTCTTTCCAGATTTCATCTGAGGATATTTCCTTTTTCACCATAGCCCTCTAAGGGCTTCCAAATATCACTTTGCCAATTCCACAAGAACTGTCTTAGCGAAAGGCTTCTTGAGGGGAAAGCTGTAACTGTGTGAGATGATTTCATAGAACACAAAGAAGTTTCTCAGAAAGCTATTTTCTCTTTTTTATCTTAGGATATTTCCTTTGGCCCTATAGTCCTCAAAGGGATCCGAAATATCTGTTCTCAGATTCCACAGAAATAAGTCTAGCAAAGAGATCCACGAAATACAGATGGACCTCTGTGAGATGAAATAACAGAACACTAAGCAGTTTCTCAGAAAGCTTCTTTCCAGATTTCATCTGAGGATATTTCCTTTTTCACCATAGCCCTCTATGGGCTTCCAAATATCACTTTGCCAATTCCACAAGAACTGTCTTAGCGAAAGGCTTCTTGAGGGGAAAGCTGTAACTCTGTGAGATAATTTCACAGAACACAAAGAAGTTTCTCAGAAAGCTTCTCTCTCTTTGTTATCGGAGGATATTTCCTTTGGCCCTATAGTCTTCAAAGGGATCCGAAATATCTGCTCTCAGAATCCACTGAAATAAGGCTAGCAAAGAGATCCACGAAATACAGATGTAACTTTGTGAGATGAATTAACAGAACACTAAGCAGTTTCTCAGAAAGCTTCTTTCCAGATTTCATCTGAGGGTATTTCCTTTTTCACCACAGCCCTCTATGGGCTTCCAAATATCACTTTGCCAATTCCACAAGAACTGTCTTAGCGAAAGGCTTCTTGAGGGGAAAGCTGTAACTCTGTGAGATGATTTCACAGAACACAAAGAAGTTTCTCAGAAAGCTTCTTTCTCTTTGTTATCGGAGGATATTTCCTTTGGCCCTATTTTCTTCAAAGGGATCCGAAATATCTGTTCTCAGATTCCACAGAAATAAGGCTAGCAAACAGATCCACGAAATACAGATGTAACTCTGTGAGATGAATTAACAGAACACTAAGCAGTTTCTCAGAAAGCTTCTTTCCAGATTTCATCTGAGGATATTTCCTTTTTCACCATAGCCCTCTATGGGCTTCCAAATATCACTTTGCCAATTCCACAAGAACTGTCTTAGCGAAAGGCTTCTTGAGGGGAAAGCTGTAACTCTGTGTGATGATTTCACAGAACACAAAGAAGTTTCTCAGAAAGCTTCTTTCTCTTTTTTATCTTAGGATATTTCCTTTGCCCCTATAGTCTTCATAGGGATCCGAAATATCTGTTCTCAGATTCCACAGAAATAAGGCTAGCAAAGAGATCCACAAAATATAGATGTAATTCTGTGAGATGAATTAACAGATCACTAAGCAGTTTCTCAGAAAGCTTCTTTCCAGATTTCATCTGAGGATATTTCCTTTTTCATCATAGCCCTCTATGGGCTTCCAAATATCTCTTTGACAATTCCACAAGAACTGTCTTAGCGAAAGGCTTCTTGAGGGGAAAGCTGTAACTCTGTGAGATGATTTCAGAGAACACAAAGAAGTTTCTCAGAAAGCTTCTTTCTCGTTGTTAACGGAGGATATTTCCTTTGGCCCTATAGTCTTCAAAGGGATCCGAAATATCTGTTCTCAGATTCCACAGAAATAAGTCTAGCAAAGAGATCCACGAAATAACAGATGGATCTCTGTGAGATGAATTAACAGGACACTAAGCAGTTTCTCAGAAAGCTTCATTCCAGATTTCATCTGAGGATATTTCCTTTTTCACCATAGCCCTCTATGGGCTTCCAAATATCACTTTGCCAATTCCACAAGAACTGTCTTAGCGAAAGGCTTCTTGAGGGGAAAGCTGTAACTCTGTGAGATGATTTCACAGAACACAAAGAAGTTTCTCAGAAAGCTTTTTTCTCTTTGTTATCGGAGGATATTTCCTTTGGCCCTATAGTCTTCAAAGGGATCGGAAATATCTGTTCTCAGATTCCACAGAAATAAGGCTAGCAAAGAGATCCACGAAATACAGATGAAACTGTGTGCGATGAACTAACAGAACACTCAGGAGTTTCTCAGAAAGCTTCTTTCCAGATTTCATCTGAGGATATTTCCTTTTTCACCATAGCCCTCAATGGGCTTCCAAATATCACTTTGCCAATTCCACAAGAACTGTCTTAGCGAAAGGCTTCTTGAGGGGAAAGCTGTAACTCTGTGAGATGACTTCACAGAACACAAAGAAGTTTCTCAGAAAGCTTTTTTCTCTTTGTTATCGGAGGATATTTCCTTTGGCCCTATAGTCTTCAAAGGGATCGGAAATATCTGTTCTCAGATTCCACAGAAATAAGGCTAGCAAAGAGATCCATGAAATACAGATGTAACTCTGTGAGATGAATTACCAGAACACTAAGCAGTTTCTCAGAAAGCTTCCTTCCAGATTTCATCTGAGGATATTTCCTTTTTCACCATAGCCCTCTAAGGGCTTCCAAATATCACTTTGCCAATTCCACAAGAACTGTCTTAGCGAAAGGCTTCTTGAGGGGAAAGCTGTAACTGTGTGAGATGATTTCATAGAACACAAAGAAGTTTCTCAGAAAGCTATTTTCTCTTTTTTATCTTAGGATATTTCCTTTGGCCCTATAGTCCTCAAAGGGATCCGAAATATCTGTTCTCAGATTCCACAGAAATAAGTCTAGCAAAGAGATCCACGAAATACAGATGGACCTCTGTGAGATGAAATAACAGAACACTAAGCAGTTTCTCAGAAAGCTTCTTTCCAGATTTCATCTGAGGATATTTCCTTTTTCACCATAGCCCTCTATGGGCTTCCAAATATCACTTTGCCAATTCCACAAGAACTGTCTTAGCGAAAGGCTTCTTGAGGGGAAAGCTGTAACTCTGTGAGATAATTTCACAGAACACAAAGAAGTTTCTCAGAAAGCTTCTCTCTCTTTGTTATCGGAGGATATTTCCTTTGGCCCTATAGTCTTCAAAGGGATCCGAAATATCTGCTCTCAGAATCCACTGAAATAAGGCTAGCAAAGAGATCCACGAAATACAGATGTAACTTTGTGAGATGAATTAACAGAACACTAAGCAGTTTCTCAGAAAGCTTCTTTCCAGATTTCATCTGAGGGTATTTCCTTTTTCACCACAGCCCTCTATGGGCTTCCAAATATCACTTTGCCAATTCCACAAGAACTGTCTTAGCGAAAGGCTTCTTGAGGGGAAAGCTGTAACTCTGTGAGATGATTTCACAGAACACAAAGAAGTTTCTCAGAAAGCTTCTTTCTCGTTGTTAACGGAGGATATTTCCTTTGGCCCTATAGTCTTCAAAGGGATCCGAAATATCTGTTCTCAGATTCCACAGAAATAAGTCTAGCAAAGAGATCCATGAAATAACAGATGGATCTCTGTGAGATGAATTAACAGGACACTAAGCAGTTTCTCAGAAAGCTTCATTCCAGATTTCATCTGAGGATATTTCCTTTTTCACCATAGCCCTCTATGGGCTTCCAAATATCACTTTGCCAATTCCACAAGAACTGTCTTAGCGAAAGGCTTCTTGAGGGGAAATCTGTAACTCTGTGAGATGATTTCACAGAACACAAAGAAGTTTCTCAGAAAGCTTTTTTCTCTTTGTTATCGGAGGATATTTCCTTTGGCCCTATAGTCTTCAAAGGGATCGGAAATATCTGTTCTCAGATTCCACAGAAATAAGGCTAGCAAAGAGATCCACGAAATACAGATGAAACTGTGTGCGATGAACTAACAGAACACTCAGGAGTTTCTCAGAAAGCTTCTTTCCAGATTTCATCTGAGGATATTTCCTTTTTCACCATAGCCCTCAATGGGCTTCCAAATATCACTTTGCCAATTCCACAAGAACTGTCTTAGCGAAAGGCTTCTTGAGGGGAAAGCTGTAACTCTGTGAGATGACTTCACAGAACACAAAGAAGTTTCTCAGAAAGCTTTTTTCTCTTTGTTATCGGAGGATATTTCCTTTGGCCCTATAGTCTTCAAAGGGATCGGAAATATCTGTTCTCAGATTCCACAGAAATAAGGCTAGCAAAGAGATCCATGAAATACAGATGTAACTCTGTGAGATGAATTACCAGAACACTAAGCAGTTTCTCAGAAAGCTTCTTTCCAGATTTCATCTGAGGATATTTCCTTTTTCACCATAGCCCTCTAAGGGCTTCCAAATATCACTTTGCCAATTCCACAAGAACTGTCTTAGCGAAAGGCTTCTTGAGGGGAAAGCTGTAACTGTGTGAGATGATTTCATAGAACACAAAGAAGTTTCTCAGAAAGCTATTTTCTCTTTTTTATCTTAGGATATTTCCTTTGGCCCTATAGTCCTCAAAGGGATCCGAAATATCTGTTCTCAGATTGCACAGAAATAAGTCTAGCATAGAGATCCACGAAATACAGATGGACCTCTGTGAGATGAAATAACAGAACACTAAGCAGTTTCTCAGAAAGCTTCTTTCCAGATTTCATCTGAGGATATTTCCTTTTTCACCATAGCCCTCTATGGGCTTCCAAATATCACTTTGCCAATTCCAGAAGAACTGTCTTAGCGAAAGGCTTCTTGAGGGGAAAGCTGTAACTCTGTGAGATAATTTCACAGAACACAAAGAAGTTTCTCAGAAAGCTTCTCTCTCTTTGTTATCGGAGGATATTTCCTTTGGCCCTATTTTCTTCAAAGGGATCCGAAACATCTGTTCTCAGATTCCACAGAAATAAGGCTAGCAAACAGATCCACGAAATACAGATGTAACTCTGTGAGATGAATTAACAGAACACTAAGCAGTTTCTCAGAAAGCTTCTTTCCAGATTTCATCTGAGGATTTTTCCTTTTTCACCATAGCCCTCTATGGGCTTCCAAATATCACTTTGCCAATTCCACAAGAACTGTCTTAGAGAAAGGCTTCTTGAGGGGAAACCTGTAACTCTGTGAGATGATTTCACAGAACACAAAGAATTTTCTCAGAAAGCTTCTTTCTCTTTTTTATCTTAGGATATTTCCTTTGCCCCTATAGTCTTCATAGGGATCCGAAATATCTGTTCTCAGATTCCACAGAAATAAGGCTAGCAAAGAGATCCACGAAGTATAGATGTAATTCTGTGAGATGAATTAACAGAACACTAAGCAGTTTCTCAGAAAGCTTCTTTCCAGATTTCATCTGAGGATATTTCCTTTTTCATCATAGCCCTCTATGGGCTTCCAAATATCACTTTGCCAATTCCACAAGAACTGTCTTAGCGAAAGGCTTCTTGAGGGGAAAGCTGTAACTCTGTGAGATGATTTCAGAGAACACAAAGAAGTTTCTCAGAAAGCTTCTTTCTCTTTGTTATCGGAGGATATTTCCTTTGGCCCTATACTCTTCAAAGGGATCCGAAATATCTGTTCTCAGATTCCACAGAAATAAGGCTAGCAAAGAGATCCACGAAATACAGATGAAACTGTGTGCGATGAACTAACAGAACACTCAGGAGTTTCTCAGAAAGCTTCTTTCCAGATTTCATCTGAGGATATTTCCTTTCTCACCATAGCCCTGAATGGGCTTCCAGATATCACTTTGCCAATTCCACAAGAACTGCCTTAGCGAAAGGCTTCTTGAGGGGAAAGCTGTAACTCTGTGAGATGATTTCACAGAACACAAAGTAGTTTCTCAGAAAGCTTCTTAATCTTTTTTATCGGAGGATATTTCCTTTGGCCCTATAGTCTTCAAAGGGATCGGAAATATCTGTTCTCAGATTCCACAGAAATAAGGCTAGCAAAGAGATCCACGAAATACAGATGAAACTGTGTGAGATGAACTAACAGAACACTCAGGAGTTTCTCAGAAAGCTTCTTTCCAGATTTCATCTGAGGATATTTCCTTTTTCACCATAGCCCGCTATGGGCTTCCAAATATCACTTTGCCAATTCCAGAAGAACTGTCTTAGCGAAAGGCTTCTTGAGTGGAAAGCTGTAACTCTGTGAGATGATTTCACAGAACACAAAGAAGTTTCTCAGAAAGCTTCTTTCTCTTTGTTATCGGAGGATATTTCCTTTGGCCCTATAGTCTTCAAAGGGATCCGAAATATCTGTTCTCAGATTCCACAGAAATAAGGCTAGCAAAGAGATCCACGAAATACAGATGTAACTCTGTGAGATGAATTAACAGAACACTAAGCAGTTTCTCAGAAAGCTTCTTTCCAGATTTCATCTGAGGATATTTCCTTTTTCACCATAGCCCTCTATGGGCTTCCAAATATCACTTTGCCAATTCCACAAGAACTGTATTAGCGAAAGACTTCTTGAGGGGAAAGCTGTAACTCTGTGAGATGATTTCATAGAACACAAAGAAGTTTCTCAGAAAGCTTCTTTCTCTTTTTTATCTTAGGGTATTTCCTTTGGCCCTTTAGTCTTCAAAGGGATCCGAAATATCTGTTCTCAGATTCCACAGAAATAAGTCTAGCAAAGAGATCCACGAAATACAGATGTAACTCTGTGAGATGAATTAACAGAACACTAAGCAGTTTCTCAGAAAGGTTCTTTCCAGATTTCATCTGAGGGTATTTCCTTTTTCACCATAGCCCTGTATGGGCTTCCAAATATCACTTTGCCAATTCCACAAGAACTGTCTTAGCGAAAGGCTTCTTAAGGGGAAAGCTGTAACTCTGTGAGATGATTTCACAGAACACAAAGAAGTTTCTTAGAAAGCTTCTTTCTCTTTGTTATCGGAGGATATTTCCTTTGGCCCTATAGTCTTCAAAGGGATCCGAAATATCTGTTCTCAGATTCCACAGAAATAAGCCTAGCAAAGAGATCCACGAAATAGAGATGTAACTCTGTGAGATGAATTAACAGAACACTAAGCAGTTTCTCAGAAAGCTTCTTTCCAGATTTCATCTGAGGATATTTCTTTTTTCATCATAGCCCTCTATGGGCTTCAAATATCACTTTGCCAATTCCACAAGAACTGTCTTAGCGGAAGGCTTCTTGAGGGGAAAGCTGTAACTCTGTGAGATGATTTCACAGAACACAAAGAAGTTTCTCAGAAAGCTTCTTTCTCTTTGTTATCAGAGGATATTTCCTTTCCCCCTATAGTCTTCATAGGGATCCGATATATCTCTCTCAGATTCCACAGAAATAAGGTTAGCAAAGAGATCCACAAATATATAGACGTAATTCTGTGAGATGAATTAACAGAACTTTAAGCAGTTTCTCAGAAAGCTTCTTTCCAGATTTCATCTGAGGGTATTCCTTTTTTCACCATAGCCCTCTAAGGGCCTCCAAATATCACTTTGCCAATTCCACAAGAACTGTCTTGGCGAAAGGCTTCTTGAGGGGAAAGCTGTAACTCTGTGAGATGATTTTACAGAACACAAAGAAGTTTCTCAGAAAGCTTCTTTCTCTTTGTTATCGGAGGATATTTCCTTTGGCCCAATAGTCTTCAAAGGGATCCGAAATATCTGTTCTCAGATTCCACAGAAATAAGTCTAGCAAAGAGATCCACGAAATACAGATGGACCTCTGTGAGATGAATTAACAGTACACTAAGCAGTTTCTCAGAAAGCTTCTTTCCAGATTTCATCTGAGGGTATTTCCTTTTTCACCATAGCCCTCTATGGGCTTCCAAATATCACTTTGCCAATTCCACAAGAACTGTCTTAGCGAAAGTCTTCTTGAGGGGAAAGCTGTAACTCTGTGAGATGATTTCACAGAACACAAAGAAGTTTCTCAGAAAGCTTCTTTATCTTTGTTATCGGGGATATTTCCTTTGGTCCTATAGTCTTCAAAGGGATCCGAAATATCTGTTCTCAGATTCCACAGAAATAAGGCTAGCAAAGAGATCCAAGAATTACAGATGTAACTCTGTGAGATGAATTAACAGAACACTAAGCAGTTTCTCAGAAAGCTTGTTTCCAGATTTCATCTGAGGATATTTCCTTTTTCACCATAGCCCTCTATAGGCTTCCAAATATCACTTTGCCAATTCCACAAGAACTGTCTTAGCGAAAGGCTACTTGAGGGGAAAGCTGTAACTCTGTGAGATGATTTCACAGAACACAAAGAAGTTTCTCAGAAAGCTTCTTTCTCTTTGTTATCGGAGGATATTTCCTTTGCCCCTATAGTCTTCATAGGGATCCGAAATATCTCTTCTCAGATTCCACAGAAATAAGGCTAGCAAAGAGATCCACAAAATATAGTTGTAACTCTGTGAGATGAATAAACAGAACACTACGAAGTTTCTCAGAAAGCTTCTTTCCAGATTTCATCTGAGGATATTTCCTTTTTCACCATAGCCCTCTATGGGCTTCCAAATATCACTTTGCCAATTCCACAAGAACTGTCTTAGCGAAAGACTTCTTGAGGGGAAAGCTGTAACTCTGTGAGATTATTTCATAGAACAGAAAGAAGTTTCTCAGAAAGCTTCTTTCTCTTTTTTATCTTAGGGTATTTCCTTTGGCCCTTTAGTCTTCAAAGGGATCCGAAATATCTGTTCTCAGATTCCACAGAAATAAGTCTAGCAAAGAGATCCACGAAATACAGATGTAACTCTGTGAGATGAATTAACAGAACACTAAGCAGTTTCTCAGAAAGGTTCTTTCCAGATTTCATCTGAGGTTATTTCCTTTTTCACCATAGCCCTATATGGGCTTCCAAATATCACTTTGCCAATTCCACAAGAACTGTCTTAGCGAAAGGCTTCTTAAGGGGAAAACTGTAACTCTGTGAGAAGATTTCACAGAACACAAAGAAGTTTCTCAGAAAGCTTCTTTCTCTTTGTTATCGGAGGATATTTCCTTTGGCCCTATATTCTTCAAAGGGATCCGAAATATCTGTTCTCAGATTCCACAGAAATAAGGCTAGCAAAGAGATAAACGAAATACAGATGTAACCCTGTGAGATGAATTAACAGAACACTAAGCAGTTTCTCAGAAAGCTTCTTTCCAGATTTCATCTGAGGATATTTCCTTTTTCACCATAGCCCTCTATGGGCTTCAAATATCACTTTGCCAATTCCACAAGAACTGTCTTAGCGAAAGGCTACTTGAGGGGAAAGCTGTAACTCTGTGAGATGATTTCACAGAACACAAAGAAGTTTCTCAGAAAGCTTCTTTCTCTTTGTTATCGGAGGATATTTCCTTTGCCCCTATAGTCTTCATAGGGATCCGAAATATCTCTTCTCAGATTCCACAGAAATAAGGCTAGCAAAGAGATCCACAAAATATAGTTGTAACTCTGTGAGATGAATAAACAGAACACTACGAAGTTTCTCAGAAAGCTTCTTTCCAGATTTCATCTGAGGATATTTCCTTTTTCACCATAGCCCTCTATGGGCTTCCAAATATCACTTTGCCTATTCCACAAGAACTGTCTTAGCGAAAGACTTCTTGAGGGGAAAGCTGTAACTCTGTGAGATGATTTCATAGAACACAAAGAAGTTTCTCAGAAAGCTTCTTTCTCTTTTTTATCTTAGGGTATTTCCTTTGGCCCTTTAGTCTTCAAAGGGATCCGAAATATCTGTTCTCAGATTCCACAGAAATAAGTCTAGCAAAGAGATCCACGAAATACAGATGTAACTCTGTGAGATGAATTAACAGAACACTAAGCAGTTTCTCAGAAAGGTTCTTTCCAGATTTCATCTGAGGGTATTTCCTTTTTCACCATAGCCCTATATGGGCTTCCAAATATCACTTTGCCAATTCCACAAGAACTGTCTTAGCGAAAGGCTTCTTAAGGGGAAAGCTGTAACTCTGTGAGATGATTTCACAGAACACAAAGAAGTTTCTCAGAAAGCTTCTTTCTCTTTGTTATCGGAGGATATTTCCTTTGGCCCTATATTCTTCAAAGGGATCCGAAATATCTGTTCTCAGATTCCACAGAAATAAGCCTAGCAAAGAGATCCACGAAATAGAGATGTAACTCTGTGAGATGAATTAACAGAACACTAAGCAGTTTCTCAGAAAGCTTCTTTCCAGATTTCATCTGAGGATATTTCTTTTTTCATCATAGCCCTCTATGGGCTTCAAATATCACTTTGCCAATTCCACAAGAACTGTCTTAGCGAAAGGCTTCTTGAGGGGAAAGCTGTAACTCTGTGAGATGATTTCACAGAACACAAAGAAGTTTCTCAGAAAGCTTCTTTCTCTTTGTTATCGGAGGATATTTCCTTTGCCCCTATAGTCTTCATAGGGATCCGAAATATCTCTTCTCAGATTCCACAGAAATAAGGCTAGCAAAGAGATCCACAAAATATAGTTGTAACTCTGTGAGATGAATAAACAGAACACTACGAAGTTTCTCAGAAAGCTTCTTTCCAGATTTCATCTGAGGATATTTCCTTTTTCACCATAGCCCTCTATGGGCTTCCAAATATCACTTTGCCAATTCCACAAGAACTGTCTTAGCGAAAGACTTCTTGAGGGGAAAGCTGTAACTCTGTGAGATGATTTCATAGAACACAAAGAAGTTTCTCAGAAAGCTTCTTTCTCTTTTTTATCTTAGGGTATTTCCTTTGGCCCTTTAGTCTTCAAAGGGATCCGAAATATCTGTTCTCAGATTCCACAGAAATAATCTAGCAAAGAGATCCAGGAAATACAGATGTAACTCTGTGAGATGAATTAACAGAACACTAAGCAGTTTCTCAGAAAGGTTCTTTCCAGATTTCATCTGAGGGTATTTCCTTTTTCACCATAGCCCTATATGGGCTTCCAAATATCACTTTGCCAATTCCACAAGAACTGTCTTAGCGAAAGGCTTCTTAAGGGGAAAGCTGTAACTCTGTGAGATGATTTCACAGAACACAAAGAAGTTTCTCAGAAAGCTTCTTTCTCTTTGTTATCGGAGGATATTTCCTTTGGCCCTATATTCTTCAAAGGGATCCGAAATATCTGTTCTCAGATTCCACAGAAATAAGCCTAGCAAAGAGATCCACGAAATAGAGATGTAACTCTGTGAGATGAATTAACAGAACACTAAGCAGTTTCTCAGAAAGCTTCTTTCCAGATTTCATCTGAGGATATTTCTTTTTTCACCATAGCCCTCTATGGGCTTCAAATATCACTTTGCCAATTCCACAAGAACTGTCTTAGCGAAAGGCTTCTTGAGGGGAAAGCTGTAACTCTGTGAGATGATTTCACAGAACACAAAGAAGTTTCTCAGAAAGCTTCTTTCTCTTTGTTATCGGAGGATATTTCCTTTGCCCCTATAGTCTTCATAGGGATCCGAAATATCTCTTCTCAGATTCCACAGAAATAAGGTTAGCAAAGAGATCCACAAAATATAGATGTAATTCTGTGAGATGAATTAACAGAATTTTAAGCAGTTTCTCAGAAAGCTTCTTTCCAGATTTCATCTGAGGGTATTCCTTTTTTCACCATAGCCCTCTAAGGGCCTCCAAATATCACTTTGCCAATTCCACAAGAACTGTCTTGGCGAAAGGCTTCTTGAGGGGAAAGCTGTAACTCTGTGAGATGATTTTACAGAACACAAAGAAGTTTCTCAGAAAGCTTCTTTCTCTTTGTTATCGGAGGATATTTCCTTTGGCCCTATAGTCTTCAAAGGGATCCGAAATATCTGTTCTCAGATTCCACAGAAATAAGTCTAGCAAAGAGATCCACGAAATACAGATGGACCTCTGTGAGATGAATTAACAGTACACTAAGCAGTTTCTCAGAAAGCTTCTTTCCAGATTTCATCTGAGGGTATTTCCTTTTTCACCATAGCCCTCTATGGGCTTCCAAATATCACTTTGCCAATTCCACAAGAACTGTCTTAGCGAAAGTCTTCTTGAGGGGAAAGCTGTAACTCTGTGAGATGATTTCACAGAACACAAAGAAGTTTCTCAGAAAGCTTCTTTATCTTTGTTATCGGGGATATTTCCTTTGGTCCTATAGTCTTCAAAGGGATCCGAAATATCTGTTCTCAGATTCCACAGAAATAAGGCTAGCAAAGAGATCCAAGAAATACAGATGTAACTCTGTGAGATGAATTAACAGAACACTAAGCAGTTTCTCAGAAAGCTTCTTTCCAGATTTCATCTGAGGATATTTCCTTTTTCACCATAGCCCTCTATAGGCTTCCAAATATCACTTTGCCAATTCCACAAGAACTGTCTTAGCGAAAGGCTACTTGAGGGGAAAGCTGTAACTCTGTGAGATGATTTCACAGAACACAAAGAAGTTTCTCAGAAAGCTTATTTCTATTTGTTATCGGAGGATATTTCCTTTGCCCCTATAGTCTTCATAGGGATCCGAAATATCTCTTCTCAGATTCCACAGAAATAAGGCTAGCAAAGAGATCCACAAAATATAGTTGTAACTCTGTGAGATGAATAAACAGAACACTACGAAGTTTCTCAGAAAGCTTCTTTCCAGATTTCATCTGAGGATATTTCCTTTTTCACCATAGCCCTCTATGGGCTTCCAAATATCACTTTGCCAATTCCACAAGAACTGTCTTAGGGAAAGTCTTCTTGAGGGGAAAGCTGTAACTCTGTGAGATGATTTCACAGAACACAAAGAAGTTTCTCAGAAAGCTTCTTTATCTTTGTTATCGGGGATATTTCCTTTGGTCCTATAGTCTTCAAAGGGATCCGAAATATCTGTTCTCAGATTCCACAGAAATAAGGCTAGCAAAGAGATCCAAGAATTACAGATGTAACTCTGTGAGATGAATTAACAGAACACTAAGCAGTTTCTCAGAAAGCTTGTTTCCAGATTTCATCTGAGGATATTTCCTTTTTCACCATAGCCCTCTATAGGCTTCCAAATATCACTTTGCCAATTCCACAAGAACTGTCTTAGCGAAAGGCTACTTGAGGGGAAAGCTGTAACTCTGTGAGATGATTTCACAGAACACAAAGAAGTTTCTCAGAAAGCTTCTTTCTCTTTGTTATCGGAGGATATTTCCTTTGCCCCTATAGTCTTCATAGGGATCCGAAATATCTCTTCTCAGATTCCACAGAAATAAGGCTAGCAAAGAGATCCACAAAATATAGTTGTAACTCTGTGAGATGAATAAACAGAACACTACGAAGTTTCTCAGAAAGCTTCTTTCCAGATTTCATCTGAGGATATTTCCTTTTTCACCATAGCCCTCTATGGGCTTCCAAATATCACTTTGCCAATTCCACAAGAACTGTCTTAGCGAAAGACTTCTTGAGGGGAAAGCTGTAACTCTGTGAGATTATTTCATAGAACAGAAAGAAGTTTCTCAGAAAGCTTCTTTCTCTTTTTTATCTTAGGGTATTTCCTTTGGCCCTTTAGTCTTCAAAGGGATCCGAAATATCTGTTCTCAGATTCCACAGAAATAAGTCTAGCAAAGAGATCCACGAAATACAGATGTAACTCTGTGAGATGAATTAACAGAACACTAAGCAGTTTCTCAGAAAGGTTCTTTCCAGATTTCATCTGAGGTTATTTCCTTTTTCACCATAGCCCTATATGGGCTTCCAAATATCACTTTGCCAATTCCACAAGAACTGTCTTAGCGAAAGGCTTCTTAAGGGGAAAACTGTAACTCTGTGAGAAGATTTCACAGAACACAAAGAAGTTTCTCAGAAAGCTTCTTTCTCTTTGTTATCGGAGGATATTTCCTTTGGCCCTATATTCTTCAAAGGGATCCGAAATATCTGTTCTCAGATTCCACAGAAATAAGGCTAGCAAAGAGATAAACGAAATACAGATGTAACCCTGTGAGATGAATTAACAGAACACTAAGCAGTTTCTCAGAAAGCTTCTTTCCAGATTTCATCTGAGGATATTTCTTTTTTCACCATAGCCCTCTATGGGCTTCAAATATCACTTTGCCAATTCCACAAGAACTGTCTTAGCGAAAGGCTACTTGAGGGGAAAGCTGTAACTCTGTGAGATGATTTCACAGAACACAAAGAAGTTTCTCAGAAAGCTTCTTTCTCTTTGTTATCGGAGGATATTTCCTTTGCCCCTATAGTCTTCATAGGGATCCGAAATATCTCTTCTCAGATTCCACAGAAATAAGGCTAGCAAAGAGATCCACAAAATATAGTTGTAACTCTGTGAGATGAATAAACAGAACACTACGAAGTTTCTCAGAAAGCTTCTTTCCAGATTTCATCTGAGGATATTTCCTTTTTCACCATAGCCCTCTATGGGCTTCCAAATATCACTTTGCCTATTCCACAAGAACTGTCTTAGCGAAAGACTTCTTGAGGGGAAAGCTGTAACTCTGTGAGATGATTTCATAGAACACAAAGAAGTTTCTCAGAAAGCTTCTTTCTCTTTTTTATCTTAGGGTATTTCCTTTGGCCCTTTAGTCTTCAAAGGGATCCGAAATATCTGTTCTCAGATTCCACAGAAATAAGTCTAGCAAAGAGATCCACGAAATACAGATGTAACTCTGTGAGATGAATTAACAGAACACTAAGCAGTTTCTCAGAAAGGTTCTTTCCAGATTTCATCTGAGGGTATTTCCTTTTTCACCATAGCCCTATATGGGCTTCCAAATATCACTTTGCCAATTCCACAAGAAATGTCTTAGCGAAAGGCTTCTTAAGGGGAAAGCTGTAACTCTGTGAGATGATTTCACAGAACACAAAGAAGTTTCTCAGAAAGCTTCTTTCTCTTTGTTATCGGAGGATATTTCCTTTGGCCCTATATTCTTCAAAGGGATCCGAAATATCTGTTCTCAGATTCCACAGAAATAAGCCTAGCAAAGAGATCCACGAAATAGAGATGTAACTCTGTGAGATGAATTAACAGAACACTAAGCAGTTTCTCAGAAAGCTTCTTTCCAGATTTCATCTGAGGATATTTCTTTTTTCATCATAGCCCTCTATGGGCTTCAAATATCACTTTGCCAATTCCACAAGAACTGTCTTAGCGAAAGGCTTCTTGAGGGGAAAGCTGTAACTCTGTGAGATGATTTCACAGAACACAAAGAAGTTTCTCAGAAAGCTTCTTTCTCTTTGTTATCGGAGGATATTTCCTTTGCCCCTATAGTCTTCATAGGGATCCGAAATATCTCTTCTCAGATTCCACAGAAATAAGGTTAGCAAAGAGATCCACAAAATATAGATGTAATTCTGTGAGATGAATTAACAGAACTTTAAGCAGTTTCTCAGAAAGCTTCTTTCCAGATTTCATCTGAGGGTATTCCTTTTTTCACCATAGCCCTCTAAGGGCCTCCAAATATCACTTTGCCAATTCCACAAGAACTGTCTTGGCGAAAGGCTTCTTGAGGGGAAAGCTGTAACACTGTGAGATGATTTCACAGAACACAAAGAAGTTTCTCAGAAAGCTTCTTTATCTTTGTTATCGGGGATATTTCCTTTGGTCCTATAGTCTTCAAAGGGATCCGAAATATCTGTTCTCAGATTCCACAGAAATAAGACTAGCAAAGAGATCCAAGAAATACAGATGTAACTCTGTGAGATGAATTAACAGAACACTAAGCAGTTTCTCAGAAAGGTTCTTTCCAGATTTCATCTGAGGTTATTTCCTTTTTCACCATAGCCCTATATGGGCTTCCAAATATCACTTTGCCAATTCCACAAGAACTGTCTTAGCGAAAGGCTTCTTAAGGGGAAAGCTGTAACTCTGTGAGATGATTTCACAGAACACAAAGAAGTTTCTCAGAAAGCTTCTTTCTCTTTGTTATCGGAGGATATTTCCTTTGGCCCTATATTCTTCAAAGGGATCCGAAATATCTGTTCTCAGATTCCACAGAAATAAGCCTAGCAAAGAGATCCACGAAATAGAGATGTAACTCTGTGAGATGAATTAACAGAACACTAAGCAGTTTCTCAGAAAGCTTCTTTCCAGATTTCATCTGAGGATATTTCTTTTTTCACCATAGACCTCTATGGGCTTCAAATATCACTTTGCCAATTCCACAAGAACTGTTTTAGCTAAAGGCTTCTTGAGGGGAAACCTGTAACTCTGTGAGATGATTTCACAGAACACAAAGAAGTTTCTCAGAAAGCTTCTTTCTCTTTGTTATCGGAGGATATTTCCTTTGCCCCTATAGTCTTCATAGGGATCCGAAATATCTCTTCTCAGATTCCACAGAAATAAGGCTAGCAAAGAGATCCACAAAATATAGTTGTAACTCTGTGAGATGAATAAACAGAACACTACGAAGTTTCTCAGAAAGCTTCTTTCCAGATTTCATCTGAGGATATTTCCTTTTTCACCATAGCCCTCTATGGGCTTCCAAATATCACTTTGCCAATTCCACAAGAACTGTCTTAGCGAAAGACTTCTTGAGGGGAAAGCTGTAACTCTGTGAGATGATTTCATAGAACACAAAGAAGTTTCTCAGAAAGCTTCTTTCTCTTTTTTATCTTAGGGTATTTCCTTTGGCCCTTTAGTCTTCAAAGGGATCCGAAATATCTGTTCTCAGATTCCACAGAAATAATCTAGCAAAGAGATCCAGGAAATACAGATGTAACTCTGTGAGATGAATTAACAGAACACTAAGCAGTTTCTCAGAAAGGTTCTTTCCAGATTTCATCTGAGGGTATTTCCTTTTTCACCATAGCCCTATATGGGCTTCCAAATATCACTTTGCCAATTCCACAAGAACTGTCTTAGCGAAAGGCTTCTTAAGGGGAAAGCTGTAACTCTGTGAGATGATTTCACAGAACACAAAGAAGTTTCTCAGAAAGCTTCTTTCTCTTTGTTATCGGAGGATATTTCCTTTGGCCCTATATTCTTCAAAGGGATCCGAAATATCTGTTCTCAGATTCCACAGAAATAAGCCTAGCAAAGAGATCCACGAAATAGAGATGTAACTCTGTGAGATGAATTAACAGAACACTAAGCAGTTTCTCAGAAAGCTTCTTTCCAGATTTCATCTGAGGATATTTCTTTTTTCACCATAGCCCTCTATGGGCTTCAAATATCACTTTGCCAATTCCACAAGAACTGTCTTAGCGAAAGGCTTCTTGAGGGGAAAGCTGTAACTCTGTGAGATGATTTCACAGAACACAAAGAAGTTTCTCAGAAAGCTTCTTTCTCTTTGTTATCGGAGGATATTTCCTTTGCCCCTATAGTCTTCATAGGGATCCGAAATATCTCTTCTCAGATTCCACAGAAATAAGGTTAGCAAAGAGATCCACAAAATATAGATGTAATTCTGTGAGATGAATTAACAGAATTTTAAGCAGTTTCTCAGAAAGCTTCTTTCCAGATTTCATCTGAGGGTATTCCTTTTTTCACCATAGCCCTCTAAGGGCCTCCAAATATCACTTTGCCAATTCCACAAGAACTGTCTTGGCGAAAGGCTTCTTGAGGGGAAAGCTGTAACTCTGTGAGATGATTTTACAGAACACAAAGAAGTTTCTCAGAAAGCTTCTTTCTCTTTGTTATCGGAGGATATTTCCTTTGGCCCTATAGTCTTCAAAGGGATCCGAAATATCTGTTCTCAGATTCCACAGAAATAAGTCTAGCAAAGAGATCCACGAAATACAGATGGACCTCTGTGAGATGAATTAACAGTACACTAAGCAGTTTCTCAGAAAGCTTCTTTCCAGATTTCATCTGAGGGTATTTCCTTTTTCACCATAGCCCTCTATGGGCTTCCAAATATCACTTTGCCAATTCCACAAGAACTGTCTTAGCGAAAGTCTTCTTGAGGGGAAAGCTGTAACTCTGTGAGATGATTTCACAGAACACAAAGAAGTTTCTCAGAAAGCTTCTTTATCTTTGTTATCGGGGATATTTCCTTTGGTCCTATAGTCTTCAAAGGGATCCGAAATATCTGTTCTCAGATTCCACAGAAATAAGGCTAGCAAAGAGATCCAAGAAATACAGATGTAACTCTGTGAGATGAATTAACAGAACACTAAGCAGTTTCTCAGAAAGCTTCTTTCCAGATTTCATCTGAGGATATTTCCTTTTTCACCATAGCCCTCTATAGGCTTCCAAATATCACTTTGCCAATTCCACAAGAACTGTCTTAGCGAAAGGCTACTTGAGGGGAAAGCTGTAACTCTGTGAGATGATTTCACAGAACACAAAGAAGTTTCTCAGAAAGCTTATTTCTATTTGTTATCGGAGGATATTTCCTTTGCCCCTATAGTCTTCATAGGGATCCGAAATATCTCTTCTCAGATTCCACAGAAATAAGGCTAGCAAAGAGATCCACAAAATATAGTTGTAACTCTGTGAGATGAATAAACAGAACACTACGAAGTTTCTCAGAAAGCTTCTTTCCAGATTTCATCTGAGGATATTTCCTTTTTCACCATAGCCCTCTATGGGCTTCCAAATATCACTTTGCCTATTCCACAAGAACTGTCTTAGCGAAAGACTTCTTGAGGGGAAAGCTGTAACTCTGTGAGATGATTTCATAGAACACAAAGAAGTTTCTCAGAAAGCTTCTTTCTCTTTTTTATCTTAGGGTATTTCCTTTGGCCCTTTAGTCTTCAAAGGGATCCGAAATATCTGTTCTCAGATTCCACAGAAATAAGTCTAGCAAAGAGATCCACGAAATACAGATGTAACTCTGTGAGATGAATTAACAGAACACTAAGCAGTTTCTCAGAAAGGTTCTTTCCAGATTTCATCTGAGGGTATTTCCTTTTTCACCATAGCCCTATATGGGCTTCCAAATATCACTTTGCCAATTCCACAAGAAATGTCTTAGCGAAAGGCTTCTTAAGGGGAAAGCTGTAACTCTGTGAGATGATTTCACAGAACACAAAGAAGTTTCTCAGAAAGCTTCTTTCTCTTTGTTATCGGAGGATATTTCCTTTGGCCCTATATTCTTCAAAGGGATCCGAAATATCTGTTCTCAGATTCCACAGAAATAAGCCTAGCAAAGAGATCCACGAAATAGAGATGTAACTCTGTGAGATGAATTAACAGAACACTAAGCAGTTTCTCAGAAAGCTTCTTTCCAGATTTCATCTGAGGATATTTCTTTTTTCATCATAGCCCTCTATGGGCTTCAAATATCACTTTGCCAATTCCACAAGAACTGTCTTAGCGAAAGGCTTCTTGAGGGGAAAGCTGTAACTCTGTGAGATGATTTCACAGAACACAAAGAAGTTTCTCAGAAAGCTTCTTTCTCTTTGTTATCGGAGGATATTTCTTTGCCCCTATAGTCTTCATAGGGATCCGAAATATCT
Source organism: Macaca nemestrina (assembly GCF_043159975.1). Classification (NCBI taxonomy): domain Eukaryota; kingdom Metazoa; phylum Chordata; class Mammalia; order Primates; family Cercopithecidae; genus Macaca; species Macaca nemestrina. The sequence continues at coordinate 32,069,061 of NC_092144.1, forward strand.
CTTCTCAGATTCCACAGAAATAAGGTAAGCAAAGAGATCCACAAAATATAGATGTAATTCTGTGAGATGAATTAACAGAACTTTAAGCAGTTTCTCAGAAAGCTTCTTTCCAGATTTCATCTGAGGGTATTCCTTTTTTCACCATAGCCCTGTAAGGGCCTCCAAATATCACTTTGCCAATTCCACAAGAACTGTCTTGGCGAAAGGCTTCTTGAGGGGAAAGCTGTAACTCTGTGAGATGATTTCATAGAACACAAAGAAGTTTCTCAGAAAGCTTCTTTCTCTTTGTTATCGGGGATATTTCCTTTGGTCCTATAGTCTTCAAAGGGATCCGAAATATCTGTTCTCAGATTCCACAGAAATAAGACTAGCAAAGAGATCCAAGAAATACAGATGTAACTCTGTGAGATGAATTAACAGAACACTAAGCAGTTTCTCAGAAAGGTTCTTTCCAGATTTTATCTGAGGTTATTTCCTTTTTCACCATAGCCCTATATGGGCTTCCAAATATCACTTTGCCAATTCCACAAGAACTGTCTTAGCGAAAGGCTTCTTAAGGGGAAAGCTGTAACTCTGTGAGATGATTTCACAGAACACAAAGAAGTTTCTCAGAAAGCTTCTTTCTCTTTGTTATCGGAGGATATTTCCTTTGGCCCTATATTCTTCAAAGGGATCCGAAATATCTGTTCTCAGATTCCACAGAAATAAGCCTAGCAAAGAGATCCACGAAATAGAGATGTAACTCTGTGAGATGAATTAACAGAACACTAAGCAGTTTCTCAGAAAGCTTCTTTCCAGATTTCATCTGAGGATATTTCTTTTTTCACCATAGACCTCTATGGGCTTCAAATATCACTTTGCCAATTCCACAAGAACTGTTTTAGCTAAAGGCTTCTTGAGGGGAAAGCTGTAACTCTGTGAGATGATTTCACAGAACACAAAGAAGTTTCTCAGAAAGCTTCTTTCTCTTTGTTATCGGAGGATATTTCCTTTGCCCCTATAGTCTTCATAGGGATCCGAAATATCTCTTCTCAGATTCCACAGAAATAAGGCTAGCAAAGAGATCCACAAAATATAGTTGTAACTCTGTGAGATGAATAAACAGAACACTACGAAGTTTCTCAGAAAGCTTCTTTCCAGATTTCATCTGAGGATATTTCCTTTTTCACCATAGCCCTCTATGGGCTTCCAAATATCACTTTGCCAATTCCACAAGAACTGTCTTAGCGAAAGACTTCTTGAGGGGAAAGCTGTAACTCTGTGAGATGATTTCATAGAACACAAAGAAGTTTCTCAGAAAGCTTCTTTCTCTTTTTTATCTTAGGGTATTTCCTTTGGCCCTTTAGTCTTCAAAGGGATCCGAAATATCTGTTCTCAGATTCCACAGAAATAATCTAGCAAAGAGATCCAGGAAATACAGATGTAACTCTGTGAGATGAATTAACAGAACACTAAGCAGTTTCTCAGAAAGGTTCTTTCCAGATTTCATCTGAGGGTATTTCCTTTTTCACCATAGCCCTATATGGGCTTCCAAATATCACTTTGCCAATTCCACAAGAACTGTCTTAGCGAAAGGCTTCTTAAGGGGAAAGCTGTAACTCTGTGAGATGATTTTACAGAACACAAAGAAGTTTCTCAGAAAGCTTCTTTCTCTTTGTTATCGGAGGATATTTCCTTTGGCCCTATAGTCTTCAAAGGGATCCGAAATATCTGTTCTCAGATTCCACAGAAATAAGTCTAGCAAAGAGATCCACGAAATACAGATGGACCTCTGTGAGATGAATTAACAGTACACTAAGCAGTTTCTCAGAAAGCTTCTTTCCAGATTTCATCTGAGGGTATTTCCTTTTTCACCATAGCCCTCTATGGGCTTCCAAATATCACTTTGCCAATTCCACAAGAACTGTCTTAGCGAAAGGCTTCTTGAGGGGAAAGCTGTAACTCTGTGAGATGATTTCACAGAACACAAAGAAGTTTCTCAGAAAGCTTCTTTATCTTTGTTATCGGGGATATTTCCTTTGATCCTATAGTCTTCAAAGGGATCCGAAATATCTGTTCTCAGATTCCACAGAAATAAGGCTAGCAAAGAGATCCAAGAAATACAGATGTAACTCTGTGAGATGAATTAACAGAACACTAAGCAGTTTCTCAGAAAGCTTCTTTCCAGATTTCATCTGAGGATATATCCTTTTTCACCATAGCCCTCTATAGGCTTCCAAATATCACTTTGCCAATTCCACAAGAACTGTCTTAGCGAAAGGCTACTTGAGGGGAAAGCTGTAACTCTGTGAGATGATTTCACAGAACACAAAGAAGTTTCTCAGAAAGCTTATTTCTATTTGTTATCGGAGGATATTTCCTTTGCCCCTATAGTCTTCATAGGGATCCGAAATATCTCTTCTCAGATTCCACAGAAATAAGGCTAGCAAAGAGATCCACAAAATATAGTTGTAACTCTGTGAGATGAATAAACAGAACACTACGAAGTTTCTCAGAAAGCTTCTTTCCAGATTTCATCTGAGGATATTTCCTTTTTCACCATAGCCCTCTATGGGCTTCCAAATATCACTTTGCCAATTCCACAAGAACTGTCTTAGCGAAAGACTTCTTGAGGGGAAAGCTGTAACTCTGTGAGATGATTTCATAGAACACAAAGAAGTTTCTCAGAAAGCTTCTTTCTCTTTTTTATCTTAGGGTATTTCCTTTGGCCCTTTAGTCTTCAAAGGGATCCGAAATATCTGTTCTCAGATTCCACAGAAATAAGTCTAGCAAAGAGATCCACGAAATACAGATGTAACTCTGTGAGATGAATTAACAGAACACTAAGCAGTTTCTCAGAAAGGTTCTTTCCAGATTTCATCTGAGGGTATTTCCTTTTTCACCATAGCCCTATATGGGCTTCCAAATATCACTTTGCCAATTCCACAAGAACTGTCATAGCGAAAGGCTTCTTAAGGGGAAAGCTGTAACTCTGTGAGATGATTTCACAGAACACAAAGAAGTTTCTCAGAAAGCTTCTTTCTCTTTGTTATCGGAGGATATTTCCTTTGGCCCTATATTCTTCAAAGGGATCCGAAATATCTGTTCTCAGATTCCACAGAAATAAGCCTAGCAAAGAGATCCACGACATAGAGATGTAACTCTGTGAGATGAATTAACAGAACACTAAGCAGTTTCTCAGAAAGCTTCTTTCCAGATTTCATCTGAGGATATTTCTTTTTTCACCATAGCTCTCTATGGGCTTCAAATATCACTTTGCCAATTCCACAAGAACTGTCTTAGCGAAAGGCTTCTTGAGGGGAAAGCTGTAACTCTGTGAGATGATTTCACAGAACACAAAGAAGTTTCTCAGAAAGCTTCTTTCTCTTTGTTATCGGAGGATATTTCCTTTGCCCCTATAGTCTTCATAGGGATCCGAAATATCTCTTCTCAGATTCCACAGAAATAAGGTTAGCAAAGAGATCCACAAAATATAGATGTAATTCTGTGAGATGAATTAACAGAACTTTAAGCAGTTTCTCAGAAAGCTTCTTTCCAGATTTCATCTGAGGGTATTCCTTTTTTCACCATAGCCCTCTAAGGGCCGCCAAATATCACTTTGCCAATTCCACAAGAACTGTCTTGGCGAAAGGCTTCTTGAGGGGAAAGCTGTAACTCTGTGAGATGATTTCACAGAACACAAAGAAGTTTCTCAGAAAGCTTCTTTATCTTTGTTATCGGGGATATTTCCTTTGGTCCTATAGTCTTCAAAGGGATCCGAAATATCTGTTCTCAGATTCCACAGAAATAAGGCTAGCAAAGAGATCCAAGAAATACAGATGTAACTCTGTGAGATGAATTAACAGAACACTAAGCAGTTTCTCAGAAAGGTTCTTTCCAGATTTCATCTGAGGTTATTTCCTTTTTCACCATAGCCCTATATGGGCTTCCAAATATCACTTTGCCAATTCCACAAGAACTGTCTTAGCGAAAGGCTTCTTAAGGGGAAAGCTGTAACTCTGTGAGATGATTTCACAGAACACAAAGAAGTTTCTCAGAAAGCTTCTTTCTCTTTGTTATCGGAGGATATTTCCTTTGGCCCTATATTCTTCAAAGGGATCCGAAATATCTGTTCTCAGATTCCACAGAAATAAGCCTAGCAAAGAGATCCAAGAAATACAGATGTAACTCTGTGAGATGAATTAACAGAACACTAAGCAGTTTCTCACAAAGCTTCTTTCCAGATTTCATCTGAGGATATTTCTTTTTTCACCATAGCCCTCTATGGGCTTCAAATATCACTTTGCCAATTCCACAAGAACTGTTTAAGCGAAAGGCTTCTTGAGGGGAAAGCTGTAACTCTGTGAGATGATTTCACAGAACACAAAGAAGTTTCTCAGAAAGCTTCTTTCTCTTTGTTATCGGAGGATATTTCCTTTGCCCCTATAGTCTTCATAGGGATCCGAAATATCTCTTCTCAGATTCCACAGAAATAAGGCTAGCAAAGAGATCCACAAAATATAGTTGTAACTCTGTGAGATGAATAAACAGAACACTACGAAGTTTCTCAGAAAGCTTCTTTCCAGATTTCATCTGAGGATATTTCCTTTTTCACCATAGCCGTCTATGGGCTTCCAAATATCACTTTGCCAATTCCACAAGAACTGTCTTAGCGAAAGACTTCTTGAGGGGAAAGCTGTAACTCTGTGAGATGATTTCATAGAACACAAAGAAGTTTCTCAGAAAGCTTCTTTCTCTTTTTTATCTTAGGGTATTTCCTTTGGCCCTTTAGTCTTCAAAGGGATCCGAAATATCTGTTCTCAGATTCCACAGAAATAAGTCTAGCAAAGAGATCCACGAAATACAGATGTAACTCTGTGAGATGAATTAACAGAACACTAAGCAGTTTCTCAGAAAGGTTCTTTCCAGATTTCATCTGAGGGTATTTCCTTTTTCACCATAGCCCTATATGGGCTTCCAAATATCACTTTGCCAATTCCACAAGAACTGTCTTAGCGAAAGGCTTCTTAAGGGGAAAGCTGTAACTCTGTGAGATAATTTCACAGAACACAAAGAAGTTTCTCAGAAAGCTTCTTTCTCTTTGTTATCGGAGGATATTTCCTTTGGCCCTATATTCTTCAAAGGGATCCGAAATATCTGTTCTCAGATTCCACAGAAATAAGCCTAGCAAAGAGATCCACGAAATAGAGATGTAACTCTGTGAGATGAATTAACAGAACACTAAGCAGTTTCTCAGAAAGCTTCTTTCCAGATTTCATCTGAGGATATTTCTTTTTTCAACATAGCCCTCTATGGGCTTCAAATATCACTTTGCCAATTCCACAAGAACTGTCTTAGCGAAAGGCTTCTTGAGGGGAAAGCTGTAACTCTGTGAGATGATTTCACAGAACACAAAGAAGTTTCTCAGAAAGCTTCTTTCTCTTTGTTATCGGAGGATATTTCCTTTGCCCCTATAGTCTTCATAGGGATCCGAAATATCTCTTCTCAGATTCCACAGAAATAAGGTTAGCAAAGAGATCCACAAAATATAGATGTAATTCTGTGAGATGAATTAACAGAACTTTAAGCAGTTTCTCAGAAAGCTTCTTTCCAGATTTCATCTGAGGGTATTCCTTTTTTCACCATAGCCCTCTAAGGGCCTCCAAATATCACTTTGCCAATTCCACAAGAACTGTCTTAGCGAAAGGCTTCTTGAGGGGAAAGCTGTAACTCTGTGAGATGATTTTACAGAACACAAAGAAGTTTCTCAGAAAGCTTCTTTCTCTTTGTTATCGGAGGATATTTCCTTTGGCCCTATAGTCTTCAAAGGGATCCGAAATATCTGTTCTCAGATTCCACAGAAATAAGTCTAGCAAAGAGATCCACGAAATACAGATGGACCTCTGTGAGATGAATTAACAGTACACTAAGCAGTTTCTCAGAAAGCTTCTTTCCAGATTTCATCTGAGGGTATTTCCTTTTTCACCATAGCCCTCTATGGGCTTCCAAATATCACTTTGCCAATTCCACAAGAACTGTCTTAGCGAAAGTCTTCTTGAAGGGAAAGCTGTAACTCTGTGAGATGATTTCACAGAACACAAAGAAGTTTCCCAGAAAGCTTCTTTATCTTTGTTATCGGGGATATTTCCTTTGGTCCTATAGTCTTCAAAGGGATCCGAAATATCTGTTCTCAGATTCCACAGAAATAAGGCTAGCAAAGAGATCCAAGAAATACAGATGTAACTCTGTGAGATGAATTAACAGAACACTAAGCAGTTTCTCAGAAAGCTTCTTTCCAGATTTCATCTGAGGATATTTCCTTTTTCAACATAGCCCTCTATAGGCTTCCAAATATCACTTTGCCAATTCCACAAGAACTGTCTTAGCGAAAGGCTACTTGAGGGGAAAGCTGTAACTCTGTGAGATGATTTCACAGAACACAAAGAAGTTTCTCAGAAAGCTTCTTTCTCTTTGTTATCGGAGGATATTTCCTTTGCCCCTATAGTCTTCATAGGGATCCGAAATATCTCTTCTCAGATTCCACAGAAATAAGGCTAGCAAAGAGATCCACAAAATATAGTTGTAACTCTGTGAGATGAATAAACAGAACACTACGAAGTTTCTCAGAAAGCTTCTTTCCAGATTTCATCTGAGGATATTTCCTTTTTCACCATAGCCCTCTATGGGCTTCCAAATATCACTTTGCCAATTCCACAAGAACTGTCTTAGCGAAAGACTTCTTGAGGGGAAAGCTGTAACTCTGTGAGATGATTTCATAGAACACAAAGAAGTTTCTCAGAAAGCTTCTTTCTCTTTTTTATCTTAGGGTATTTCCTTTGGCCCTTTAGTCTTCAAAGGGATCCGAAATATCTGTTCTCAGATTCCACAGAAATAAGTCTAGCAAAGAGATCCACGAAATACAGATGTAACTCTGTGAGATGAATTAACAGAACACTAAGCAGTTTCTCAGAAAGGTTCTTTCCAGATTTCATCTGAGGTTATTTCCTTTTTCACCATAGCCCTATATGGGCTTCCAAATATCACTTTGCCAATTCCACAAGAACTGTCTTAGCGAAAGGCTTCTTAAGGGGAAAGCTGTAACTCTGTGAGAAGATTTCACAGAACACAAAGAAGTTTCTCAGAAAGCTTCTTTCTCTTTGTTATCGGAGGATATTTCCTTTGGCCCTATATTCTTCAAAGGGATCCAAAATATCTGTTCTCAGATTCCACCGAAATAAGCCTAGCAAAGAGATCCACGAAATAGAGATGTAACTCTGTGAAATGAATTAACAGAACACTAAGCAGTTTCTCAGAAAGCTTCTTTCCAGATTTCATCTGAGGATATTTCTTTTTTCACCATAGCCCTCTATGGGCTTCAAATATCACTTTGCCAATTCCACAAGAACTGTCTTAGCGAAAGGCTACTTGAGGGGAAAGCTGTAACTCTGTGAGATGATTTCACAGAACACAAAGAAGTTTCTCAGAAAGCTTCTTTCTCTTTGTTATCGGAGGATATTTCCTTTGCCCCTATAGTCTTCATATGGATCCGAAATATCTCTTCTCAGATTCCACAGAAATAAGGCTAGCAAAGAGATCCACAAAATATAGTTGTAACTCTGTGAGATGAATAAAGAGAACACTACGAAGTTTCTCAGAAAGCTTCTTTCCAGATTTCATCTGAGGATATTTCCTTTTTCACCATAGTCCTCTATGGGCTTCCAAATATCACTTTGCCAATTCCACAAGAACTGTCTTAGCGAAAGACTTCTTGAGGGGAAAGCTGTAACTCTGTGAGATGATTTCATAGAACACAAAGAAGTTTCTCAGAAAGCTTCTTTCTCTTTTTTATCTTAGGGTATTTCCTTTGGCCCTTTAGTCTTCAAAGGGATCCGAAATATCTGTTCTCAGATTCCACAGAAATAAGTCTAGCAAAGAGATCCACGAAATACAGATGTAACTCTGTGAGATGAATTAACAGAACACTAAGCAGTTTCTCAGAAAGCTTCTTTCCAGATTTCATCTGAGGGTATTTCCTTTTCCACCATAGCCCTATATGGGCTTCCAAATATCACTTTGCCAATTCCACAAGAACTGTCTTAGCGAAAGGCTTCTTAAGGGGAAAGCTGTAACTCTGTGAGATGATTTCACAGAACACAAAGAAGTTTCTCAGAAAGCTTC